>NW_021604652.1:1504710-1538244 GCF_004785775.1 Grammomys surdaster
ACACATACACATACACATACACATACACATACACATACACATACACATACACATACACATACACATACACACAGAGACGTTTGTTTTGTCCTGCTCTGACTCGTTTGTTCTTGTGTTATCTTATTTTATTATTCTTTAGATGCCTGTTTGTTTTCTAAGGAGAGACAGAAAGGGTGTGGATTCAGTTGGGAGGGGAGGTGGGGAAGATCTTAGAGGAGTTGGGGGATGGGAAACAATCAGAATATATTGTATGAAAATAAATCTATTTTCAATAAAAGAAAAACATATCTAAAAGTAAAACAGTAAAACAAACAAACAAACAAGTTTAAAATCCACATGTTGGCTACGTTGATTCTTTCCGTGGGCTGTGAAGTAGAATCTGTTTCATGCATTCTAGCTTCTAATTTGATCCTAGCAGTCTTTGTCTTATAGACTCCAATCTCTTCCTTATCTTTACTTGCTTCTCTCCTTCACAGCACTGCCTTCTGTACATGTTTGTCGCCATGTCCAATTTTTTCCCTTTTTATAAGGACCTAAGTCAAACTGAATTGGGGGTCATGTGTTCAAATAAATGAACTTACAGGGAACATTTCACATCCAAACTACCACAGGACCTGACCAGATGGCTTCATTTTAACTGATTATTCCTATTTCCAAGCAAAAGCACATTATAAGGCAAGTGATTTAACAAATTGTTATAGGAAGACACACTTTAGTCCACCTAACACCCACACTAGTATTTTCTTCCTCACCTGCTTCAGTTATACTATAGTTATATTGTACATTTGCAATCCAGCTACATATAGTTGCTACTCTCTGGACTCCATCTTAGGCCATTCCTGTCTCTACTTCCAAGATGACTGATTTTAATTATTTAGTTTGAAAGGATGTGAAATCTTACTATGTTATTAAGTGTCAATGTTATATAAAAAGGCATAGTCAGACAGGGGTTACTCCCCTCTCATCCTACATATTCTGATTTGCCCATTATGTAAATCTCATTCACAACTGTACCATACATGTAACAAATCATTTCACTGTTTGTTCTCTTCTTTTTGTACTTCTTTACACAAATGACATACTGAAGTTCTAACATTTCCTTTAATTTTATAAAGGAGAATGCTCTCTATATATTCTTTTTTATATTGTTTCTTAATTTAACAGCATATACTAGAAATTATGCCACGATAGTAACTAGCTTCTTCATTCTTTTTGACAGCTACATAGTGCTTGAGACAATAAGATACAAAGGCTGTGCTGTGATCTTGGCCTCCAGAGGTTCATACCTTTGTGTAATTCACTTTCCCTGACTGTAGGCATGCTCAGGAAATTTACTCTATTTAATAGAATATAATAGAATATGAAAAAGTTAGTGGGATGTCACTTCCATGATTGTTCTGTATTATTTCATCTACTGGCTGTGTATATTGAGTTTTTGTTTTGGTTTCGCTAGTTTTGATGATGCATATGAATAGTAAAGGCCACATGCCAGGGAACCATGAGAAACCCCCCACTGCTGAATACAGATTCTATGTAATCTTAGGATCTCCAGGAGAAGGATCAGGAATCATATACAAGGTATCAAGGTTTCAAATAACCTTATTGAGTGAAAGGTTTATGTAACTAAAATTACTAGTTCCTCAACTCCAAAACTCTGAAGATCTTGATTGTTGTTCACAGTGCAGTGGCATGAGAAGAATGTCCCTGGGAAGTATATATTCTAGGGCTGGGAGTGGCATAGTAGCAGAAGGAATAAGCATTCTGAAATAAATAGTTGTCTCTCGCCTTATTTTTTATCCATAAAGATATAAATAAAGTCGATTTTCTGACAGGTTGCTATGAAGATTAAATTAGGAGCTCCACCCATCCCCCCTCTCTTTCTCTGTGTGTGTGTGTGTGTGTGTGTGTGTGTGTGTGTGTGTGTGTGTGCTTCTAATGAGTGGAAATTTTATCTCATCGTTTCATTTTACTCCTCATTAAAGAAAACAGTTAGAAAAATTAAAATTACAGAAATGAGTAATAAAGCCAGGTATAGTGATACATGCCTTTTAAACCCAGCACTTGGGAGGCAGAGCAGAAGGATCAATGTGAATTGGAGGCCAGTCTGATCTACGTAGTGAGTTCTAGAACGGCTAGGGGTACTAAAGCTCTCTCTTGGGAAAAAAAAAAGAAGTAATAAAATAATTACTAATATTCTAGGATTTCAGAAGCCATTTCAGAATTTGTTCTAAAACACAAAGCTAAACATAGAAACTATAATCTTGGTTGAAATATGCCCCTCTTACTCTCTACTTTATCATACCTTATTCTGTCTAAGTGTATAACTATGCCACACTTTTAAATACTTAGTCATTTTTACACATTTGTTCACATAAGAATTTATTGAGCACAGGCTGACCTGTTGGAGGCCTTATCACAATCATATCATATGACATCACAGCATTAAAAAAAAGTTTGTATATGACCTGGTTTGACCTTATCATTTTAACAAACTAAAAGAAATAAGCCAAAAAAATGGCATACACTTACCCAATATTCCATAGTAAATTAACAGCAGAATCATAAGAACCTAGGTATCTTAACATTTAAGCCAATGAGAATTTCTAAGTTTATTGTGGATTTTCTATACTTTCTATATAGTCTATAAGTAACCCATGAAACTTTTTGAGAAGAACAAAACAAACTAAAATTAATAAATAGTTAAAAGAGGGCTGGTTGCCCAGGGCAACAAACTGTCTGGTAGATGACAATGTGATTTCAACAGATGGATCTCTTGATCCCTTTATAAAGTCCAGTTTGATACTACTACTTCTGGCTTGCCTAAACTTAGGCTATGTTCATTAGAAAAGAGAAGATAAATAGGTCTGAGACTTGGCTTTTTCACTTTCCTCCACATCAGAGGACAACAAATCATATTTTGGTTAAAAATAGTTCTCTAGTGTCCCACATTCAAGAGGCAGAGGCAGGTGGATCTCTGAGGCCAGTCTGATCTACATAGCTAGTTCCAGGACAAACATAGCTACAACTCTTATCTAAAAAAAGAAAAAAAAATAATTCTCCAAAGTAAAAGTTTGTTTATATCAAGACTGTATCCTGGGTCCTTGTAGCTATGAAAAGAGGCAATGAAAGATAATTCCAGTCTAAGAATTAAATCCTCTCCCAAAGAGTATGTCCAAAGCCCATGCACACAGCAATCACTATAACACTGTCTCTGTCTTCAAGGCACATAAATCTACTTACTTTCACTGCCACAAGAACAAATCTTTATGATAGAGGGGGTTTGGAATAGGTGCTACAGAAGAAGCCTAAATAGTCTGCTGTAGGAACAGAAAAGGAGTAATAATTACTAACAATTACTTTCCAGTGAAGCAGATAAAATTGGCTTCAAAGAAAGATGGCATTTTAGTTGAGCTGTGAAAGGTAAGGATTTTGTTGATTACAGAACAAGTAAAAGGACACTTTGCACTTAAGAACCACAGAAGAGGTGTTAAAGGAACTGACTTTGGTCCAAACAGGAATTATAGACATTTAGATTAAGTGCAGACTTATTACATGTGACTCTGGCAAGGCTAGGCTATTAAAAAAACCTAAAAGTCATGCACATTAAATGTTTGGAGTTAAATATATGCAGATATTTTTAGAAAAAGAATGCTGTGTCAAAAATTACTTTAAAGGAATACTTTAAAGCTGGGTACGCAGCTTGACATCCTGGACTAGATGAGGCTCTGGGTTTTACCCCAGCACCACAAATATTCTTAATTTTTTATTCTTAATAATGGTGTGCTCCCGTCATCACAGCAATCAGAGAAAGAAGCAGAAGGATTGCAAATTCGAGGCCAGCCTATACTATATGTGGAGACCTTTCCAAAAAATTAAAACAAAATAAAAATGAAATGCTTTCAACAGCTGTGTGGGGCTTGTAGCAGAACATATGAGGACTAGGAACAAAACCAAGCTACTGCAAGAGTCCAGTGGTGGCGGAGGTAGGGACAAGTGCAATGAAGATGGAAGAAAATAGATTTTGACCATATTCCAGAAATAGGATGGATGAAGTAGACAAATTGCTCTCCCTGCTAGGGAAAAGAAAAACCAAAGGATTTCACCTGAATGACCAATTGAATTGCCATTAGCTAAAGTAGGGAATAAGGGAGCGAAATCTATTTGGGAGATGGGAAGATGATAGAAGATGATGAAATTCCAAGTTTGGTGGCTGTTTTATGAACATAAAAGCATAAAGTTCAGGGAAGAAGGCTGGAATTCAAGACAGGAGTCATGGGCTGGCAATAAGGAGCTGGCTGACAAGCCTGATAGCATGAATTCAACCTGAGAGAACCCACTTCCACAACTTCTGACCCCCACACACATCCTGTGAAATACCCCCCCACACCATACATTAAAATGTAATGTTTTGGGCCGGGCCCTGGTGGCGCACGCCTTTAATCCCAGCACTTGGGAGGCAGAGGCAGGCGGATTTCTGAGTTCAAGAGTTCGAGGCTAGCCTGGTCTACAGAGTGAGTTCCAAGACAGTCAGGGCTAAACAGAGAAACCCTGTCTCGAACCTCCCCCCCAAAAATGTAATTTTTTTATTTGTTTGATTTGTTTTTGTTTGAGACAAGTACACTACATAGTCCTGGCTGTCTTAGAACTTACTATGTCCACCAGGCTGGCCTTGAACTCACAAAGATCTCCCTCCTCTGCCTCCTGAGTGCTGGGATTGAAGCATATGTCACCACCTCTGGTTGTAATATATTTTTTAAATGATTTGATAGTTATTAAAGCAGACTTGAGCCGGATGTAATGGAGTATATCTGCAATCCTAGTACATCCGAGTGGAGGCTGGAGGAGAAGGAATATCTGGTTAGTCTGAAGTATCCATTAAAATGCTGTCTCAAAATAATGAGCTAGCTCCTAAAGTCATGACATCTATCACCTGGAAAGAGACAGAACTGTACTCTTCAATGATCATACAAAACTAGAATCTGGGCTCCTTTTCCACTATATGAAAGGATGTGTAAATGAAGGTTGATGAAAACTGAATAATGCAACTTTTGCTTTTTCCTTTCCACAGTTATTTACTGCTTAAACTTTTCATCATAAGCATTCATACATTTTAAAAATGAAATAAAAGCTTTGTGTCAAAGGAACACATTATAAAATTTCAGAAAAATATCTGTGTCTACACTACATCAATATTGTTTTTTATTTATTTGTGTTTCTTTCCAGTCTTTATCAATGTATTTCTAAAGACGCACTTATACGGCTGCAACTGAAAATTATATGCTATTTTCTCCTTTATTCAATTTAGTTTTCCATTTTATTTTAATTTATTTTTCTTTTATCTCTTTTTCATAAGCTATGCGATTCCATCTGGTTGATATATCGTAATTTATTTAGCTATTTTCCTATTGGCCCAAATATTTCAAATCATCAGTAAGAACTTGACTGACACTCTCCTTAATTCTTTCCTCAGGACAGTGGCAGGAAGCAGGGGGATACAGATCTGAAATGTTTAGGACTACTGTTTGGCAAATCTTTTATGGCATAAAAAGTAGTACAATCATGATTCCCAAGAACAATGTTTGCATTCAATCTCTGCCTGTGAGTAAAAAGTTCCTTCTTCAAGTATCCACAGTTCAAGGATAAGGACAAAATCTTTACTTCTCTGAAATTTTATTTAAGGCTTTTGAACAACCTCTAATTCATACCACTTTTCTGTTACAGAACTTCAGATTAAGCCATAAAACCACTGCCCATGCCATCTAAATCAAAACGAAGCTTGAAATACAGCTTGACACCTAGTTTCTGACATATGCCCCTGTGCTGGCTACTTTTATATCACGTTGACACAAACTAGAGTCATTAGAAAGGATTGACAGTTCAACTGAGCAAATGCCTCTATAAGATCTGACTGTAAGCAGGTCTGTCGGGCATTTTCTTAATTAGAGATTGATGACAAAGGGCATATCACACTGTGGGTGTTACCATCTCTAGTCCTTGGGTTTTATAAAAGAACAAGCTGAGCAAGTCATGAGGAACAAAGCCAATAATCAGCACCTGTCCATGGCTTCTATACACGAGCTCCTGCCTCCAGGTCCCTGCCTTGTCAATGATGGACGACAGTGTAGAAGTAAGTATAAGCTGAATAACGTCCACATGCACGACTTGCTTTTTGGTCATGGTGTATCATCAAAGCAATGGTAACTCTAAGACAGCACCCAATACAATTCTAAAAATCTCTTCTTCTTCAGCTTATATGGCTTTAGTCTCAGCTCCAGTTTGAGTTCTTTATCTGTTACTGTGTTTTCAACCCACTGCTTTGTTCCTGCATTTATGGTTCGTTCTCTCTGCTTCCCACTTTCTGCTTTCCTGACTTAATAGTCCTCAGATCGACTCTTCAGGTTTGGACCTAGATGGTTGACCTCAGAGTTACGTCAAAGATGTCCCTCTTGTCAAAGAATGCAAGCCTCCCTGATCCCTGAAAGATCAGGTGCTGAAACATAGTTTCTTCTCTTCTCCATAAATCAACCTTTTCTCCAAACACCACTTTCATTTGAATTTTATTCCTTTGCATTATCCGACTCTGGGGAATAATTTAGAATGTCAGAGTAACAATGATGGTTCTTCAATGACTGTAGATTCACAGTCAAATCTAATAGATAATATTTTCAGGTTTCAGTACAAGATATAAAATCTAAATGTGAATTTTTATTGTAACTATAATTGCATAATTATAAAACAATAAAAATGGAATATGTTAACAGACATAACCAGTGCTGCTAGTGTATCTGGGAAGATATGATTCCAGACTGGCCAAATCAATTCACTTGTTCGTCCATATTAAAACTGACACTTTGGGTTGTGGGTACAGCTCAACTCCCAAAACTAATTCTTGGGGGGGAGGGGAGTTGCGTTTGTGTCGGGAGTGGGGGGGTAAGGGATTTATGCATATAAAGGCCAGAGGTTAACTTGTGGCAGTTAGGTCTTTCCTTCCATCCTGTGTGGGTCCCAAAGATTAAATTCAGGTTATCAGGCCTAGCAACAAGTGCCTTTACTCACTGAGCCATCTCACTGATTTCAAACTCATTCTTGAGCATGACTTTGTGGGCCAGTCACCCACCCTGGCTCATTTCAAGTCTTATGTCTTATTCGTTACCTTCATGTTCACAGTACAAACTCTGGCTTATATCTTCTATTTGGAATGCTGTTTCTTAATCAGTGCCTTTGGGGCATTTTCCTGGACTAAGCATTTTTCATGCATGAAATCTCAAATAATCTTCCTAAGTGTTTCCTATGATTGGGTATCATATAATTACCTATCCTTTCCCTATCTTTACAGATGAAGAAGCTGTTGCCAAAAGAGATAAACTGACTCAGCATAGGGGATAGACTTAGCAATAGCTTTGGGATTTGAATGCAATTTAATATCACTCAGGAATTCATATTCTTAAATACATAGTTATTATATTTACCACCATCTCCAAGGCCTAAATTAAATGGGAATCTGTGCTTTAGAGAGGACACAGTTTTCTTTTGTTAATACTATAATTAGTAGC
The DNA here is from genome assembly GCF_004785775.1 of Grammomys surdaster. Lineage (NCBI taxonomy): Eukaryota > Metazoa > Chordata > Mammalia > Rodentia > Muridae > Grammomys > Grammomys surdaster. The sequence continues at coordinate 1,512,264 of NW_021604652.1, forward strand.
CCAGGAGGTCTGGTTTAACCCCCTGCTGGAGGAGTGTGATTGTGAGCAACAGACTGACATTTGCTTTTTTTCTTCCTTTTAGATTGTAACAATTTATATGTTCAGGTCTCAGAAAGCAAGCACTTGAGAAAGCTGCTAATTTTCTTCCGTATACTTTGTCTTCAATTAGAACATACTGTCATCAAGTAAATGGTAGTAATTTCTTTATCGTCATATGGTTTCAACATCTAGACGCAATTTACTGAGGAAAGAAAGGATTCTGTTTTTCACTTCAAATATGCTTTTCCAATACAACAGAACTCTTAAGACATCGGTGGTCAGCAACCTATGAAGATGTTCCCTATAAGAAGCTGAAACAACCTCTGTAGCTCAGTTTCATAATTTCTAAAATGGGAGCATGACTTTATGAGCCTGACACTCATACTGAATCTTATCTCTTGTCACTCACCTTCTTGTACTTAATACAAGCTCTTGTTAATACTTTCTATTTGGAATGCCATTTTTATTGGATATTTTCTTTATTTACATTTCAAATGTTATCCCCTTTTCCAGTTCCTCCCCCCATCCAAAACCCCTATCCCATCCTCCCTCCCCTTGCTTCTATGAGGGTGTTCCCCCACCCACCCACTCCTGCCTCCCCACCCTCATTTTCAGATATTTTCTTGAGCTCTAATAATCCTCCCTTTATCACAGAGTTCTTGTCAGGATTCAATTTCTAAATACATGTGAAGTGAAAAGCATATAATAAGGGTTAATAGTTCTTATTATAAAACACCATAATTATATTATAAACGCATGGCAAATTTTTGAAATATTTGAAGGAATACCAGCACCTATTTAGAAAAATAACCCATAAGTCCATATTACTTTCTCATTTGTGGGACAGAATCTTCCCGTGGGGCTCCAAGCTAAGCTTTTTCCTCAAGTCTTCCAGTTTTTGACAGTCACCACACAATACTAGAGCATCTCTAGACTCTGTGTTTGTGTACAGGGCTGTAAGTGACCTAGTGGGCAGGATTCTATCAGCAAACACTGTGAACCATCTATGAGGCAGCATTGTCTTTTGCAATTCCACAACCCATGAGGCGATCAACTCAACTCTTTAGTAAATGATTAAAAAAAAGAAGGCTCTCGTTTTACATCACTACAAAGCCAACATTGCTTTATGAACGAATAGCAATGCTTCCTATTTTTATGTTGCTATTGCTTTGTTTTGCTGCGCTGGAGATTGAATGCAGGACTTTGTGAATATTATGCAAGCACTCTACCATTGAGCTATACCCCCCAGATTGCTACTGTTTTCATTTATGTATTTTACAAAAACATATCTCAACATAATTTTTTGAAAATTTGATGTTTCGAGATTTAACAATTAAATAAATGCCATCAAAATTCAGGATTTTCCAGTCGGAAGACACAGGGGGCTAAAACGAAGCTCCTCTGCTTTATTGCAGTTAAAAGAATCCCCACCTTGCAAATAATCTATTCAGAAATAATTGAGAGCATACCATTGTTCTTCAGTGGGATATTGATGTACCTCTTCTAGTCACTATTGAGCTTTATTACATTGATGACAAATATAAAAACAAATACTCAAGCTTCATGAATGACTTCACATCTTTAAATTTTATATTAAATGTTTTATGAAAACCACAACCCAAACAGTCATAAATTAAGCTAGATATTCATATTTGAAATCTGTAAAGAGCCAGCCACATCTTCTGTTTAGAAGCATCAGCAGCAGGTTGAAGCAACAAATACTGCTTTTAATACAGAGTGAAATAAAACATTGTATGTCTCTCAACTGTCTGCCAGAGCCATAAATGTTGAAGGCACTTGAAGTATAACAAAGCTTCACAAGCAGCAGTCAGCATCAAATTGTTTTTTACGGAGTGCTTCCTACTTTAAGGCAGAGCAAAACAATCAGCTGCCATTTGCCATTAAGTACAGAGCTGCAATCATGAACAGTGTTCTATGTAGAATCTGCTGTAATAATCATTGCCCTGTAATTCTGAGTGCATTAAGATGAATACAGATTTGGAAAGACATGGCAGGTAACATTCACAGCATAGGCACAAGAGTTATAATGTGGCTTCTGTGTATGAGGCTGAAGACACCGCTGCAATTTTTTTCCTTCATCATTGTTTAGTGATAGAATAAAAAGCATAAGATCTCACTATAAAAATGTATTAACTGGCCACACAAACCAACCAGTTAAATAATTATTAAATACACACACACACACACACACACACACACACACACATATATAATATACAATCTAGTGCTGGACTTACGAGCAAAATGCAGAAAAATATTCTTGCCACAAAATATTTGCATTATGCTCACTTTGTCAGCACATATACTAAGAAAAAATGATACACAGAAGATTAGCATAACCTCTGCACAATAGCAAATGTTTGACGTGATATATATGCAAATTACCCTGATAAGATCATTACAGATTATATATATATGGATATGCCACACAGTATCACACAAATATGTACAAATACACCATGTCTGTTGAAAATAAAAAAGCTTAAGAACCAAAATTATATTGTTAGACATACATGTCATATGCATTAAATAAGGGCAAATAATAGAGTTAAATTGTAATGTAGGTTATATTAAGTAATGCTAATTTGAAAAACAGAAACAACTGATAAGATTTTAAGCTGGATTGCATGCAGTCTGAGCTAGCAAAGAAGTTGTAAACAAAGACAATAGGATAGGTGGATGTGAGAAGGAAGAATGAACTAACAGAATTAATAATAAGTAAAATGACCTCAAATTTGCTACATAGTTCAAGGTAGTCAGGAACTCTTGATCCTCCTACCCCAAACTCTCAAGTTCTAGGATTACAGGTGTGTACCACTATAACCAGGTATAGTAGTAGCTCTTTCAAAAAGTGATCTCCAGAGCATACATTGATATGTGTGAGTGTGTGTGTGTGTGTGTGTGTGTGTGTGTGTGTGTGTATGTTAGGGTTTGTCTTAGTTAGGGTTTCATTGCTGTGAAGAGACACCATGTCCAAGGCAACTCTTATAAAGGACAACATTTAATTGGGGATGGCTTATAGGTTCAGAGGTTCAGTTCATTATCATCTTGATGGGAAGCATGGCATCATCCAGGCAGGCAGACTTGTATACTGTAGAAGGAGTTGAAAGTTCTATATCTTGATCTGGAGGCAGCCAGGAAGAGACTGACTCTTCCGCACTGGGCAAAGCTTGAGCAGTAGTAGCCCTGAAAGGGAACCTACACAATGACATGCTTCCTCCAACAAGGCCATACCTATTCCGGCAAGGCCACACCCATTCCAATAAGGCCACACCTCCTAATAGTGCCACTTCCCATGGGGCAAGTATATTCAAATCACCACAAGTTCTCTAGAGGAACAGAAATTACAGAAAGAAAGAGAGAAAGAGAATTTATTAGAATGGCTTACAGGCTGTGATCCAGCTGGTACAACAATGTCTGTCTACTAATGGAAAGTCTAAGAATCTAGTGGTTGTTCAGTCCACAAGGATGGATACCTCTGCTGTCTTTATGATATGCCATAATTCCAAAGAAGTAGGCTCTTATGGCAGTGAAGGAATAGCAAGAGTAAGAGTAAACAGGTAGTGGGCAAGCTTCTTTTTTACATGTCCTTTATGGCCATCACAAGTCTACCTCTTGTCAACTTGACATACAATCATATCTCCTTATGTTATACTTGATTTCCAAATGGAAGTAATAACCACATCATAATTATGCATAACATGATATAACTATCCCTCATACAACAATAATCAAATTGTATATTTTAGAATAGATGGTGATGCTCTTTGAGGGACATTTTAAAGATATCCCAAACTTACATATGATAATTACTGATGTTCTCTTTTTTTTTTTAAACTTTATTTATTTATTTATTATAAGTACACTGTAGCTGTCTTCAGACACCCCACAAGAGGGCATCAGATCTCATTGCAGATGGTTGTGAGCCACCATGTGGTTGCTGGGATTTGAACTCATGACCTCTGGAAGAGCAGTCAGTGCTCTTAACCACTGAGCCATCTCACCAGCCCTACTGATGTTCTCTTAATTTATGTTATATTACATAATAAAGAAATCAAGGAAAGAACATAAATATCTATATAAACACATTCTTAACTAAATATGACACTTGTGTCAACTACAATCCTCATTCTGCTGGCATTTATAACTACTTTCCTCCACTGCCCATTCTTCCCTTCACCATCAGAAAGCACCTCAGCAGATCTTGGTCTTTTACCTGGAGTAGTGACCCAGACTTTCATTCCTGAAGGATCTGTGCCATTTTTCATCCTGCCTAGATTGGGCTGTTGTAGTTTCCTGTTGACTTTAATCACCAGACATGATAGCACCAAGAGACACCATGAAGGATCTCCTGCACTCCAGATATAATTTTTCTTACCTCCATTGTGGAGAAGCAATACAATTTCCTCTTGGTGATCTGGATAAATCATCCCTCCTAACACTATTATTCCTTTCTGAACCTGTCAGCTTAAGACCAAGGTGGACAGGTGGAAGTCTGAACTTCCAGCTCAATAAAATATTTGTTGTGTTTCCTGGTAGGAGAACTCCCACCTCTAAAACTTCTAAGCTGGCAAAACTTGAGGTCATGGGATCAGGAAGCAAAAATTTTCCTAGTGATTCACTAGGGGTGATAGTGAATAGAACTATTTCCCTTTCCACTCCTTGATTCCAGATGCATGCAAGTTAACAGTCAAGAATAACTATCACAATCAGAAACTGGGAGAGAGGACAGCAAGCTCTGCCTTACCAAATTATCCAAATGTCTTTGGTCAATGCTTAAGTTTGAAAGCCCCTAATGTGGAAGAGTGGAAAACTGATAGAGAGAAATGAGGATTATGATAGGATATGGGCCTTGAAAGTCGAGCAGAGGATATTTCCTTTGATGTACTAGCAAATGATTGCTTGGGGGTTTGGAGAAAGCAAGTAAAATTATTACTGCAATAGCTGACCAGAGACAAGGGAATCTGAAGGAGGCTGTAGTAGTCATTCAGCGTTAAGTGATAAGGGCCTCTCCTTAGTTAGCAATATCAGAAATGGGGAAAACTTGTGTGCTCAGCATTGTGCTAAGTCCTTTATATATGTAAACGTATTTAAATTTTATAGCAATCATGAGATTAATACTGCTATCATTTCCATTTCACAGAAGAGGAGCTCAGGCATCAGAGTCTGGTTCTGAGGGGGCATAGTTATTAGGTTATACATAATAGTTCTTATATTTAAACTTGAGAAATTTTCTTATTTTTTCCCTGATGTAAACCCTTTATCACATCTGAAGTATACAAATGACCCTCCTTAGGCCTCCTCCTGCCCATTTCTGAGCTCTAAGGAAATATAGATAACCAGGAAATTTAAAATTAATTATTTTTACTTTGGAAAGCTTTTAGAATGTGAAAAACATACCAGAACATTTTATAATTCAGTTCACTGTTGTTTGATTCAAAATTTTAATGTACTATATAATTATCTCAATTATGGGTACATAATAGATGGGTACATCTCAATATAGAAATGATTCAGAGTTCATGTATTTTTAAATGCTAACGAACACACTAGGATTTCAGAATTTAAAAATAGTACAATGTGTAGGGGTCCACAAAACCACCCTCAAGATCAGGGATTAGCTGGAAATATTCACAAGACTCAAAACATAGTTGTATTTATGGCTGACATTTATGAAAGCAAAATGATTGAGCAAAGTAATAGAGGGAAAAATTCACAGGGTGAAATATGAAGGAAAACAAGCACAAACTTCTCAGAATCTCCAAGTAGGGTTGTATAGACCTATGTGATTCTTCCAATACTGGATTATCACTGTATATACAAAGTATTGATCAAGGCAGCCCATTCCTCAGTGGCAACGTTTTCTTTTGGGAGCTGGTGATATAGATATTCACTGCCTAACATGTACCAGGACTCCTGTTTTCCAGAAGGAAGCTCAGGGAGCTAAGGTTTGTACATTTTAGGCACACTAAGCCAGCCTAATCAGCTAAGATATTATGGAAACCTAACAGAAGTCTAAACTGCCAGATACAAGAGAAGGTACAACTCTGTAAGCAGTTCTTACTGAAAAAAGCAGTCTCAGGCTGTGCTCTACTGTATTGAACTCTTGCCTGCATATATGCCATGCTGGAACACCAGAGGATCTAAAACTATAAAATTGCGTCTCACATCCAATCTACTTGATTCTAGTCTCAGGTACCTGTATAACTATACGCATTTGATGGATAAAAATTTTCATGCAAATAAATTTATAATTTATATTTACAATTATAAATTTATAATTGCCTTCTATCCAACTTAACTTGGACACATGAGAATGCCCTTGACTATGGTCATTCTCTTTCCCTCTAATACTATAAAGGAGACTAGATTTCTCTGAAAGAATAACCAAGATTTGTCTATCTGTGACATTCTACTAGATTTATACTATACAATTCTTCTGTAAATTTGATTATGGAATGTGTGATGGAATTTGAGGCAAAGAAAAATACCTTTGGAGCCATTTTACACAAAAATAACACATTTGTCCCGGTGAGTATGTATTATAGTGATGGGTGCTGTCAAGCTTCTGATAAATGATACAGATGAATAAATTCATGTACTATCAGCCTTCTCCCCTAGCTCATCATATCAATCTCTGAAAGACATTAAATATTAGGAACATTGCTGACATTACCTGCTGTTACCAAAGCCACCTAAGGAAACTCTAACTACATATTAATATCCATGTAATCCAATGATTTAAATCATCATTGTAACTCAGATTTAAAGCATTTCAACCTGACAATAATTATCTAGTATACTCCCACTATAAACTAAGCAAAGTGACGCACTGATTCCCAAGTACAATGCAGATACCATAGAAATAAGAAAATTACATCATTAAAAGTTCAAAATTGTTAGGGCTAGGAAAGACTTTCAAGGTTGGCTGTTTTGTTTAGAGAAGAGGCACTTGTGTATCAGGATGGTAAAGCAATGGTCCAAGGTCACAGAGGGTTGAAACTAAAACTTTTCTTCTTCCCAACCAGCCCACTCCTACATTAGTGACTTTTTTCCTGTTTAGTTATGCTTGCTTGCATGATCAGGATGTGTGATGGTTTTTGCTTTGTTTTGGTTATTTCTACTTACATTCTAGAAATGTTCTATGTAATGAGTTCTGCAGGAAAGATATCCAAATATATTTACTTCTCCTGAAATCCCAGTATCTTATCCTCTTAATCCCTAAGAGTGATATATTCTTGTGGCCAAAAGAAAATATTACTCTGAAAATTGCGAAAGCATTGCTGGCAAACCTGCCAACTTGAGTTCAAGTCTCCAGATCCCATGTCACATGATAGAAGGAGAGAACCGACTCTTACAAGTTAACTTCTGATTTTCACAATATGAAAACTAAATAAATAAATAAATAAATAAATAAATAAATGTAAGTTTTGTTTTGTTTTGTTTTGTTTTGTTTTGAGACAGAGTCTCATAGAGCATTCTGGCTGTTCTGGAAGTCATTATGTAGACCAGACTAGCCTTGAACTCACAGAAATCCATCTTTTTTCTTGAATGTTGGGGAAAACCGGCATGTACCACCACACCTGGAAATAAATGTAATTTTTAAAAATCCTTGTATTAAAACAATATTGAAGCCAGGCGGTGGTGGCGCACGCCTTTAATCCCAGCACTTGGGAGGCAGAGGCAGGCGGATTTCTGAGTTCGAGAGTTCGAGGCCAGCCTAGTCTACAGAGTGAGACCAGGACAGTCAGGGCTACACAGAGAAACCCTGTCTCGAAAAACTAAACCAAAAAAAAAAAATACTGAACATTAAAAGACATTGTAATAGTATTCATGGATGAAATTAAATAGTAACTATTCTTACCAATTATCTAAGATAGTTTGGCATCTACATAAGGTATTATATCACTAAATAAATGTGGCTTTTGGATATTTTTCACTAAGGAATATTTGATATAGATGATCTCTATCACATCACAATGTACCAGGATGTTAATATTGCTTTTTTTAAAAGACAGGTCCCATGCTGGCCTCCTGATCTTGTCTCAGCCTCCCAAGGGGGGAGGTTATAGATCTTCACAATCATTCCAGGCTGTAGAATATCTATGTTCAAACTATTTAAAGCAGTGATGAATTTTTTTCAAATCTATAGCCTAGCTTGGCCTCACATTCACAGCATTCCTCTTACCTCAGCCTTCTAAGTGCTAGGATTAGAGGTGTACTACCATGCCTAGATGGAAATAATCTTTCAATAGAAACAGACATAAGGCTAGTTAGTTTTCAAGGTGATAGTTTAATTGCACTTCATGTATAGTTACTTGTGTTGATGAGATAAGCTTTTAAATAAAAGAATCTCAAGAACTAATTTGTTTTATTACTTACCCTCTGTTTGTCTGATATGTCATTATTGTTTGAAAGGATCAGAATCTAACTTACTTGGAAAAAAATCAAAAGACTCTTACTCTACAGGGAGACATTATTTAATATTTAGCAGAGTGTACATAAACCAAAGCAACTGCATTTCCTGTGTATCTGGAGAAAAGAGACAATCATAGTTGCTAATGGAGATCCCATGATCAAACATGGCAACATTATATACTTTGAATAAAGTTCTTTTTCAATGAATAAAAGAATCTATGACTCAGGATTCTTTTAAAGGGTCTTGTTTTTTGTTTTGGTTAGTTTGTTGTTATTGATCTATGAGATAAGTCTGGCCATGTAGCCCAGGCTGACTTCCAACTCTCAGTCTTCCTGACTCCAAATGAATGTGATTATAGTCATGCAACATTATGCATGGCTAGACTCAAAAAACCATTCTATAGTTTTACAACACTGTGGCTAAAAGTAATTAGTGGGATTATTTCACTAAACTCTTTTAATTACCTGGAGTATAGAAATGAAATTATTAAAAATTCATGAGATCAGTCAATAGGAAAATTGTCTCTTACTTTTCCTGCTCTGAATTAGCTAGAGTACTCAGCTGATAACGCACATGCTGTTCATGATGCTCTTGCTTTCATTGGAAAGCATCAACAGTAACCTTGCAGGGCGATGCATTTTTCTGATTTTATTATTTTATGTGTAAGTTGTTGGATTTTCAATTCACTTGTTTTAAGAACTTCTGTGCCACTGCACAAATCTCCTATGAACACATAGGTGATGAATTTTTACAGACAAGATGTTATTCTACATATGCTGCTAAGCCATTTTCTGTATCTGTCAGTAGACTGCCTAAAACATGTGAGACAAGGAGAGCCATGTGGAAAGAACTTGGAGATTTAAGAAAAGGATGTGGGAAATCATTATCCTCTAGAAATGAAAGTTTTATTTCTTTTTACTCTGGGATTGGAATACTTAAAAGTGAACCTTTAGACAGTGATAGAGAAAGCATTTTTCTTTGCCCTTCTCTTTGGAAAGAGTGATAGAAAACACAGAGAAACGATCCTGCAAAACTGTAATGTTTTAAATCCTCTTGAATTCAACACAAAAAGACCATCAAAATGGGCAAGTATATTAACAAATGGGAACTCGAGTTTTAAATCTTGTTCTTATTAAATAATGAGTTGGCAGTGTTTTTAAAAATACATACAGAATCAAAGAATCACATATCTCTTGGGACTGGGAACATAGCACAGTTGTAAAATAGTTACTTAGCATGTATGAAGCCTAAAATTTGATCTTGACCACAAAAATCACACTCTGTCTACCCAATTTGTGAGAATCATGAATCCATGCCAAATTGTATTGTCTTTGCTCTCTCTGCAGATATAGCTTTTAGCCAAAATTTGCCCTTATTGCTGTTTTGCTTTCCTTCCTAATTTATTATATTGAATATATTATTTATTATATTGCACCTTTAGCTATTTACATCTGTATAAACTTTATAGAAGTAGTATCATGACACAGGTACTTTAGGAGACCCATTTGTTTTCTCTCTCACTATCATGTTATTAAGGTTGGTTCATATCGCTTCATGTAGCTATCATTTCATTCATTTACATTCCTCAAAACACTCTATTTTATTACTACAATGCATTTTTACAGCCAATCCTCTATGTATCTTTGATTTCTTTAAAGGTTTTATCTATTACAAATAGTGGTGCTCCATTTCTTTTGATGCATACATGTACAAGTTTCTCCAGGGAAATAGATTTCAAACATTTCTTCATAGCAGACAAATTTTAGGGTAGACCCCAAAATTCAGGCATTTGTATAGTTTTCTTGTAGAATACAATGAATTCTATGATATGTATATGATTAACTACTGCTATGTGTTTGCTTGTGTTTTTGAGGTAGGGTTTCTCTGTGTAACAGCCCTAGCTGTCCTGGAACTCGATTTGTAGGCCAGGCTGGTCTCAAACTCAGAGAGATCCACCTGCCTGTCTCTTGAATGCTAGGATTAGCTTGTGTCAGTACACCCAGCATGCTATGGTTTGTATATGAAATATTACTCATGGGTTCCTAAGTTGAATATTTGGTCCAGATAGTGGTACTATTTTGGGAGATGGGGAGATCGGGTCTAGCTATAACAAGTAGAGGTATATCTTTGAAAGTTTTAGGGTTTATTTCTCTATGCTTTCTGCCATTGGTGAGCAGCTTCTAGCACATGCTCCCACTGTCTGGATGCCCTGCCTCTCTTGGAAATATGTCAAGTGATCATTGAGAAGACTCTATGAAATTGTGAGCCAAAATAAGTATTTCCTCTCTTAAGTTGTTTCTGTCAAGTATTGGGGTACAGCTACACAAAATTACGTAACAAAACATATAAAAATGCAACACCCATCTTGATGGGAGTCTTTCTTGTTTTCTTTTATTGCCTTTAAAAAGAAAATTGACTAGTATAGCTGTCCCCTGAGGGCTCTTCCAGAGCCTGACAAATACAGAGGTGGATGCTCACAGCCAACCATTGGACTGAGCATGAGGTCCCCAATGAAGGAGTTAGAGGGCAGACTGAAGGATCTGAAGGGGTTTGCAACCCTATAGGAAGAACAACAATATCAACCAACCAGACCACCCAGAGCTCCCAGGGACTAAACCACCAATCAAAGAGTACACATGGAGGGACCCATGGTTCCAGCTAGATATGTAGCAGGGGATGGCCTTATCAGGCATCAATGAGAGGGGAGACCCTCTGTCCTGTGGAAGCTCAATGACCCAGGGTATGGGAATGCCAGGGCTGTGAGGCAGGAGTGGTTTGGCAGTTGGGAGAGCACTCACATAGAGGCCGGGAGAAGAGGGGACAGGGGATTTGTGGAGGGAAAACTGGAAAGAAGGATAACATTTAAAATGTAAGTAAATAAAATAACCAATAAAAAATGAAAAAAGTGGCCAGGCAGTGGTGGCACATGCCTTTAATCCCAGCACTTGGGAGGCAGAGGCAGGTGGATTTCTGAGTTCGAGGCCAGCCTGGTCTACAGAGTGAGTTCCAGGACAGCTAATGCTACACAGAGAAACCCTGTCTCAAAAAACAAAAAAAAAGAAAGAAAGAAAGAAAGAAAGAAAGAAAGAAAGAAAGAAAGAAAAAAGAAAGGAAGGAAGGAAGGAAGGGAGAGAGAGAGAGAGAGAGAGAGAGAGAGAGAGAGAGAGAGAGAGAGAGAGAGAGAGAGAAGAAAATTGCCATATTGTTCAACCTTACATGGAAAGGAACTGAGGCTGACCAAACAAGAGCAGATGGTGACAATAATCATTAAGAGATGAATGTTGAGATTCATGGGTGTAGTTTCCCTGAGAGCTCTAGAAGATGCAATCTCACAGGAGATTTCCTGTCCCTTTGACTCTTACAATCTTTGTGTTCCCTCTTTAGGAATCTTCCCTGAAGGAATGCAGAGAGCCAGAGAGATAGTGGTTCTCAGGGAAGAGCCCCCAAACATTTATCTAATATACTCATATAACTCATATACATACAAGTAACATTATATGGACTGAGAAGGCTGTACTTTTATATTTAGGGACACACACATGAACACACAGAAACACACACATACACAGAGACACACACATACACACACATACAGGGTGATCACTTTTTAAGTGATCCATGGACTTGAACATTATGTGTCTTTAAGCATCTTTTAGAAACTAAACCATCACAGTAGCCCCCAAACAGATTTAAAACTGCTATGATTCATATGCTGAATGCAGCTCTGTTTTATGACTTTTTCTGGGAAAACATGATAAAGCATCTTCATACCAGAAAGGACATTGATGTCATACCAATACATGATTCTTCCCAAGTCTTCCTTAATAAATCAGTGAATATACTGGGGTCAATCACAGGAATATGGTTGAGGATATTCCCAGGAAAGGCACTGTGGCTGAAAAATGTATCACAGAAAAGGCCATCCTAACATGTGTGATGATTCATAAAATCTTTATCCTTGGAACTCCCTACACAACTTTTAGGCAGCTTAGCTAGTTGGAGTATCTTTTCTCCCCAGTAACTGCTTACTGTTCATACAACCTTGGGAGAGTGCTCTTAAGAATATTGTAAGTTTCTAGTCCTTCCTGAGTCTTATGTAACCTTTGCCTTCTGAGACTCATGATCCCCTCTCCTTTCCCTGGGAAAGAATGTTTCAATTCATAGGAATTAGCTACAATTCATCTTTTTGTGTTAAAGGCCTAGTCTCAAGAATGCTGTCTTATTGGTAAGTAGTAGGACATTTGAGAGATAGGGCTTTATGTGGGACTCTTAGACCATTGAGGGCATAAAGCTAATGGAACTGTCTCAACCATATCTCATCTCTTTCTTTTGATTCCTGCTGATACAAGAAATTTGATGTGCAATGACATACTACCTTTGACATTGGTCCAAAGCAACAAGCTAGTCTGGGATTGAAACTTCTATAACAGTGAACCAAAATACTCTTTCACTTTGTGTAAATTAATTTTACCTGGTATTGTGTTACAGAAATGTGAAGCTGACTAACATGCAAGATTTGGATTATATAATTGAAGAAGATAGTAATTGATTTCGGTGTAACTTTTAAATGTCAAGGACTATTTTGTACATATGAATATCTTCAAAGGTAATTGTTAAACTATACTATATGACATTTTCCCCTACAATATTTAAAAGAATACTTCTCTAAATTTTCATGTTCACAATGGTTTCAAGGCTAGAAAGATTGAGTACTCAATTGAGAAGATTAAAAGAAACAATACCTATGCCACAGCTGAAATAAAAGATTCACATAAATCTAATCAATAAAGAGTTCTAGTTGATAGTAGTAATTATTTTAAAGCAGATGAGGCTCTTTTCTTTGTTTTCAGATCTGTTATCTCCTGTATATAGTGTAAACTGATCTGGAACTCACCATCTAGCCAAGGCTAACCTAAAAGTTGTAGCAATCCTTTTGCCTCAGCCTCTCTGGTGCTACTACTTTCCCCAGAAAGCCAGAGAAGCTCTAACATAATCAATAATCCTTATTTGAACAAAACTAGAAACGTGCTAAATAAGACTGTAGAATACCTAAGTCAAGAAGGCCGTTGGGAAAATATGATGGTGATTACCACGTATGACCCAAAGGGGTCCTTACAACCCCTTTGGCCAGAATGAGTTTCTTGTCTTCATCTTTGTACCCATAATATACAATTGTTGAAATTCATTTGATTGATTAGACAGTTTTCTTTTGATGCCCTTCTCTATATTAGCATTTGCTTTCTTATTGTTTCCTTATTTGTGAATATGGCCATAGAACTTGCCTTGCTGCTCTTAATTTATTTCCTGTTGCTCTTCTGTACCAGATTTTTGTGACTTGTATGTCTAGCAATTATGTTTCACACTCCACTGAAGGATAGTGAAATGATGTCAAAATGTGTATTTCTAAACTTTAAGATAATTGTAAGAGACCTCCTACCTCCTACAACTTAATTACTGGAGGTCAGACCTCTATCCCCGCCTTCGAAAGATTAGAATTGCCACAGCCCTTCTATACTTAGAGAAGGAAGGAGATGTCAGGGGCAGCCATGCTTACACACTGAAGGCCTAAAATCAGCCATAGGCCTAAATTCAGCAATAGGCCTGTCATACATGTATACTAACACCAAGTCTTGGGTCTCAGTGGAAAAACATTGAAACAGATGGCTATAAGCTAATGTAAACAGGCAGCTTTTGTGGAAATTTATAAGCCTGAGTAGTCATAGACCTTGTAAATAGGTAGCCTTGGCAGACAATACCAACTTAGATAAGGACAAGCGAGTCATAGGCAGAGTCATAGTGAGTTGTCCCCTGAACCTTCACCCAGCCGATACCCTGTTCTGAAAGATATCTGTAGCCCCCCTGAACACCCACACTCCAGTGTCATCCCCTTCCCCACATCCTGCCTTTTGTGTTTATAACCCCTGTGTGAATAAGTAAAAATTTAGATTTGGTTTAAAAAATAAATAAAATTAAATTAAAAAAGAAAACCTGAAAAAAAAACATAAAAAAGAAAGTATGTAAATATAAAAGATTCCCTTTCCCCCTTAATGGACATTATGCGTTCTTTCTTTCATTCATTCACACACTTGTATAACAAGGCACTGTAACATTTAAAAAGCACGATAATTGGTGCAAAAATTAAATGTCACAGTAATGGATCATTGTCCTTTAATGAATTCAAACTTTAGTAAAGGGCATGGCAAAGTAAACAAGTAATGAAAAGCAGAGTAAGAGATAAACCAACTGGAAGAATAAAGAGATTGAGTTGGTGGGAGAGAAGAAAATCATTGTGACATAAAAAAAAGTAGTTGACTGGAGTCTGAAAGGATAGAATTCTAATATGAGAGAAATGAGACTGAGTGTTGGGGGGAACATTCCAGGTTAATGAACCAGAAAAGGTGCCAGTACAAGAATGTAAAAGGAATGTAGTGGCAGGTGAGGCTGTGGGGGTAGGGCAAGTTAAGATATGGCAGCCTGATAATTATATTAAAGTGAATGCTTACTAGCTCTTATGCTATAATAAACATACAGCATGATCTGGTGAGCTTTACGAGGGTACATATTTTATGAAGGATGAAGCAAGGTTCCAAGAAGTTAGCCTTATAGCTAACAAGGGGGAAGTAGTCGCTCAAAGATTCAGATCCAGATCTTCTTTATTTTCAGATTTGTGCTCTTAATTACTAGGCTCTTCTACTTGAGGATATTGGAGTTTATTTTGTAAGTAAGGAGAAGTCATCTGAGGAGGATGACCATGATTTACCTTGTGTTAGGAAGCTAACTGGCAAGAGTGAGGAGGGTGTCTGAGAAGAAGGGATACTAAGAAAAAACAAAGAAACCTGTTAGTAAGCTAGGGAACAGTTTAAGTAAAAGATACGAGGGACTGGAAAACTGTAATAGTGGAGGGAATGAGGAGGAGAGGACAGACTGAATATTGTAGGGGTAGGTTGGAGAGGATTTGGTGATTGCTTAAATGGGAAATGTGAAAGAAGTACGGAGACTGCCAATCATGATGACTGAGAAGATGGCAGTATACTTAGACAAAAGAGAGGCTATAGAAGAATAGGTCTTGGGACAGGTGGATGAGAAGTTTGGGAAAAGGGAGTGAGTATCATCTGGAACATGTTGCAGTTGAGGGTCTAGCAGACCACATAGACAGATATTGGCATCTGAATTCAACAAACCATTTTAAAAGTTCTTTATCTAAAATAAACACGGTTGCAGAATTTCAATCATAAAAATGTCTTCATTTAAGTCAAAATAACAGCTCATTCATTTTCCTTGGCATTTTAAACCACAAAGAGTGTCATGGCTGGCACTATCTAAAGGGCCCAATATGCATCAGCTGCAAGTTGCATACAAATGATTCCAGTATCACACAATCCTTGTTACAATTCCTAGTGTCCAGTATCATTGCTCAAACGTTGGCAAGGATATTGATGATGATGAGTTTGAATTTTAATATATCCAAGGGTTTTAGGAGAAGGCTTTTCCTTAAACATATTCAGTAACTATGGCTGCAAGATATTACCTGAAGTCCTTCCCACACCAATCTTTACTGAAATATTTTGCTTAAAGATACGATATGTGGTGGTTGGAAATGTCTGCATTTAATACAATTAGACACAAAGGCAGACCACTTAAACAAGATAATGTACAATAAATTTGAGGAGAGTAAATAACTCTGAGATAAATGTAGAGGATTTTGATAATCACAAGAGAATATAGACTTAATAGAATAAAAACAAATTTCCTAAGTAAAGGAATAAAGGCTCATCATCAAATATTACAAATGAATCCTTGGGGCCTGGCATGGTGGCTGATGCCTTTAATCTCAGCAGTACACAAAGAGACTTCATCTCAAAAAAGTAAAACAACAATAAAAAAGAATATAAAAGTGAGCAAAGCTATAAATAAGTATTTCAAAGAGGATATATCAAATGTGAAAATATATTTTAAAGTGCTCAGTTTTATAAAATTCCAACTAATAGAAACATTAGAAGTATGGAGATATCATCATACAACAGAACAGGAGCCTAAAACCTTCTGTTCTTGCCACTCCATCAACAAGAAACATCTCCCATTCCTTTTTTCGTAAATACCCCTATAGTAACATATGGGGGGGGGAGTGAGTTTGAGATTTTTGTTTGTTTTCCTTGCAGTAAAGTTCTTTCTTTTTGTGAGGACTGGCGTCACAGTATTGACCTTATTCAGTGTCAAATGCTATTTATTGCCCAGAGAATCGGAATTGTCCGGAAGAATGGGGCATCAAATCATCTTATCATGTAGTTACCTTCGCTCTGAAGAAGGAAGTCATACTTTTCCAGGCTTCCTCTTCTCTAGCAAATGTTAGAGAGAAACTGCCAAATTTGAGCTCTCCAAACCTCTTCCTGATGTCCTGGCTGTTGTTACACTGTCATTCTTCTCAAATGCAATCTCTCCTCAGGGGGAAAAAAACCTGATAAACAGGGTGCCGAGGACAAATGTTTAACATACAAAGAGGATGGAAAGGTTTAAAATACTATATGAGTAGTGAAGAGCATGTACTCTTCTTCCAGAGAACCTGAGTTCAATTCCCAGCACGCACATCAATCAGCTCACAATCACCTACAAACTCCAGCACCTGCATTCCCATATTCCCCTCCAAACGCACATACACACACACACACCTGCGAAATAAAAATAAATTTTAAGAACTATATGAAGGACTTGGGGATGTAGTTCAGTTAGTCAGTTAGTAGAGTGCCCAATGTCCTGGGTAGGATCTGCAGGCCTGCATAACCTGCTTGTTGTGGCACATGAGTGGGAACACAGCATTTGATAGGTAGAGAATCAGAAGTTCAAGATCATTCCTGGCTCCATTCTGAGTTGAGGTCAACCTGAGATATAAGAGACACTGTCTCAAAAAGAAATAATAATCATGCTCAAAAGGCAAAGATTGGGAGTTCATGATGAAATGATGGCCTGAGGTAATGAGTTCCCGGATTATGCCCAGACTAGAATCAGCTGAACTACTACTATGAAAGCTCCCAATCTTTGCCTTTGTTCCTTTCTCCAGTACTATGGCCACTGTAAGCACTCTAAAGATAAAATGAATTCAGTAGGTCTGTGTATTTACCTGTGTTGCCATGCTATTAATAAGACTCCTTCTTATTCTTATTTCTTCACGTTAAATGTCTTTCCAGGATGATCAGCTGGACATAGTCCTTTTGGACTCCCTGGAGTCACAACGTTTGCCTGCACATATCTCTGGCATGTGAAGGACCACTATTACATTTGTTCAGGTGTATTCTAGCCTTAGTGCTGAAAACACATTATATTTAAAACCCTACATATACAACATTTTTGTATTGATTATGTACTTGGATGATGATTTTCTACCCTAATCCTACCCAGAAACACATTGTAGAATGAGTTGTGTTTCAGCAACTTCCCATGGCATGAGAATTCTCTTATCACTTAAATTTATACTTAGTGGTAGTAGTAGTTGTGATAGTGTTTTTGGAACAGAATCTCATATAGCCCAGGCTGGCACAGAAATCCCTATATCATCGAAGATGACTGTAAACTTCAGATTCTCCTGCTTCCATCTCCCAAATGCCAGGAATTAAGTGCGTATGCCAATATATCTGGCCTACATCTATTATTTAATAAACAAAAAGAATATTTTAAAACCACAAACGTTTTAAAAATGACAAGTGCTTATTATATGTATATATGTTTAGGGCTGACCAGTTGGAATTATATAATCTATCAGAAGGCTCATCCCTGGAGAAGACTGATTCTTCCTCTCTTTGCAGCCATTAATTGCCTGTA
The DNA here is from genome assembly GCF_004785775.1 of Grammomys surdaster. Lineage (NCBI taxonomy): Eukaryota > Metazoa > Chordata > Mammalia > Rodentia > Muridae > Grammomys > Grammomys surdaster. The sequence goes on from NW_021604652.1 coordinate 1,530,556, forward strand.
ACTCTTCTATCTGCTGCTTAAAATTTTAGAGAACTGTAATCACTATAAGATCTTCTTAGTTTTAATAAAATGAAATGTTTCTTCTAGCACTCTCATTCTTCATTTGACCTTTGCTTTAAACATTACACAGTATAGACAGACTCCTGAGTAAATCTTACTTTTAAGCCTTCCGTCCTTATTTCTCTCATATTATAATATGATTATATGAAGGGCAATGATATTTCAATTTTTAAGTAAAGGTTAAGGAAATTGGACTTGATTAGCTTTGAAACTGGATTAGTTTATTGATGTGGGGAAGAAGGATTGAAGGGTTTTAAATAAAAGATTTGGAGTAGAGGAAAGGGTAGACAGGATTGAGCAACTGTTCTCCATTTCTGTTTAAAAATGAAAGGGAACATACATGTTGGGATAAGAAGGATCTTTGCCCTGTAAATGCAGAAATTATATCAAGCCTTCAGAATTGATGTATTTGGTGCTGTTATCAAGACAGCCTTTGAAAAGAATTACAGAGATCTTTTCTTGACTGCAAAGCTACAGAATAGAATGCATATTAATTTAAAAATTGTATAGTATTTTGTATAATAATTATTATTCTCTTTTCTCCTTATAATTACTTATTCAAATTTCATAAGACCTGCAAAGTAGACATTATAACCGATTAAGGACAGGATTGTGTTCACTTATAACCATATAAGGATGAGGAAGCTGAGTTTGAATTTCCAAACATCAAAGAAGTTAGCAGGAAGTAAAATTTGATTATTCAAGCAGCTTAATAGATATAATTTTATATGACATAATTCACCCCTTAAAGCATACAATTCAATGGATTTTAGTATATTCATAGGGTTTTACAACCATACCACCATCAAATTTAGAACATTTTTATCACCTAAGAAAAAGAACTTAATCCTAGCTGTAGGCAATCTTTCTGTATATTTGCTTACTCTGACCACTTCATATCAAGTGAATTATGCACTATATGGTTTTTCTGGATCTTCTGACTAAGCAGAATGTTGTAAGGTCCATCCATCTTGTACCAACACTTCATTCCATTGTATGGCTGGATACTATTTCATTGCATGACCTTTTGACACTTTTAGTCACCTGATGATAGACATTTGGGATGTTCTCTACTTAGTCTATTATGTGCAAATATTTGAATGAGTATATTTTACTGACAACTTAATCTTGAATATCAGGGATTTTTGTTGTTGTTATAAGCAAAATTTTAAGAGGACTCCAGTGATCCCTAATCCATAGTATATATGGCTCAGCCTTTGAGTGGCTGGGACTCGAGGTGTGTGCCATCATATGTACTAAACAAGGTATTTTTTAATTGTACTAGCTGTATTTGTTCCCATAATGAATATTCCCACAGTACATAGCTTTGCAAGAACATGGCTGGGGAATGAACTGAGGGCTTTACACATATAGGCAAGCGTTTCTACACTGAGCTACATCCTCGGCTTAAGATAATTCTTTCTAAAGAAAACTTTGGTCCATAGAGTTAGTATGGTAGTACATACCCCAGTACTAGGGTGGGTGGCCTAAACAGGAGGATGATGAGTTCCAGGAAAGTCTGGACTTTGTAGCTGACTTTGTCTCAGGAAAGCAAAAACAAACAAAAATAACCTTGGCCTTTGCTTTGCAATGCACCAGTTGTCCCTGGTAGTCTGTGGCTGATGCCATACATGAAAGGCAGCACAGGTTAAGTGAGCAGTGCAGATGTCAGGTTCAGACTTAGGTCTGTTTTTGGATCTGCTGTACAGTCAGTGAGCAACTGTAAAAAAGTGTGCATTTCTCACCTCTTCCAGATCAGTTTTTCTCTGCAAAAAAAAATATGGTCATTACAACCTTGCCTATTTTATACACTATTTGCCAGGCAGTGGTAGTGCACACTTTTGGTCCTAACCCTCACAGAGGCAGGCAGATCTTTTGAGTTTGAGGCCAGTATGGTCTACATGAAATACATATATGCATAAAATCTGTTCTGATATGTGGAAGAATATGAATGAGACAACAGTGAATGACTCTGACACAAAATATACAAAGGCATGAATTATGTTTGGATTTCCAGAGAGTATAGTTCAAAATAAAAACCTGGTGTTTTAAAGTTTCATTCATCACCTTTCCCCTCTTTTTTAAATTAATCATTTTATTCATTTACATTTCAAATGATATTCCCCTTCAGAGTGTCCCCTCCACAAAGTCCCATCCCATCCCCTCTCCCCTTTGCCTCTATGTCCTCCACCCCCTCACCCACTCCTGCCTCACTGCCCTAGCATTCCCCTACACTGAGGCATGGAGCCTCCACAGAACCAAGGGCCTCCCCTCCCACTGATGCCAGACAAGGCCATCCTCTGCCACATGTGTAGCTGGAGCCATGGGTCTCTCCCTCTTTTGTTAGTGGTTTAGTTCCTGGGAGCTCTGGGTGGTTGATATTGTTCTTCAGAACTCAAGAAGTTTGACACCATAGAACCAAATAACCCTATTAAAAATGAGGTACAGAACTGAACAAAGAATTCTCAACTGAGGAATTTCTGATGGCCAAGAAGCACCTAAAGAAATGTTCAACATCCTTAGTCATCAGGGAAATGCAAATCAAAACAACCCTGAGATTCCACTTCAAACCAATCAGGTGACAACAGATTCTGTTGAGGATGTGGAGAAAGAGGAACACTCCTCCACTGCTGGTGGGATTGCAAGCTGGTACAACCTCTTTGGAGAACAATCTGGAGGTTTCTGGAGTATACCCACCTACACCACTACTGGGCATATATCCAAAAGATGCTACAACATATAACAAAGACACATGCTCCACTATGTTCATAGAAGTCTTATTTATAGTAGCCAGAAGTTGGAGTCAACCCAGATGTCCCTCAACAGAAGAATGGATACAGTAAATGTGGTACATTTACACAATGGAGTACTACTCAGCTATTAAGAACAATGACTTTATGAGTTTTGCAGGCAAATGGATAGGATTGGAAAATATCATCCTGAGTGAGGTAACCCAGACACAAAAGAACATACATGGTATGCACTCACTGATAAGTAGATATTAGCCAAAAACCTCAGAATACCTATGATACAATTCATAGACCATATGAAGCTTAAGAAGAAGGAAGACCAAAGTGTGGATGTTTCAATCCTACATAGAAGGGAGAACAAAATAATCAAAAGAGGTAGACGGAGGGAGGGGCTTAGGAAGGAGAGAAAGGAGAGGGGAAAGGGGGGCAGGATCAGGTATGGGAAGGGACAGGAAAGAAGTACAGAGGGTTAGACAATTGAACAGAAACATATAGCCATGGGGATGAGGAACTGGGGGTAGCCACTAGAAAGTCCCCAAAGCCAGGAAAGCAAGAAGCTCCCAGGACTCAATGGGGATGACATTAGCCAAAATATCCAACAGAAAGAACCTTAGAGCCACTTCCAGTATATAAGCATGGCCCCCAGTTGAGGGATAGGGCCACTCACCTATGTCAAACTTTTTAATCCAGAATTGTCCCTGTCTAAAGGAAATGCCGGAACAAAAATGGAGCAGAGACTGAAGGAAAGGCCATCCAGAGACTGTCCCACCTTAGGAGCCACCTCATCTGCAGACACCAAACCCCAACACTATTGCTGATGCCAAGAAGCACCTGCTGACAGGAGCATGGTAAAGCTGTCTCCTGTGAGGTTCTCCCAGAGCCTGATCAATACAGATGCGGATGCTCACAGTCGGCCATCAGACTGAGCACAGGGACCCCAAAGGAAGAGCTAGGGAAGGACTGAAGGAGCTTTTCCCTATTTTAAAAGAACATTTATTGATCATCTATTCTGCTTTAAGCAGTGCGCTAGGTTGAAGTAGTATCATCTAATTTAATTCTCTCAACGGTCATACAGAATAGTTTCTGTTATGAACCCTATAGCCCGCCAGACCTACACAAAAAAAAAAAAAAAAAAAACACTGTCTTGAAAAAAAAAGATTATATGAGTCCATGCATGTAAACGCATGGAGCAAGTTCCTACTATAGATTGACACTCTGTAATTAATAGCTATTATTATACATGAGAAAGATTAACATGATTATTTTGTTATTGGCCAATGATGCAGCTCATTTCTACATGTACACAATTTCCAACCTTCCTTAAATTAAGAATCAAAATTTACTAAAATATCTAACCCTGTATTAAGTTAAAAATATAACTTCAACATTGCACCAGGTTTGGGGGATGTAGTTTTGGTGGCATACCACTTGCCTAGGGTGAATACAGTCCTAGGTTTGGTCCCTAGTACCATAATAACAACAAAACATTACCATGAATTTTAAAAATTACATTGATTTAGTGTGTGCTATGGTGTGAGGACAATTTGTATACCTGGTTATCCCCTTCCAATGTGTGGGTCCTAGGGGTTGAACTCAGGCTGTTGGGCTTAGTCACCAGTGCCTTTACCAGGTGAGCTATCTTGATGGCCCTTATCTAATTTTTAAAATCCAGTTTACACAACAAACATGATTAACAGATAAACATAGTGATAAAAACATGGGCTCTGGACTCAGACCTGGGTTTGGATATTCACTCTACTACTTCTAAGCTACTTCGACAAGTGTCCTAACCTTCCTTGTCTTTATAAAGTAGGGATCATCACAGGAACTGCTCTATATAAGAGTTGAGAGGATTAAATTGGATGATACTACTTGAACCTAGTGCAGTGCTTAAAACAGAATAAATGAGCAATAAATGTTCTTCTAAAAAAGAGAGAAAAGGTGATGAATGAAACTTTAAAACACCAGGTATTTATTTTGGACTATAATCTCTAGAAATCCCAAGATAACAAATGCCTATGTATTTTTTTTTTGTATCAGATTCATTCAACATTATTTTGTAACACTTTTCTACATATCAGAACAGATTTATACATACACGTATTTTATGTAGTTACTGATTTTAGAATATTTGGGATCAATTTTCAAAGATACCATTATGAATAAAACTGATATAACATCTTTACACCATTCAGTTTGTTTTTCGTTAGAGTTGGTCTTTGGACTTTATTTCCTTAAAGTATAAATTTCAAATTCAAAAGTTATACAATACAGTCAAGAAAGTGAACTGGCAAATGTGAGAAACACTTTCACAAAGTATTCAAACACTTAAGACAAGAGGAGTTTTAAAACTCCACTGTTTAAAATATGCATCATCATAGCTAGAGAGATGGTTCATCAGTTAAGAGCACTTGCTACTCGTGTAGAGGACCCTAGTTCAGATCTCAGCACTCACATGGTGGCTCATAGACATCTGTAACTCCAGTTCCAGGGGTTTCAACACACTCTTCTGGCCTCCACCTGCACCAGGTACTTACATGGTACACAGACATACATGCACACAAAACATTATAAACATAAAATAAACATCATACACATAAAATAAAATATTATTTTATTTTACACATAAATTTAAAATATGCATAATTGAACTTGAAAGAAAAATGAAAGACTTCTCTGGATGTTAGAACTGAAGGGTGTCTGACCTGACCATCAAATTGGATGGCAGACAAAATCTGGGGTTTTCTCATTTTCTTTTAGAAGTTAAGGTATGTAAAGTAACATTATACTATTAGTTTATTGTTCTTAAAGTTTTATAACCTAGACATGGAATAGTTTTACACTTGCTATTCCGAGCATTCTTCCATGGTCTTCTGTAAACAAACCCTTTCTCCACTACCATGTAGCTTGAGGTTAATAGCACATTGAAATGACTGGGAGTCCACAGACCCTGGCTATAGTATCATCAATAAAGACACTGCTTGAAGTAGGTTACATTGACAGGAGGTATATACAATATGATATCAGAAAAGAGTCTATAACTAGTTAACTATAATTTTAAAAATCTTATATACTGAATTATATTGAATATCGCTTTTGAATTATGTATTTAATATGATATTCATTTTTTCAGGCAGGTGTGCCCCACCACTCCTGGCATGATGTCTATTCTTTAAAATATGTCTGCTTAAACATAGTGGCACACACCTTTAATTCTAATATTCTGCCTTTGGGAAGCAGAGGCAGGTGGATCTCTGTGAGCTGGAGGCTAATCTGATCTACATAGAGAATTCTAGGACAGCTAGGGCAATGTAGAGAGACTATCTCAAAAACCAAAAACCAAAAACATGTGTCTAGTGTAGAAACAATTAGTGACCTTGCTGTAAGGGACAAATAGGAAAACTACTTCCAGCTACTACAGAATGTTAATAATAAATAAATATATGCTTTTTGTATACATTGAGCTAACTCTGTAATGTTGTAATAAAGCCTACTTAGTAATGATATAATATTTTACACAATACAGAAATAATTTAATGTTTTACTTTATCTTTTATACTCATGAATAAGATTGAATTTGTGTAATTCTTGTCTATATTTGGGATTAAATTTATATTAGCCTTGAATATGTAGAACAGTTAACAACAGTAAAGCAGATAACCATGGTAAAATAATACAACATTTTATATTTTTTCTAGATACCACCAAAATAACATAAAGAAAAAAAAACAGGAATATATCTAAAAGAAAAAGAATTTAGGAGCAGAGAGGTATGACACAGAATTTGTCAACTAGTTTGATAAGATATATGGCTAAGCTAGGTTAAAGTACAGGGAAGTCTTTGTATTTTCTTTTGTAATTTTCAGCCATGATTAAATATTAGTTCCAGAAAGTTATAGGTGGTGTACAAGAGCTTTCAGACTTTAATGAGCATATGAAAAACCTGTAAATTTTTCTCCCTCTCCCTACCCCCCCCCCGAAATGGTTTCTCTGTGTAACTCTGGCTGTCCTGGAACTTTCTATAGACCAGGCAGGCCTCATACTCAGAGATCTGCCCATCTTGCTTCCTGGGTGCTACAATTAAAGGTGTGTGCCACCATGACCTGGCTACCTGAAAAGTTCTTAACTATAAATCTTGAATCTTTAGATCTAGTTTGAGACCTCAGATACTCAATGACAATGTGAATCTCAATGATAATGTGAATGCTGGTGATTTATGAAATAGGAAGATTGTTTTTCTTTGGAAGGGTGTTACTCTGTAGCCTAGGCTGCCCTAGACCTACTATAGAGGCAAATCTGGCTAGGCAGTCACTATAGCTTGCCTTGAACTTGTGGCCAGGCATCTGCTTCACACACACACACACACACACACACACACACACACACACACAGTGCTGAACCACTACATGCAGCAAACAACAAATGATTCTTTTTTTTTAACTGTTGTATATTGCATCTAGGACCTTGAGCCTTGCCCATGATAGACAAGTGCAATACCCCTGTATTTCTACATTCCCAGAAACCCTTCTTTTTTCACATTTTGTTTTAAGATAGGGTTTTCTAAACTCTCCTGGCTGGGAGGGAAGGGGAAGAAGGCGGGTGCAAAGTCTTATCCCTAGCAGAGGAACTATTGGCATTTGACAGTTGTTGAAGAGGAAGAGTCAGTTTTCTTTAAGGATGTATCTCCTGTTAGGGTAACCAAGCTCTATGGCAGGACCCACACCCATGAACAAACTGGAGAAGTTAGAAATAAAAACATAACAACAGCTATGATAACATGTTTCCATTAGAGCCCAGGTATCTTACCACAGCAGGCCCTGAATACTTCAAAATAGCTGAAATACACACACACACACACACACACACACACACACACACA
>NW_021604652.1:1538344-1556289 GCF_004785775.1 Grammomys surdaster
GAGAGAGAGAGAGAGAGAGAGAGAGAGAGAGAGAGAGAATGAAAGGCTTTAAAACCATTTAAAACCAACTATATAACACATTTAGGGATACAAGGCTTAGACCCAGTCCTTCTGTAACTCTTAACTGATTCAAGATGGTTGGCCTGTGAGTGTGAGTTAAGGGCAAATTCATGGCTCTGAGTTCATTGTTAGGGTATTTTCTTTATTTTATTTAGAAATAGCTGAGAGGAGTTAACAGACAACAGTCCAGGTTGCCTTATATGGATAGTTGGTTTTCAAAAACGTCAGAAGTCCGCAGAATTGATGTTACATACATTTCTGTATTAATGTTCATTTTGATTAGAGACCTGTCTACTCCTGACAGCTTCCTGTCATGGATTCTAAGAAGAAACTGAGCATCTTTGGAGTTACTCCAGTAGTGGTGAGACAGCCACTAGGCAAGAATTACTTCTTTTCGTCTACAGACAAGTTACTGTCCTGAAAAGGACACACTTGCGGAATAGTCAACTGATTATATCTGCCAAGACAGAGTAATCAGCCCTTAATAATTCTGCATCACTAGGTCTGTCAGACGATCTTGGGCCAGAAGGCTGAAGATCGAATGCTCCAATGTTTTTGTAGTATAGGGACTGTCCAGGTGTTCAGTGGTGTCTATAAATTGGCTAAGTTTTAGAAGCTATGCTTTGTGCTTCCCATAATTTCAGTTAATTCAGTCATTCTGGATTTCGGACAGGGTTGAAGACTTATAGTCTCATAGCCAATCCGGGCTACTTACTTTGAGAGAAAAGATTTGAGAGGATGGTTTTCAGCTGCCATTCATTCTAAAGCCAGGAAAAAAGCCAGGTTCAGAACTAAGTCTTTTAGTTAGGAGAGATGACAGAGGTTCTGGTTAGTCAACAAAATGATGGACTGGGTATTAGGTCTATCTTGTACCTTACTGATACAAATTGGTATAGTTATGCTCTAATTGTATTTTGAGAGAAAAGTTTTATTTTAACAGGAAGGGAGATATGTAGGAAGAGCTAAGGTGGGAGGAGTAAGGAGAGGAAAAGGAGGAGTAAGGAGAGGAGGAGGAGAAGGAGAGGAGGAGCTAGGAGATGAGAGAAAGAGAGAGAGGGAGGGGAGGAACATGGAGGCAGATGTTTCCATGTCTCAGATAGTTGGTATATCTAGGTTAGATATTGGGTTACACTTCTGATTGTATGGGCATCTTGTTATTGAGCATTACCAAACTTATAAAGCCTTTGATTAACACTTTTTTAAAAAGTTACTAATTAAAAAGAAAAGGATGAAGAGGGAAGGTGATGGAATATATGTGACAGGAAATCAGATGAGAAAACTAGCTGGAGGAAGAAAGGGAAGGGTCAGAGGGAAACAAATCAGAACTCTAATGACACATGTATGAGGATGCAGTAATAAAACCCAGTATATTGTATGTTAACTTAAAATAATAATAAAGGGAAAAAGCAAGAAGGAGGAGGGGGGATAGGATAGGGGTTTTCTGGGGGAGGAATGGGGAAAGAGGATAACATCTGAAATGTAAATTAATAAAATATCCAGTAAAAATAAATAAAAAATTTAAAAAACAACTATATGAAGATTATAGAGGTCTATAGAGGGGCAATGAACAAATCCCTTAAAGAAATCCAGTAAGCCGGGCAGTGGTGGCGCACGCCTTTAATCCCAGCACTTGGGAGGCAGAGGCAGGCGGATTTCTGAGTTCGAGGCCAGCCTGGTCTACAGACTGAGTTCCAGGACAGCCAGGGCTACATAGAGAAACCCTGTCTCGAAAAACCAAAAAGAAAAAGAAAGAAAAAAAAGAAAAAAGAAAGAAAGAAAAAAAGAAATCCAGTAAAATACAAACAATTGGAGGAAATGAATAAATCTCTTAAAGTAAGCCAAGAAAAAAAAGAGTTGATGAGAACAACAAATAAACTGTTCATCACATGAAACTGGAAATATAAACAATAAAGAAAACACAAACTGAGGGAATTTTAGAAATAAAAAAAAATAGGTAAAAAATTAGGTAACAGGAACTACAGAGGCAAGCATCAACAACAAAATATAAAAAGTTGAAAAAATCTGAACATAAAAAAATACATTGGTCAAAGAAAATATTAAATATAAAAATTTCCTGACACAAAACATCCAGGAAATCTGAGACACCATGAAAAAACCAAACCTACAAATAATAGGGATAGAGAAGGAAGAACAAGAATCCTAGCTCAAAGGCATAGAAAATATTTTCAGCCAAATCATAGAAGAAAATTGGGAGATACCTATAAAGGAACAAGAAGCAGACGGGACATCAAATAGATTAGATCTGAAAAGAAAATCCTGTCATCACATAATCAAAATACAGAACAAAGAAAGAATATTAAAAGCTGCAAGGGGAAAAGGCCAAGTAACATATAAAGGTAGACCTATTAGAATTACACATGACTTATCAATGGAGACTCTAAAAGCCAGAAAGGGTTGGACAGATGTGCTGTAGACTCTGAAACCATAGATGCCAGCCATCCCAGATTACTATAATCAACAAAATTTTCAATTACCATAGATGGAGAAAATAAGATATTCCATAATAAAGTCAAATTTAAACAATATTTATTTACAAATCCAGCCCTACAGAAGTTGGTAGAAGGAAAATTCCAACCCAAAGAGGTTAACTACATCCATGAACACACAGGAAATAGATAATCTTGGACCAGTGAAACCTAAAGAAGGGAAACACACACACACAAACACTCATTCACATTTACACAATGGAGTATTACTCAGCTGTTAAAAAATGACACCATGGAATCTGCAGGCAAATGAATGGAACTAGAAAAGATCATACTAAGTGAGGTAACCCAGACACAGAAAGACAAACATGGCATGTACTCACTTACAAGTGGATATTAGCTCTTAAGTAAATCATAATCAAGCTACAATACACATATTCAGAAAAGGTCAATAAAGAAGAGGGCTAAGGGGGGCACATTTATTTCTCTGGGGAAGGGAAAAAGAGTTTGCAAGTAAACTGGGGGTAGGTGGGAATGAGAGCAAGAAGGATCAGGTGTGTGGGAGGGGAAGGGATGAAAGGAGAGAGTGCAGGGAGAGATGACTGGTATTTGAGGAGCATTTCAGGGGTGGTGTGGAAACCTAGGAGAGTCTAAATGTCTTTAAATCTATGAGACTGATTCTAGTGAAGACTAGTGAAGAAGTCGGAACTGACCACCTTTTATAGCCTGGCAATGCTTCCAGTTGCATTTGGTTGAGTTCTTGGCAGAGGGGTTCCCATGAAGATCCCCAAACCCAAGCTGAAGCTAGGACAGAGGATCACTCTGTAAAAACTGACAGCAGTGTGTGGGGGGGTGGCATTGCTAAGGACAATATCCACACAGCTCAGAGGTTGAACTGGTACCTTCATGGAGACTTCACCCCTATTATCTAGGCTTATGGTAAAGGAAGTACTCTACAGGCTATGGAAAGAGAAACCTGGGCACCAACTCTGCCACAAAATCTTCAACCTACAATCTGTCCTGCCTGCAAGATGTGAAGGGGTAAGTGTGGGAGAATTTGTGGGAGTGGCCAACCAATGTGTGATTTAACTTGACGCCCACCTCATGGAAGGGAACTCATGACCTACACTGCCTGGATAGCCAGGAACTGGAGACTGGATAGATCAGAGATGTAGGATAGAACCAAATATGACTGGGGGAAAAATCAATGAAATGATTCCTGATGATACTCTCCTATACTCACACATCAGTACCTTGTCCAGTCGTCGTCAGAGAGGCTTCCTCCAACAGCAGATGGGAGCAGGTGCAGAGACAGCCAGACATTATACAGAGAGTCTGAATTGGAGGTCTCCAACCAGTCCCTCCTTTGGAGCTTGGGGAACTCCTTGGAAGAGGGGAGGAAACGGAGGAGTCAGAAGGGATGGAAGACAACAGGACAGCCACCAAATCAACTAAGCAGGGCTCATACTCAGAGACTGAGGAACCCAGTGAAAGAGAGGGCTGAAATACTGTTGGAGCCAAAGGGTCAAAGACACCACAAGAAAATCCACAGTATCAACTAACTGGGGCTCAGAGGGGCTCACAGAGACTGAAGTGGCAAACATGGGACCTGTATGGGTCTGTGCCAGGTTCTCTTTATATGTATGGCTGTTAGTTTGGTATTTTGTGGGACCAACAGCGGGAGCATATGTCTCTGACTCTTTTGCCAGCTCTTGGGACTTTCCCTCCTATTTGTTGCCTTGCCCAGCCTCACTATGGGGGCTTTTTGCCTTGTCTTATTGTAGTTTGCTTTGTCAGGTTTGTTTGTTGTCTCTTGGAGGCCTGCTCTTTTCTGAAGGGAAACAGAGCGGGAGTGAATCTGGGAGAGAGAGAGGAGCTGGGAGGAGTGGAGGGAGAGGAAACTGTGGTTGGGGTGTATTACATGAGAGAAGAACCTACTTTCAATAAACAAAAAACAGAACATGAAGTTGCATGGGTGGAGGTGGGAGTGAATCTGAGAGGAGATGGGGGTGAATACGAACACAATGCATTCTTTGAAATTCTCAAAGAATTAATACAAATAGAATAACTAATTCCCCAGCAGGCCTTAAACTTTCAATCGTTCTGCAGTAGTCTAGTGAGTAGTTTGGATTGCAGGCCTGTGCCACCAAGCCCAGCTTGAATAAGAAGATTTTAATGGAAACAGGGCAATGTGGAGAGGCAATGGTGGCAGGGGGTAGATAAGGTACTCTTAGGAAGCTTTTTTAAGCAGATGACATTTGAGTTGAGACCTGAAGGGCAAGAAAAAGTCATTAACAAATCTGCAGGAGAGATGTTCCAGGCAGAGAGGAAAACAAGTACAAAAGCCCTGAAGTGAGAAGAACTTCTGGCATTTTCAAGTAACGGAAAGATCCTGGTGGCCTTCGCAAAATAGACTGTTTTCTTGAACGTCAGTAGTAATATGTGGAAAGAGCGCCGTATTTGGAGTCATTAAATCTAGGTTTAGTCTCCATTCCCATTAGCTCTGCAACCTCTGTCAAGTTGCAACCTGTTTCCTCATAAATATGCGATAAAACTGCTAATAAATAATACTCATCTTCCAGGGTTGATGTGAAAATTAAATAAGGTATGAAAAGAGAGCTTGATGAGTTGCAAAATGCTATCTACAATTAGGGGAAATTATTGCATAAAGTATTATTGTGAGATCTGTGGCTGCAGCAGCTATTTATAGTAGCTTTTCTTGTATCTACTTCAGTCTCTCTCTTTTTAAAAATATTTTATTGGTTACTTTGTTTATTTACATCTCAGATGTTATCGCCCTTCCTGGTTTTCTCTCTGAAAATCTCCATCCCACTCCCCCTCCCCCTGCCTCTACAAGGGTGCTCCTCCATCCACCTGCCCACCTACCTCACCACCCTAGCAACAGATGCTACAAGCCAATTTGGCCTGTCTATTGCACTGTTCTCTTTCATCTTATATTCCCAGGTACTATGGAAATTATGTTCAGTTTATTTGGTAAATAAATGTTTGCTTATTTTTTAGCTCATTAGAAAGTAGCAACTTGAATAGTCCAAGGTTACTCACATTTTTTTAAAATTGAAGAACTTTCCTTAAAATGAACACTACTGTAAAATACATTCACTCCCTTTAAAGACCTCAAAACTGAGTCTGCAGAGATGGCTCAGTAGTTAAGAGCATTTACTGCTCTCGCAGAGGACTGAGGTTTAATTCCCAGCATGCATGTCAGGCAGCTAACACCCACCTGTGAACTCCAGTTCCAGGACATCCAATACTCTCTTTTGGCTCCCTTGGTCACCAGAACTCATGTGCACACACCCAGACACAGACACATACTAAACCGACTCCTAATAAATTAACATTATATAAATATATCACTAGATCTTTCAACCCTCATCAGAGAATCTCATCATTTATCTACTTTTTGCACTAAAGACTAAAACAGAGACACATATCTGGTTATCATTCAGAGAATAAGAGGTCATGGAGTGACCAGCCCTATATGGGATAATCTATAGCACGTGACTCCCTCTATGGGCTCAGAGATTGCTGTGGAAGAGGAAATAACATAAGAGTCACAGGTGAGGCTACAACAGGGCAACTGCACATATGAAGTCACAGTGGTTGGGATAGCACACTCATGTCCTGTGCAAGATCAAGTTAGACAAAATCCCAGCATGGAGGAAAGAAACAGTTTGGAAGTACAAATCCTAGTAGGAGAACAATTGGCAGCTGTTAACAGTTGAGGCAGGGAGGGCCAGTTTTCTTCAGGTATGTGGTCCCTAAGAAGCTGTCCATGCTCCAGTATATGCACATTTATTTACCAAATAAACTGAACATAATTTCCATAGTACCTGGGAATATAAAATGAAATAGAAGTTGTACATTAATAGAGAAAGTACAGTGCAATAGACAGGCCAAATTGGCTTGCAGCATCTGATGCTACGGTGGTGAGGTGGGTGGGCAGGTGGATGGGGGAGCACCCTTGTAGAGGCAGGGGGAGGGGGAATGGGATGGAGGTTGTCAGAGAGAAAACCAGGAAGGGGGATAACATCTGAAATGTAAATAAACAAAATAACCAAGTGCACTAAGCACTTGCACATATAGACAGCACCAAGTGGACTCAACCGATTTAAAAAACAAGCACATGAAGTTTGCAGAGAGAAGTGGTGGAAATAGAGGATCATTTGCAAGAGAGAAAATGGGGGAGTAGGGGATTAGAGCAGACTGCATTATATGTGTGTATTTATGAAATTCTCAACAAATAAAGAGGGGGAAAACAATGTTAGGGAACTTTCATGCGTTTGTCAAGTCAATTCCTGTATTTTTTCTCACTTCATTTCAGAAGAAAAATTAATTTAACTTCTTATCACCTTAAAAATAAATCTTTAAAGACCTCAAGAATGTTGCTTCATGTCGATAATACTTGTTGGTGTTTCTAGTAAAAGCCCAGATTTTGAGAAATTATCTATAGTATCCAATGTAGGTATTTCACAAATTTAAAATCTTTTTCTGATTGAAATATACGATTTTAGATGGTTTCTTGAAATTTTCATTTAGTTTTATGTTTAGGAAGCAGGCAATGGGGGTTGGAGAGTTGGTTTAGCAGTTAACAACAGCACTTGTTGCTCTTGCAAAGGATCTGGGTTCAATTCCTATCCATACAGATAGTAACTCACAACTAATTATAGGTCCACTGAACCTTTTTCTAATTTCCACTTAAGCCAGAGTGGTTTGATGGATATACAAGTATGATCATTTTGCTCTCCTGATTAAGGCATTCAATAGCTGCAGTATACAGCATTAATTTTTTAAAATGAAATGGAAGGCTTTTGCCATGAATACTTTCTATTCACCCAGTTTTATCTCCTACTATTTTGCCATACACTTTCTGGACTCCTGAGCCTGGAAGTTTGCTTATGCCTCCTCCTCCTCCTCCTCCTCCTCCTCCTCCTCTTCCTCCTCTTCCTCCTCCTCCTCCTCCTCCTCCTTCTTCATATACCCATCTTCTTTACATGGTGGGGAGGGATAATCAACCTCTTTTATCTGAAATTCTAATTATCTTTTCCCCAGAAACCTGGTGTGTGATATGGATCTCAGAAGAAAATGAAGCTAGCTGCATGGGCCATATGTATCTTTTGTCTTTTTTCATGACATTTCTCATTAGTTTATAATGCTTCCACAGAATTAATTCAAGATTATTTGCCTGCCTTGTGTAAAAGGTTTGAAAATGAGCCTGGTGTGGTTATGCATGACTTTAATTCCAGCACTAAAGAGGTAAGGACAGGGGGACATTGGAATTCAAGGCTAGCCTGGTTTACATAGCAAGTTAGTAGCCAGGGCTTCATGAAAAGAAGAGAGAGGGAGGGAGGGAGGGAGGGAGGGAAGGAGAGAGAGAGGGAGGGAGGGAGAGAGAGGTGTTTAAGGAGAGATTTTTTTTTGAGAACACATTAATGAAATTGTACCTTCTTGACTCCAGGTTTTCAAGTAGCATTTATATTTGGAAATTGTTTCCCAGATACTTGTAAACATATTTCTATGGTATTTGGTTTGATTATAGTGCTGACAAAATAATACAAATGTGTCTTTAAATATGCACTTTACTATATAACATGTTCACTTACCATCCACCTAGCAGTTTTAAAATAAGGGACTCTGAAGAAACCAAAGGGAAGAGCTACAAGGAAGCAAATTAATGGAATAAAATATGTGTGTACCCTGAGAGCTCATTGTCCCAACAGCAAAAGACCAAAGGCAAATCAGGAAAATAAAAGGTTTTACAATAAAGGCAGTGACTCTGGCTGATGAAGGCTTCTACAGTGGAAAACTTGTCTGTACTTTAATCCTAAACATTAATGCACAGGGAGAATGAGAGTTATGGAGAGAGTGGAGCATGACATTGAGTTGGAGACAAGAAAGGAATAGAATGACAGACAAGATAGGGTTGTTATATTTACCAAAGCAATACTTGGGGCATAATTATACCAATAATTTGTTATTTATCTGAAATAACATTTAAGTAGGCAATCCTGTATTTTATCTGGGAATGCTAAAAAAAAAAAAAAAGAGAGAGAGAGAGAGAATGACAATGGTAGCCCGAAGTTCTGGGCCGTACAAGAGAAAGCCTGAGTCTCAGGGGAAAAGAAAAAAGCTATACCTAAGCACAGGCATCTTCAGACACAAGCTATTTCCGGTGTCGGACGCGAGCGGGGGGAGGGGAGAAGCAATGAAAGCCGCCGCGGCGCTCAGTCCGCCGGCGTCCCACAATCCTCCTCTCTCGGTTCCTTTTTCCTCGCTCAAGATGGCGCTGCTCGCGATACATTCTTGGCGCTGGGCAGCCGCGGCGGTTGCTTTCGAAAAGCACAAGCATTCGGCAGTTCTGACCCGGTCTCTAGTCTCCATCTGTGGCTCAGGGCCGCGGTGGAGTTCGTACCAGCGCGGCGCCTCAGGAAGCGCTCGGCTGTCCCAGGTGTGTTGCCGCGCGCTTGGGAGAGTAGGGTGAAGGACAGGGGAACCTGATAGGGAAAGGGCTGCCCTCATGACCTTAGGTCAGAGGGAGCACCTGAAGAAAGATCGTCACGGCAAACTCAAGAGTGGAGGCGAGTGTAGGAACTTAGGGCTGGGAACTCGAGGCGGAGAGGAAGAACACGTTTGGGGACAGCAGAAAGCCGGGAGGTTTCAGACACTGGGCACCTGCAGTGCCGGGGTCCTGTAGGGGTTTGCCGGTTGGCTTTCCAGTGTAAGGCAGACGGAGCTGCTTTCAAAAGTTAGTCGTGGAATTTGGTGCTAAACGGTCCGTGCTTCAGATTGTACTAAGTCGGAAGTAAAAAACTGCGAGTGCACTTCAACAGGACAGTACGCCACCTATAAACAAGTAGCACATTTAATTGGTACGTTAACTCCCTCACTGACAGGCGAGCTTCCTCATAGGCAAAACCATAATTATCCTTTTCTCCAAAATCTACACTACTCTAAGACAGAGGCTTTACTAGCTTTTGCTATGACTATTCAATTACGTTCTTGGTGCACTTCCTTAGGAGTGTGGCAGTGATTATGGGACCACAGAATATTGGCTTCCATTAGCTCATTCAACAGTAGTTTGTTTTTAAAAATCGTCTGTAGTACTTGTACTTCAGTTTATATTTTTCTCATATATTGACAATATTTTGATTGCCACCACGTTAAGTATAACTTTAAGATACTGTCATTTTTCTTTGGAAATCGAACAGTTTCTTAAATTATGACTCCCTGCCAACGAATATTTAATGTCTACTACTATAATCTACTACTGTTTAGACAATAGAAGCCTTCAAGGATTTTATGGTCTGGTTTGGTTTTTACAGACAAAGTGTTGTTTTGTAGTCCATTGTAGGCATTGAACATGTGATCCTTCTGCTTCAGCCTACTGAGTACTGGAATGACAAGCATAAAGTGACAAGGATCGTATCGCACGAGTTTTAAAGTTTAAAAATATTTTAAATCGACAAATAATAGTGTATATGAAGTGTGGTGTGATACTTGATACATGTATATAAGCGATCAGTTTAGATTAATTGGTATAGTTTTCATCCTGAACATTTGTTATTAGTATAAAGAATAATATTTTAGAGCTGAAAAGAGCCTTTACTAGAATGCTATGAAATGTTAGTGGTTAGATCAGCACTTTTTTTTTTAGGTGAAATAAAGTAATATAGAAAAGAAACTCTAGGCTTTTTGAATACTAAGGGAAGAATTGTTTTGGGAACTTTTGTTCACATA
The DNA here is from genome assembly GCF_004785775.1 of Grammomys surdaster. Classification (NCBI taxonomy): domain Eukaryota; kingdom Metazoa; phylum Chordata; class Mammalia; order Rodentia; family Muridae; genus Grammomys; species Grammomys surdaster. The sequence goes on from NW_021604652.1 coordinate 1,548,607, forward strand.
TTCCTACAGTTTATAATTACTGGGATGAGCTCTGAAATGTATTTTTTTGCATTATGTTCTAGAACCATAACCACTAGCTTGATGCGGCCATTAAAATTAAAAATGTTAGTTTCTTGGTCATATTAGCCACATTTCAGGTATGGCCAGGTGTGGCTAGTACCTGTCAACAACATAGATAAAGCTGTTGAACAATATGGTGTTCAAGGATATGATATCTAGCCCTTCTAATTTTGCAGATGAGGAAACTAAGCTGCAAAAATTGATAAGTGTAAAGCCTTCAAGGCTATTCATTCCTTTATTGCTTTCTTTGTGTCAGGTACTTAGGAAATAAGACTCTGGTAGGCACCAAGGACACATTAAATGTTGACTTGTACTAAATTGGAGGATTTTATGTACTATTTTAACAGTATAGTTCATTATACAGCTTCCACTGTACTATATTAGTTCTACTAAAAAGATTTATAAATCACATTGCAGTTCTGGGGATGGAATCCAAGACCTACACAAACTCAGCAAGCATTCTACCATGAGTTTTGTATAAGTTGTAGTTTCCTTAAAACATTGTCTCCTGTAACTAAGGCTGACTGGTCTTGGAAACTTTCTATATAGCCTAGTCTATGTTTGAACTGATTGTAAGGCATACACTACCACACTTCTCTGTATATGACCTTTTTTGACTGTTGCTTTGATTTTGCATTATTTTTAAAGGGTTATTTTAATTATGGCACACGTACATATTACGTTATTTATTGTGGCCAAATAATGGTTTGGATATACAAGGGTTTGTTGTTGTTGTTGTTGTTTTTCTTTTTTAATGGGCTTATTAAGTAGTCTTGGCTGACATGGGATTTGATATGTAGGCCATGTTGTCCTTGAGCTCGTGGAGGTGTTAGGATTAAAGGCATGTGCCACCATACCTGGCATGGTTAGGGTTAGCCCTGAGTTTCTTTTTTTTCTTTTAAGAATGGCTTATTTTTTATTTTATGTGCATTGGTGTTTTGCTTGCATGCATGTCAGTATGAGGATGTCAGATCCCCTGGAAGTAGAGTTATAGACTACTGTGAGCTACCATGTAGGTGCTGGGAATTGAATCCAGGTTCTCTTAACAGCCTGCGCTTTTAACTCCCTCCGCCCTCCGCCACTTAGTTTAATGATTTCTTGCTGTCTACTCCTCTTGTGTGTGATTTCTTCTTTTTGTTGTAGGCCTTTCAGTTACTCAATTAAGTTACTTGTGTGAGAGCTCTCCAATTTTTTAGGTAGGTACTTATGTAGGTACTTTATTCTGTCTCATGTTTTTGGGTGCGTGGTGTTTCATTTTCATTCAACTCTAGAAAGTATCTTTAATTTTTTTTACTTAATTTCTGTCTTGACATGTTCTTTTTAATTCACTAGAGAGTTGTTCAGTTTCCATGAGTTTGTAAGCTTTCTGTTGTTGATATCCAGATTTAATCTGGCAGTAAGATAGGATTCAGGGTGTTATATCAGTATTCTTGTATCTGTTGAGATTTGATTTGTGTCTGGATATGTGGTAATTTTTAGAGAGATTTTCATGAGGTGCTGAGAAGGTAAATTCTTCTGTGCTTGGGTGAAATGTTCTGTAAATATGTTAGGTCCATTTGCTTAATTATAAGTTTAGTTAGCTCTATTTCTCTGTTTAGTTTCTGTCTGGATGACTTGTCCATTGGTGAGGGTGGGGTTTGAAGTTCTTCACTGTCAGTGTGTGATTTAAGCTGTAGCAGTGTTTCTTTTATCAACTTGCATGCCCTTGTGTTTGGACCATAGATGTTAAAATTGCAATGTCTTCTGAGTGGTGTTTGTCTTTCTCTAACTCTCTGATTAGTTTTTGTTTGAAGTCTATTTTGTTAGATATTAAAATGATGACTCCAGCTTTCTTCTTAGGTCTATTTCTCTGGAATATCATTTTCCATTTTTTTTATCCTGAGTTGATATCTTTCCTTGATACTAGGTGTGTTTCTTTGATTCAGCAACAGGATGGATCCTGTTTTTCCATCCATTCTGTTTGTCTCTGTCTTTTTATTAAAGAATTGAGACCACTGACATTGAGAGAAGTCAATAAGCAGTGTTTGTTGATTCTTGTTATTTTATTGTTTTTCTGGTGGTAATGGTGGTGATGGTGTGTGTATATATGTGTATTTGTGTGTTTCCCCTTCCTTAATTTGCTAGTCTGGAATTATTTATTCCTTGGCTTTCTTACACGTGGTTACCCATTTTAGATTGGATTTCCCCCTCTAATGCCTTCTGTGGGAATGGATTTGTAGATAGATATTCCTTAAATTTAGTTTTGTCATTGAATGTCTTTATTTTTCAATCTATTTTGATTGAACATTTTGCTGTATATAGAAGTTTGGGCTGGCATCAGTAGTCTCAGAGTCTGTAGACCATCTGTCCAAGTCCTTATGGCTTTTAGAGTCTCCATTGCTAAGTCATGTGTTATTCTAGTAGGTCTTCCTTTATATGCTACTTGGTCTTTTTTCCTTCTTTCTTTATTCTGTACGTTTAGTGTTTTGATTATTATGTGTTGAGGGGACTTTCTGCTCTGGTCCAGTCTATTTGATGTTTTGTATGCCCATCTTTAGGTTAGGAAAATTTTTAAAAATATTTATTTTCTCTTTTATTGAAAATGGATTCTTTTCTCATCTTATATATCCTGATTACAGTTTCCCTTCCCTATACTTCTTGAAGTCCCTCCCTCCCTCCTTTCCTCCCTCCCTCTCTCCCTCCCTCCTTCCCTCCCTCCCTCCTTCCCTCCCTGCCTCCCATCTGGATCCACTCCCTTTCTGTCTCATTAAAAAGGAGATAGTAAAATATAACAAAATAAAATACAGTAAGATAAAACAAGGCGAACCAACAGAAGGAAAAGAGCTCAAGAGAAGGCACAAGTATTAGAGATCCACTTGTTCACACACTTTCATGAGTTTCATAAAAATACTGAGAGCTGTAACACATATACATAGGTCATTTGCAGGTCTTGAGCTTTCTACTTCAGTATCTGTGAGTTCATATTAGCTTTGGTTGATCAATTTAGAGGGACTTGCTCTCCTAGTGTCCTTCATCCACTTTGACTCTTACAGTCTTTCTACCTCTTCTTCTGCAGGGTTCCCTGAGCCCTGAGGGAAGGGATTTGATGGAGACATTTCATTTAGACTTGTACCTGTGTGTTCTAAGATCTGTATGTGTCCTTCCCCCCCCCCCCCCATGTCTGGCTGTATGTCTCTCTGTTTGTTCCTATTTGCTGCAAGAGGAAGCTTCTCTGATGGTTAAGTAAAAGAACATCATTAGGTATAAAGGGACAGGGGGACACATGGGTCTCCCTGGGAGGAGGAAATAGAATAGATTTTATGAGTGAAGGATGGGAGTGGGAGGATCAGGTGGGGATGAGGAAGGGAAGTGGGGATAAGGAGGGAAATTTGAGGAGAGGCAGGTAGAATTGAAGAGTATTTGAAGGGTAATATGGAAACCTAGTGCAGTGGAAACGTCCCACAATTTTTGAAGGTAATTCTAATGAAGTCTCCAAATGATGGTGGAGACCGAGTCTCAGTTGACTATCTCTTGTCACCAAAAGAAGCTTCTAATATGAGAACTGGGATAATTGAGTTGTTTGTCAAAGGGGTCCCATGGAAATTCCCCCAAACAACCTAGCTTGATGCCAAGACAATAGGTTGCTCCCCACAAACTGACAGTGAGGCCCCATTGCTTAAGACAACACCTGTACAATTCACTGAACATAGGAGAAATCTAGCTAGTTAGTAACTCCATAGAACCTTCACCCCTATGTTCTAGTATCTTTGATATGGGCAGGTACTCTGCAGGACAAAAGAGAAACCTAAACACCAACCCAGCCACAAAACCTTTGATCTACAATGCTGTAATGACAGCAAAATATGCTAGGGCAATGTTGGCACAAAGCTTGTGGGAGTTACCAACCAAAGTTTGATTTGACTTAAAGCCCACTTCATGAGATGGAATCTATATCAGACATTGATTGGGTTACCAAGAACCAGTAGATAGCTCAGAGACCTAAGGTAAAAACAAGTACTACTGGTCTTAAAAACAACAACAACAAAATGTAAACTTGGTGTGGTGGTGTACATCTTTAATCCCAGCACTTGGGAGGCAGAGGCAGGTGGATTTCTGAGTTCGAGGCCAGCCTGGTCTACAGAGTGAGTTCCAGGACAGCCAGGACTACACAGAGAAACTCTGTCTTGAAAACCCCAAAAAGAAAAAAAGACTAGAGAAATTTTATTTTCTTCTATGATGTTTTAAAAAGTATTTCCTGTGTCTTTGATCTTCTCCTCCCTCTATTTCTATTATTCTTAGATTTCATCATTTCATAAGGTTACAGATTTCCTGGCTGTTTTGTGCCAGGCATTTTTTAGAGTTAACATGTTCTTTGACTGATGTAGCTATTTCTTGTATTGTATCTTCAGTGCCTGAGATTCTTTCTTCCATCTCTTATATTCTGTTGGTAAGGCTTGCCACTGAGTTCTCTGTTCATGTTCTTACATTTTTCATTTCTATATTTCCCTCAGTTTGGGTTTTCTTTATTGATTCTCTTTCCACTTTCAGGTCTTGAAAATTGTTTTATTTATTTCTTTATACTGTGTGTTTGTTTTCATAGATTTCTTTAAGGGATTATTCATTTTGTCTTTAAGGACTTCCATCATATTTATTAAGGCTATTTTAAGATCTTTGTCTTGAGCTCCTTCTATGTTGTAATACTAAGGGTCTACTTTGGTAGACTTTCTAGTGAAGACATATTTATTGTCTTGGCTGTTAATTGTTTTTTTGTTTTTGTTTTTATACTGGCATTGAGGCATCTGGGTTTAGGAAGATTTTAATTCTAGGTGTTGATATCTGGTCTTTGCTGGGTGGGTATTTCCTTGATTTCTGTTATTCTTTCTGATTCTTAGGAGAGCGTGGTGGCTGTGTACTGCCTGGTAAGAAATTCTTCTGAGATCCTGATAGGTGAGGCTACTCTGGGATTCTGAGTAAAATGTGTTCCTGGTTATTGCAACCTGAGACTTAGGGATGGGCATGGGCTGGGGGCAGTGGTGGGGCTTCACATAGAAGGACAGAAGCAGAGTGTTCCTCCAGGATCTTCTCAGTTTCCTGGGAATGGGGCAGAGAGTAAGGAGAAGCTGCAGCAGGTGGTCTGCTACAGAGTTAGAGATGGGACTGGGGGATTGGATTTGGAAGAGAGGAGAGAGGTGAAGATTTGCAGTTAGCCTACCTGCTCTCCTGGTCTGTGTGAGGTTGGCATATTCTCAGGGAATACTTATTTATCATGTCTATCTCTCTTCACGTGCTCCTGTATATTTGAGTTACTAAATGGAGTTATTTCCCTAGCTCAGTGGAGCTGGACTCTTACTCATCTTCTTTGTTATGTCTTTTGCAAATGCTTTGCTTAGATGCTAAAATTTTAACACATTACATAAATACACCAGTGATTTTATAGTTCTTTTACATCAGATTAAATATGAAAGCTGAAAAATTATACATTTATCCTTGTTTTATAATTAGATAATTACCTTTTCTGATGCTCTGGTCTTTTATGTGTGTGTGAACCTCAGTTATTATTGAGTTTGCCCTTTTTTTCAGTCCTATAATTTTCCTCAGTTGTTCTTTTGTAAGTGGTTCTTTACTAACCACTTCTCCCAGTTTTTGCTCCTATGGGAATATTTTTGTTTCACTCCAGACTTTTTTGTTTGTTTGTTTGTTTTGTTTTTGTTCTTGTTTTTTTTTTTGAAATAGGATTTCTTTGTGTAGTCCAGGTTACCCTGGAACTTACTCTGTAGGACAGGATGTCCTCAAACTCACAGAGATCTATCTGCCTTCTTCTGCTTCCCAAGTGCTGGGAACAAAGGCATGTTCCACCATGCTGGACTTCACTGCAGGTTTTGAGTGGTCTCTTTGCTTGATAGCTTTTTCCACCCTTTAAGAATATTTGTATGTGTTAACTGATTGTGCTCTGGCTTCCTTTTTTACCCTGCCAAGAAATTTGCTCTTAATTTGGGGATTCATTTGTTAGGATGAAGTTGTTTCCTTGAAGAGTTTCGTCTTGATTTTGGCTTTTAGTATAGGTGTCTGAGGGTGTTTTTTTTTTCTACTTGCTAAACATCTTGGGTGTGTATATTGCTCTGGTTGTTAATGAACTTGGGGAGTTTTCAGCCATTTTTTCATCAAATGTTTTTTCTTCTACTTTTCTAATCTATATCTGGTATATGACATGCTAACATTCTCATATTTTTCTCGGGTTCTCTTTGTTTTTTGTCACACTTGTTTTTTGTTACTCGGTTTGTATAATTTGATCTGTCTTTACAATCACTAAATCTTTTGCCATTTCAAATATACTGTTTAGCTCATCTAATGAATTTTTCATTTATAACACTTTGTACTTTAGTATTTATGTTCCTTTTAAAAATAGTTATTAGCTGAGCTTCATTGTGTACACCTTTAATCCCAGCACTTGGGAGGCAGAGGGAGATGGATTTCTGAGTTCGAGGCCAGCCTGGTCTACAGAGTGAGTTCCAGGATGGCCAGGGCTACACAGAGAAACCCTGTCTTAAAAACAAAAAACAAAAACCCAAACAAACAAACAAACAAACAAACAAATGGAACAATACAAACAAAACATAGTTTCTTGCTATTCTCTGGCAAGATACTGTCATGACATTTTTCTTTACTTTTTCAATGTAATTCACTTTAGTTTTTGAGCATATCTGTAACTACTATTTTTATAATGTCTCTTTACAACCATAGACATTTCCTTTTGACTGTTTTTCTCCAGGTCATATTTTACTGGTTCTTAACTTGTGCCATGCTTATTTTTGATTTTGAAGCCAGACATTTTAGATAATATTTACAGCAATTGTATGTACTGGTCTGCCCCTCCTGGAGCCCATTATTCACTTATTTGTTTAGAAACTAGTGGGTTATTTTAGTGCTTTCTGCCTTATTACTGCCGGCTCCTCTATTAACCCTCTTACTTGGCTTCTCAGGAGGCATAGACTATTTATTGTATGCCTGCAGTCAGCCTGGGATGATAATGGTTTGGGCAGGGATATCTTTGTGTCTTGCCCAGTTACCTACAGTAGTTGTTGGCAGATTGTTTTCAACATGCCCTGGGGTATAAATTGTTGCACTTACTCAAAACTGGGGTTTTTTGAAGAGATGGTTGCTAAGGTAGGTATTTGAGACGTTTTTTTCTGACTCCTAGAAGGCCTTTTCTAGTTGTCTCACTCTTCAGTTTTTTGGTTTTCTCACCAGCTTACCTGGTTTAGCTTCTACCAGTCCCTTCCCAATTAATTGTCTTTGCTTTTAAGAACAACTTTTTGTCTCAAATGTTTTTTATATCTAGTGGCAAATGTTGTCAATTATTTTTAAAATTTTGTTTTTGTTGTATTAACTATGCATGTGTATGCATGTGCATTTGTGTCTGTGTGTAGGTATGTGCATGTATGTTCAGGTACCTACAGAAGCCAGAGAAATTAGTCATTCTTCTTGAGCTGGAGTCACAGGAACTGTGTGCCCCCTGAAGTGGGTGCTGGGAGTTTGAACTTTGGTCCCCTGAAAGAGCAATATGGCAGTATGTGATCTTAACCTCTCTGAGGCACCTCTCCATCTCCCCTGTGGTCAATTCTTCCCTCCCTCCCTCCCTCCCTC
>NW_021604652.1:1556389-1602796 GCF_004785775.1 Grammomys surdaster
CCCCCCACCACCGTGGTCAATTCTTACTCCTAGCAAAATCTCCCTAGCAAAACAGCCTGAAGCTGGAGGGGGCAGTGGTGGTTTACTTGGGAGTGATAGCCTCACCAATCTGGGAGTTGAGTGCTGGAGTGAAGAAGTAGAAGCAGTGGTTTACCTCATACAGAACCAATGTGTATAAGCCAGGACCAAGGTAATTGATCTTCCTTCTCAATAGTGGCATACCCAAGGTAGAGAGAGTTTTATTTAGCTCTTGAGCACAGTAGATCAGAGCTTAGTTTCAGAATTCGGTCACTGGGGGTCAACGGGGAGCAATGCTGATGTTCTGCCATTCTCAAAAAGGTAGCAATTGGACTAGAACCTTCAGATGTGACTCTGCCAATCTCAAGAAGACTTTCTAGACTGTGACCTGGGAGGGAAGGAGGGTATGGGTTTTGGGTCATCTCTTAAGTGATTTTACTACTCTTTCTGAACCCTTGGAGACTTTCTAATGCAAATCTGATTTCATATGCTAAGTAGCTCTTTTATGAATTTTTTTTTTTACCAGTTTTGCTAGGGGGCCTACTTTAGTAACCATGTTCATATCAATTGTAGAATCTTCTTTTTGCTCTTATATATCTGGCTAGCTTAGAACTTCCTTTATAGACCAGGCTAGTTTCAGACTTACAGTGATTGTTCTTGTCTTGGCCTCCCTACTGCTAGAATTACAGCCATGCCTTATTGATAATTTCATGCCCCTACTGTAGTCAACAAAACAGTCTTTTTTTATTCTTTTCTTTGTAGGAGATAGTCTTAGTGCTGAGCTACCTTTTATTTTAGTATGCTTACTTTGTGTGTTTCATGTGGAAATTGTTTTAGAGCCTGTGGTGGTTTGAATGAGAGTGGTCCTCCTAGGCTCATGTTCTTTGTTTTTCTTTCTTATTGGATACTTTATATATTTACAATTAGAAATTTGTCTCCTTTCCCTGTTTACCCTCCAGAACCTCTCTATCCCATCCCCCTTCGCCCTACCCACCCACTCACTCCCACCTTATCCCACCTTACCCCCCCCCCGTCATTCCTCTACACTGGGACATTGAGCCTTCACAGAACTGAGGGCCTCTCCTCCCTCTGATGTCCAACAAGGCCATCCTCTGCTATATATGCAGCTGGAGCCATGGGTCCCTCCATGTGTACTCTTTGGTTGGTGGTTTAGTCCCTGAGACTCTAGGGAGTCTGGTTGGTTGATATTGTCGTTCTTCCTATAGGGTTACAAACTCCTTCAGCTGCTTCAGTCCTTTCTCTTAACTCCTCCATTGGGGTCCCTGTGCTCAGTCCAGTGGTTGGCTGTGAGCATCCACCTCTGTATTTGTCATGCTCTGGCAGAGCCTCTCAGGAGACAGCTTTATCAGGCCTCTGGGCATTTCTTGGCATCCACAATAGTGACTGGGTTTGGTGACTGTATATAGGATGGATCCCCAGGTGGGGCAGTCTGTGGATGGCCTTTCCTTCAGTCTCTGCTCGACACTTTGTCTCTATTTTTCCTCCTGTGACTATTTTGTTCCCCTCTCTAAGAATGACAGAAACATCTACACATTGGTCTTCCTTCTTGAGCTTTATATGGTCTGTGAATTGTTATCTTGGGTATTCTGAGCTTTTGGGCTAATATTCACTTATCAGTGAGTGCATACCATGTGTGTTCTTTTGTGATTGGGTTATCTCACAAAGGATGATATTTTCTAGTTTCATTCATTTGCCCACGAATTTCATGAAGTCATTGTTTTTAATAGCTGAGTAGTACTCCATTGTGTAAATGTACCACATTTTCCGTATCCATTCCTCTGTTGAAGGACATTTGGGTTGTTTCCAGCTTCTGGCTATTCTAAATAAGGCTGCTATGAACATAGGGAGACAGTGCTGTTGTTATATGTTGGAGTATCTGTTGGGAATATGCCAAGGAGTGGTATAGCTGGGTCCTCCTTGATAGTATTATGTCCAATTTTCTGAGGAACCACCAGACTGATTTCGAGAGTGGTTGTGCCAGTTTTCAACCCTACTAGCAATGGAGGAGTGTTTCTCTTTCTCCATATCCTCGCCAGCATCCTTAGCCATTCTGACTGGTGTGAGGTGGAATCTCAGGGTTGTTTTGATTTCCATTTCCCTGATGACTAAGGATGTTGAACATTTATTCAGGTGCTTCTTGGCCATTCGAGATTCTTCAGTTGAGAATTCATTGTTTAGCTCTGTACCCTGTTTTTAATTGGGTTATTTGGTTCTCTAGAGTCTAAACTTCTTGAGTTCTTTGTATATATTGGATATGAGCCCTCTATCATATGTAGGATTGATAAAGAGCTTTTCCCAATCTGTTGGTTGCCAATTTGTCCTATTGACAGTGTCCTTTGCCTTACAGAAGCTATGCAATTTTATGAGGTCCCATTTGTTGATTCTTGATCTTCTAGCATAAGCCATTGGTATCTTGTTCAGGAAATTTTCCCCTGTGCCCATGTATGCTAGGCTCTTCCCCATCTTCTTCTCTTCTATTAGTTTCAGTGTATCTGGTTTTATGTAGAGGTCCTTGATCTACTTGGACTTGAACTTCGAACAAGGAGATAAGAATAGATCGATTTCCATTCTTCTACATGCTGACCTCCAGTTGAATCAGCACCATTTGTTGAAAATGCTGTTTTTTTTTGTTTTGTGTTTTTTTTTTTTACACTGGATGATTTTAGCTACTTTGTGACCATAGGTGTGTGGGTTCATTTCTGGGCTTTCAATTCTATTCCATTGATATTCCTGCCCATTTCTGTACCAATACCATATAGTTTTTTTTTTCACTATTGCTCTGTAATACAGTTTGAGGTCAGGTATGGTGATTTCCCCCAGAAGTTCTTTTTTTTTTGGGGGGGGTGTTTTTTTTTTGAGACAGGGTTTTTCTGTGTAGTCCTGACTGTCTTAGAACTCACTCTGTAGACCAGGCTGGCCTCAAACTCAGAAATCCGCCTGCCTCTGCCTCCCAAATGCTGGGATTAAAGGCATGCACCACCACTGCCTGGCCAGGAGTTCTTTTATTGTTGAAAATAGTTTTTGCTATCTTGGGTTTTTGTTATTCTAAATGAATTTGAGAATTGCTCTTTTTAACTATATAAAGAACTGAATTGGAATTTTGATGGTGATTGCATTGAATCTGTAGATTTCTTTTGGAAAGATGGCCATTTTTACTATATTAATGCTGTCAATCCATGAGCATGGGATATCTTTCCATCTTCTGTGATCTTCTTCGATTTCTTTCTTCAGAGACTTGAAGTTCTCATCATACAGATCTTGCTTGGTTAGAGTCAGACCAAGATATTTTATATTGTTTGTGACTATTATGAAGGGTGTCATTTCCCTAATTTCTTTCTCAGCCTGTTTATCCATTGGATATAGGAAGGCTACTGATTTGTTTGAGTTATTTTTATATCCAGCCACTTTGCAGTTTATCAGCTGTAGGTGTTCTCTGGTGGGATTTTTGGGGTCACTTAAGTGTGCTATCATATCATCTACCAATAGTGATATTTTGACTTCTTCCTTTCCTATTTGTAACCCTTTGGTCTCCTTTTGTTGTCTAATTGCTCTGGTTAGGACTTAAAGTACCATATTGAACAGGTAGGGAGAGATTGGGCAGCCTTGTCTAGTCCCTGATCTTAGTGGTATTGTTTCAAATTTCACTTCATTTAGTTTGATGTTAGCTACTGGTTTGCTGTATATTTCATTCATTATGTTTAGGTATGAGCCTTGAATTCTTGATCTTTCCAAGACTTTTACCATGAAGGGGGTGTTGAATTTTGACAAATGCTTTCTCAGCATCTAATGAGGTAATCATGAGATTTTTTTCTTTGAGATTGTTTATATAGTGGATTACCTTGATAGAATTCAGTATATTGAACCATCCCTGCATCCCTGGGATGAAGCCTACTTGATCATGATGAATGATTGTTTTGATGTGTTCTTGGATTCAGTTTGTGAGAATTTTATTGAGAATTTTTACATCAATATTCATAAGGGAAATTGGCCTGAAGTTCTTTCTTTGTTGGGTCTTTGTGTATTTTAGGTATAGGTGTAATTATGGCTTCATAGAACGAATTGGGTAGTGTTCCTTCTGTTTCTATTTTGTGGAATATTTTGAAGAGAATTGGTATTAGTTCTTCTTGGAAGGTCTGATTAGAATTCTGCACTAAAACCATCTGGTCCTGGGCTTTTTTTGGTAGGGAGACTTTTAATGACTGCTATTTCTTTAGGTGTTATAGGACTATTTAGATGGTTTATCTGATCCTGATTTAACTTTGGTACCTGGTATCTGTCTAGAAAATTGTTCATTTCATCCAGATTTTCCAGTTTTGTTGAGTATAGGCTTTTGTAGTAGGATCTGATGATTTTTTTAATTTCCTCAGTTTCTGTTATATCTCCCTGTGCCCTCTGGTTAGTCTGGCTAAGGGTTTATCTGTCTTGTTGATTTTCTCAAAGAACCAGCTCCTGGTTTTGTTGATACTTTGTATAGTTCTTTTTGTTTCTATTTGGTTGATTTCAGCCCTGAGTTTGATTATTTCCTGCTGTCTACTACTCTGGGCATATTTGCTTCTTTTTGTTCTGGAGCTTTCAGGTGTGCTGTGAAGTTCCTAGTGTATGCTCTCTCCAGTTTCTTTTTGTAGGCACTCAGAGCTATGAGTTTTCCTCTTAGCACTGCTTTTATGGAGTCCCACAAGTTTTGGTATGAAGAATCTTCATTTTCATTAAATTCTAAAAAGTCTTTAATTTCTTTCTTTATTTCTTCCTTGACAAAATTATCATTGAGTAGAATGTTGTTCAGCTTTCATGTGTATGTGTGCTTTCCATTGTTTTGTTGGTTTTGAAGACCAGCCTTAGTCTGTAGTGATCTGATAGGTTGCATGGGATTATTTAAATCTTGTTGTATCTGTTGAGGCCTGTTTTGTGACCAATTATGTGGTCAATTTTGGAGAAGGTATCATGAGGTGCTGAGAAGAAGGTGTATTCTTTTGTTTTAGGATTTAATGTTCTATAGATATCTGTTAAATCCATTTGGTTCATAACTTCTGTTAGTTTCACTGTGTCTCTGTTTAGTTTCTGTTTCCATGATCTGTCCATTGCTGAGAGTTGGGTGTTGAAGTCTCCCACTATTATTGTGTGAGGTGCAATGTGTGCTTTGATCTTTAGTAAAGTTTCTTTTATGATTGTCTGTGCCCTTGCATTTGGAGCATAGATGTTCAGAATTGAGGGTTCATCTTGGTAAATTTTTCCTTTAATCAGTATGAAGTGTCCTTCCTTATCTTTTTTTGATAATTTTTGGTTGAAAGATGATTTTATTCTATATTAGAATGACTACTCCAGCATGTTTCTTGGGATCAATTGCTTGGAAAATTATTTTCCAGCCTTTTACTCTAAGGTAAACCTGTCTTTGTCTGTGAGGTGCGTTTCCTGAAATGCTGGGTCCTATTTACTTTTTCAGTTTGTTGTTAGTCTATGTCTTTTTATTGGGGAATGGAGTCCATTGGTGTTAAGAGATATTAAAGAATATTGATTGTTGCTTCTTGTTATTTTTGTTGTTAGAGGTGGAATTATGTTTGTGTGGCTATCTTCTTTTGGATTTGTTACTTTGAAAGAAGATTACTTTCTTGCTTTTCCCAGCATGTAGTTTCCCTCCATTTGTTGAAGTTTTCCATCTATTATTGTGTAAATTTTTATTGTCATGGAATATCTTGGTTTCTCCATCTATGTTAATTGCGAGTTTTGCTGGGTATAGTAGCCTTGGCTGGCATTTGTGTTCTCTTAGAGTCTGTATGACATCTGCCCAGGATCTTGTGGTGAGAAGTCTGGTGTAATTCTGATAGATCTCCCTTTGAATATTACTTGACCTTTTTCCCTTACTGCATTTAATATTCTTTATTTGTGCATTTGGTGTTTTGATTATTATGTGACAGGTGGAATTTCTTTTTGGTCTAGTCTATTTCGAGTTCTGTAGGCTTCTTGTATATTCATAGGCATCTCTTTCTTCAGGCTAGGAACGTTTTTTTTCTATAATTTTGTTGAAAATTTTTACTGGCCCTTTAAGTTAGGAATCTTTGCTATCTTCTATACCTATTATCCTTAGGTTTGGTCTACTCATTGTGTCCTGGATTTCCTGGATGTTTTGTGTTATGATCTTTTTGCATTTACATTTTCTTTTACAGTTGTGTTGATGTTTTCTATGGTATGTTCTGCACCTGAGATTCTCTCTTCTATCTCTTGTATTCTGTTGGTGATGCTTGCATCTATGACTCCTGATCTCTTTCCTAGGTTTTTTGTGTCCAGGGTTGTCTCCTCTTGTGATTTCTTTATCACGATGGAAATGGATTTATTTCCATTTTCAAATCCTGGATGTTTTTTGTTCAATTCCTTCACTTGTTTTGTGGTATTTTCCTGTAATTCTTTAAGGGAGTTTTGTGTTTCGTCTTTAAGGGCTTCTAGCTTTTTACCTGTGTTCTCCTGTATTTCTTTAAGGGAGTTATTTATGTCCTTCTTAAAGTCTTCTATCATCATCATGAGATATGTTTTTAAATCCGAATCTTTCTTTTCCGGTGTAATAAGGTATCCAGGACTTGCTGTAGTGAGAGAACTGGTTTCTGATGATGCCAAATAGCCTTGGTTTCTGCTGTTTATGTTCTTAAGCTTGCCTTTTGTCATCTGCTTGCCTCTTGTCATCTGGTTGTCTGTGACTGGAGCCTGTATCTCCTGGGATTCTGCTTGTGTCAGAACTCCTGAGTCCAGCTGTCTCTGGGATCCTGTGATCCTGAGATCCTTGGTGTGTCAGAGTTCCTGGGAGCCAAACTGCCTCTGGGATCCTGAACTCCTGGTGTGACAAAGCTCCTGAGATCCTGTTGTGTCAGAGCTCTTAGCAGTCAAAGCTGCCTCTGGGTATTGCAGTGTTGGGTAGGGAACAAGAGTCTTGGGTTTGCTCTGGGCACAGGTACAAGCTGGAAGGACTCCATGTCTCTGGCTGAGCAGGGGTTGTTTTTTTCTGGTTCCTGTTGGGGGTCCCAGTTACACTGTATGTTGGGAAAGATGTTGTGGCCTCAACTGTGATCTTGACTGTGTCTGATCTCCTGAGAATTGAGCTTCTCTGTGATCCTGTGATCCTGGGCGTTTCAGAGCACCTGGGAGTCGGGCTCCCTTTGAGTGTTGGGATCCCTCTGGGTATTGCTAGAGTGCATGCAGAGCCAGCACCCCAGGTATGCTCTGGGTGCAGGTTCAGACCCAAAGGAACCTGTGGCAATGGCCAGGTGTGGGTTCCTGCATCCCTAGGAGTTGAGCTTTCCTCTGGGTGTTGTGGGACTGGATGTGGACCCAACATACAAGGTCTGCTTAGGGCACAGGCTCAGACTGCAAGGAGGCTCATACTCTTAAATACTTGGTCCTAAGTTGTTAGAGCTGTTTGAGAAGGATTAGGAGGTGTGGCCTTGTTAGAAGAGGTTTGTCACATCATCCGGCATTGAGATTTCAAAAGGCCTGCCTTTCCAAGTATGTTCTTTGCTTCCTGTTTGCATTTTGAGATGTGAATTCACTGCTTTTCCTGTCACTGTCCCTTTGCTTTGCCATCATGAACTCTAATCCTCTGAAATCATAAGCCTGATTAAATGCTTTTTAAAAATATATTGCCTTGATTAGGGTGTTTTTTTCTTTTCTTTCTTTTTTTTTTGAGGAAGGATCTCTACATTAGCCATGGCTATTCTGGAGCTCATAATATATACCAGGCTGGCCTCAAACTCACAGAGGTCTGTCTACTTCCCTCTGTCTCCTAAGTGCTACAATTAAAGGCGTGTGACACTATTCCCTACTATGTTCATTTGTTGGCCTTGACCCCATTAACAGAGATTTGGAGCTTTGCTTTTATTTGGCTCTAAGTCTCTCCCTTCTCGTTTTTTTTTTTGTTTTTTTTTTTTTTTTTTTACATCTCACTGGCTACAGATAGTAAACTAACAATGGAGAGGTTAAAAGACTTTGCTTCTGGATGAATGTAAATTCAATGAAGTGGGACTATAACAACAACACTTGGCAACAAGTAATTCTGATTCTATTTTTCAGAGATTCTAGTTTGCATTCAACTTTCATAACAAAAGGTACATCATATTAAGAAACTACAGTGATTACAGAGAAGAGCCCAAATGTAATGGAAGTAAAAACTAAAATAACAGAAAAAAAAGCAGGTCTTTACATCTTAGTACAGAATTTAAAAGAGTAGGGGGTAGTTCAGTGACATCGAAAGTACACGAAAGATGATTATTTAAACAAAATTAACAGCTTGTTTTACTACTTCTGTGATAGCTGTACTTTTGGAGACATAGTATATATAACATAGAGACGTGGAAGTAACTGCAAGAACAATGTAATATACATATAAAAAAGAGAATGTCTTAGACGTTAGCCATTGTCATTTGGGCTATTGTAACAAAAGACCATAAATTGGGTGGCTTATGAACAGTAGGAATTTATTTTCCATAGATCAGCATACCAGCAGATGCTGTGTCTGATCCAGGCCAATTCTCTGGCTCTTGGTGGTACCTTTCAGCTATATATTTACCAGGTGAAGGAAGCTAGCTGTGTGGCCTCATTTATAAGGGCACAAATTACATTCATGAGGCTTCTGTTCTTATGCCCTATTTATTTCCCAGTGGCCTCAGCCTTTTAATTCTGTACAAGCATGTGTGTGTGTGTGTGTGTGTTGTGTTTGTGTGTGTGTGTGTATATATGTGTATGAATATACATGTTTGATGGGTTTTGTTCTTTAGGTGCTGTCTTAATTAGGCTTTAAATTGCTGTGAAGAGACACTATGACCACAACAACTCTTAAAAAGGAAAACATTTAATTGGGGCTGACTTAATAGGTTCAGAGGTTCAGTCCATTATCATCATGGCAGGAAGCATGGTAGTGTGCAGACAGACGTGGTGCTGGAGAAGGAACTGAGAGTTCTACATCTGAATCTGCAGGTAGCAAGGAGAGCCACGGTGGGCCTGGCTTGAGCTTCTATGGGGGCCATTTTCATTCAAACAGCTACATTCCACTCCCGATACTCCACAGGCTTGTAGCCTTATCATAATGCAAAATGCATTTAGTCCAACTTCAAATGTTCCCATAGTCTGTAAGAGTCTCAACATTGTTTAAAAGTCCAAAGTTCAAATTCAATTCTTTAACTCATGGCAATCTCTTAATTGTAACACCCTGTAAAATCAAAATCAAAAAGCAGATCACATATTTGTTACATATAATGGCACAGAATATACATTACCATTCCAAAAGGGATGAAATGTATCAAAATGAGGAAATACTCAACCAAAGCAAAACTGAAAGGCAGCGGAGCAAACTCCAAACTCTGCATCTCCAGGTCTGACATTCAAGTGCTCTTCAGATCTGAAACTCCTTTCAGCTTTGTTGACTGCAACATACCTCTCTCTCTTGGGCTGGCTCTACTCCCCATTACCAGCTTTCCTCAGCAGACAATTCATGATTCTGGCATCTTGAGCATCTTGGGGTCTTCAGGGCAGTCTAGGCATCACTTTTACAGCCTCACAAAATGTCCCCTCTGGGCCTCAATACAGACATCTCTGCCACTTGCCTGTCCTCAGTGGCTTTCCTTAGTCTTAAAGGGAGCCTCCATAACTGTTTTCTCGTGTCCTTGACTCCAAAGCCAGAATCAAATCACTGAAGCTGCTAAGTTCTGCTGCTTGCTGGGGCATCAACATGTACATTTTCATCAATTTTCTGTTTTTGATGTTTTCTTTCATGCCTAACCTTTGCTGACTTAGAAGTTGTACTGTAGACCAGGCTAGCTTTGAACTCTGAAATATACCCATACATTATCCATACAATGTTAGTTTCTAAAAGCAGAATAAATATCTATTAATTATAATTTAAATATTGTTTTTGTTATTTTAAATTGTGTGTATGTGTGTCTGTTTGTGAGTCTTTGTGTCGATAGGGTTTGTGCATGTGAGTACAGAAGGCCTTAGAAACTGGAGGTGTCCTCTGGAAGAGCCAGAGTTCTTAACCCTAAGCCACCTCTCAAGCTCTAAACAGGTATTCTAAAGATAGAATTGACTTTGTATCATTCAAGGATGCAACTCACTTTGTGGGCTAATTTAGTAGAAGTAACATAGGTAAAAGATTGGTCACAAGAGTTAGATTGTGATAGGAGATAATAGAAAATAATCATTAAACAATATACAATAATTTGAAAGAGATATTTAGGAAGTGTTTTTCCCCCGGGGGATGGAGGGCCAGGGTGGGGTGGGGCAAGATCTCACTGTGTAGCTCAGGCTGACTTCAAACTCATCTACCTTCCTCAGCTTCCAGAGTCTGGGATTATAGACATGTGCTATCTCTTGCACAGCTTCATTTTATGGAGTAGGCAATGTGCTAAATGCAGCTTTTCCTCTGACAAAGTCAGGACGGTTCTTCAGTGGTAAGGAAGAATAGCAGCAGTGTTATAAAAATTATAAATGAGAATGAAACTTCCAGGGACAAGAAATGATAAGGAAAGGTAACAAAGTTTTAGTATGAAAATGGCACTGGAGATTGAGAAGATAAATTGAAGATGAATTCAGAGTAGTTGAATAAGTTAACACTTTCTTAGCATTGACATATTATTTTGAATTAGTTATTAAGATTAAAGAGGGGAATAAAAGTTTCTAACAATGTTTCTAAATTATAATAACACTAGGCTCTTTGAGAATCTTAAAAAAATGTCCTTTTTCTTAGAAAAATAAATATACATGCATGCTTAATTTCCAATGTAGTTTCAAGGGGATTTTGAAGCCTGTCACCCTGATTAAGAACCTCTAATTGGAGTGGTGATATGATATAGTGGGTAGAAATGCTTACTGCACAAGCCTGATAACCTGACCTGAGGTCAGTCCCTGGACCTCATAGTGGAAGCAGAGAACCAAATGAAATTTGCTTTCTGATCTCTATATCTCCCTACCACACACTTATTTTATTTTATTTTTTTTAGAATAAACACTGATACTCTGATATAACATGTAGGTTAGTAAGTCTCTAGTGAAGTTCCCTATTAGTGGTATGATAAAGGGAGCCTGTCTCTGAGTAGTGATGCTTGGAATGGAATGGAAACTGATGCCTGTTTTTATTAAGTCCATGTTATGTTGTTATGCAATATGAGGTCCGGTAAGATGACTCACTGGGTAAAGACACTTACTGCCAAGCCAGATGACTTAAGTTTGATCTTTGGATTCCACATGATGAAACAAGAAAATCAATTCTTGCAAATTTTCTCTGCCCTCCACATATTCACTGAGGTAGGTATGTGTATACACACACACACACACACATATACGCACACTCGAGCAAGCACAAGTGCAAGCACACACACATGCGTGCATGCACATGTGGCATACAACCCTCCCAACAAATAAATAGAAATACAATTAAATTTTAAAAAGAAGTGTATACCTTTTCATATTCTAAAATAAGGTATATAACAGGTAAAATGAGATCATCTATATTTTATCCTTATTATAATTTGCATTTTTAATTGTATAACACATTATTTAAGAAAACACAGCAAAAATATCAACCCTATGTCTTAAACTTTCTGTTTTCCCTTTTGATCTCTGTTCTGGTAGGTAGGTCTTTTAATTAAGATTTTAGAGTTTTTTGTTTTGATTTTGTTCTTTGTTTTTTGATTTTTCAAGTCAGAGTTTCTCTGTGTATCGCTGGCTGTCACTAACTCTGTCAGGCTGACCTTGAACTCAGAGATCTGCCTGCCTCAGCTTCCCAAGTACTCGAATTAAAGATATGTGCCACTACACTTAGCTAAGAGATTTTTTCATAGGTAAATATTTAGTTTTTAAAAAAGGTGATATTTTTCTTTTTAAAATAATATATATTAATTATGCAAAATAGTGTGTATTGTTATGACAGACATAGAACACATCTATCATACTCTATACTATCTAGTATTACTTAGTCATTAAAAGGGGTTAGCTCCTTCTGTCCTTTCTAGGTTTTCAACTTCTGGCCTAGTTTTGGGTTCTTGTTATTATACACAAAATTTCAATCCCCAGCTCTATACAGAAGTAGGACTTGCTCTTCTGATGCATCCCATACAGCCCTTCTTCCCAAATCAAAACCTTTGCCATGTCACCTCCTTACTTATAAATTTCAGTGGTCTTTATACTATAGCTTGGCACTTAAAGTTCTAAAACTATGTTATGAAGCTATGAATTATGTTATATAGCTATGTTAACTATTTCTATAACACATACTTGGATCTGTTGTCTACCCAGATTTGCTTCTTAGTTTTTTAGATCTTTTTGCCTTTTGATTTTCTTCATGTTTGCTGTCCTTGCCTATCTGGTATCCCTTTTCTGACTCCTCCCTGCTTGTTTTCAGATCTTAGTTTGAGGGTAAGTTTATTCTAGAGTGTCATTTGTGTAGGCTCCTAAGACATTGATTTGTTTTTTCTCATCTGAGTACCAGTAACACCAATTCTTATTACGTAACTATCATATATGTCTTGTGGAGGAGATACAATTTTATGGGTAAAAGTGACAGCTACATTTCTCTCATCTTTTGTCGTCCATAGAGCTCAGCATATTTGCTTTCATGTAGGCATTCATTTGTGAAATGAATGATGAAATCCTTAACTCTTCTAAATTGAAATCTTAACAAAGAATAATATTTACTTCAGTGTTATTTAGAATCAAAACCTCACTTTCTTGACAAGAGCCTCATAAATAAGTCCACTGCATTTTTGTCATTGATATACAGTATTGTAGTAGGGTAGTATCACTTTGAATTGGGCTTTTTGTTTTGTTTTACGTAGCAGGGTTTCTCTGTGTAGCCCTGGCTGTCTTGGAATTCACTCTGTACAGCAAGCTGGCCTCAAATTTGTCACCTACCTCTGCCTCCTGAGTGCTAGGATTAAAAGTATGTGCAGCACCACCACCCAGTTTGAATGTGAGTTTTTACTTCTATAACTAAAGCTCACATACTTTTTATCCAGTTTTTTGTAGTGCTAAGGCTTGAACCCAGGGCCTTTCTTGTACGTGCTAGCTGAGCACGCTGCCACTGAACTACATCATCACCTATCCAGAATTTTTTGATATACCTTTTTATAGGTATCTTATTCTAAGAAAAACCAGCTTGTAGGATAGATCTCTTTGAGGAGTAGTACATAAAATCTACCCGTTGTAAAGATTTTACCTGCAGGCTATACCTTGTTATGCTCATTAGTCTTCTGATCAGATTTTCTTTACTATTTCCAGAGGGGAAAAAGATGTTAGAGTGGAGAAAGTATATCCTAGGGGTATAAATTTAGTTTTTCTTGTACTGATTTTTATTTTATCTGAGTTGGCTTTTAAACCTGTTTTTTTTTTTAGTTATCAATTATTTTTACTGATGTTAAATAACTTGTGCTATAACTGGTCGTCGTTATATATTTTTATATTTTAGGTGCATCTGTATTTGCCAGGTATGAACTCTCTCCAGTTGTTCTAACTATATTGACTTTACAACTATATAGCTGCATATGTGTATTTGTGTGTTAGTTTGCTGTAGTTGCCATAGCAAAGTGTCACATACAGGCCTCTTATCTTCTGTGGTCTTCTGTGTCTGAATCTCTATCATTTTTCATTAATTACATCTTTAAAAAGTATATCTAAATGAAGTTACTTTTTTTTTTTTGGTTTTTTGAGACAGGGTTTCTCTGAATAGCCCTGGCTGTCCTGGAACTCACTCTGTAGACCAGGCTGGCCTCGAACTCAGAAATCCACGTGCCTCTGTCTCCCAAGTGCTGGGATTAAAGGCATGCGCCACCACTGCCCAGCCATGAAGTCACATTCTAAATACTGGGGTGTTAACACTTCAGTATGTGAATTAAGGAGGCAGACATATTGCAGCTATAATTGTGTGCATGTGCGTGTGTGCTCACATGCTGCAGAAGCAAAGCATAGCAAGTTAAAAGGATGTACTCTAAACCTCTAGAGGAAAGATTAGTTAGAAAACTAGGCTAGAAGACAAACTTCACCTTACTTTTATAGATACTTGGGCAGTTTAATCTATCTGTTTTTATAATACAGAACAATTACACTTTTCAATTAGTGAACTGGCCTTTTCAAATAGGGCGCATTCATATGTTAATTTATTTGAAGTCTTATTGGGTTTTTATCTCCTAGTAATGCATTTTAACAACCCTGAATATATCCGTTTTTTTTATTTTTTAAAAAATAACACGAGGTATTCTTTAACATGTTTAAGAAAGCGTTCCTGAAAGTATTCTGTTTCTTTGTTTATCTGAGTTTTTCTTTATTACTTTATTGGGGGAAATTGAGGTATTTTTTAAAGACTGGGGCTCAGTGTTTTTGTTCAATTAGTGGGTTCTTCTGCATTACAGTGCAGACATTCTGTCTTTGAATCTGCTTGTGTGTGTGTGTGTGTGTGTGTGTGCGTGTGTGTGTGTGTATTTCTTATATAAACCCTCAAACTGTATAAACCCACTTCTGCAGTAGAAAAAACAAAGCCCAGAAAAGCTCTGCCAGCACTCAGCATACTGGCATTTAGGTATAACCTGTACTTACAGTAATAGCAGCTTTTTGTAAAATGCTTTCAGTTTTTACTTCTTCCTGTCTCTACTTATTTATGCACCAGGACTGGAAAAAAAAGCTCCCTACTTCTTAGAGCTTCACTGTCCAGTGCTGTAGATATTGATTTGCATATAGCTATGTAAACATCAGTTTAATTACAATGAAAACTTGTTACTTAGTTTTAGTAGACATAGAGTGTCCATCATATTTGACCACATAACAGATGAGTGGTCTTTCTCTCATCACAGGAGCTCCTGTGGTTTATGGGCTATTAATAAATATAATTGGCTCTTTATATCTATGGGTTTCGCATCCATGGGTTCAACTAACTACAGATTAAAAATATTCAGCAATAGACAGACAGGTGAATGGCTCAGTGAGTAAAGGCTGCCAGACCTGATGACCTGTGTTTGATCTCTAGGACCTCATGGCACAAGGAGGGAACCAACTCCTGCAAGTTATCTTCTGTCCTCCACACATGCTACATACACACATACAAATACTTGCATGTAAGCATGCATGTATATGCACACATGTAAGTAAGTAAATAAGTAAAAAAATCCAGGAAAAAAATTTTCATCTGGACTACAGATATATAGTATTCCGATCTCATTCTTTTGACTAATTAGAATCCTGCAGTTACTAGTTTTATAAGCTGCTGATTATGAGAGAGGGACCCATCCTCAATGACCTTCCATCCTGCTAATGTCTAAATAGCTACTTAACACAGAGACACATTTTTCTTATTATTTCCTAAACGAAGCATCAAAACTATTTACATAACATTCACATTTGTATGAATTATTATAAGTAATTTAAAGATGAGTTTAAACATATTGGAAAGAAATATGTAGGTTATATGCAAATACTATACCCTTTTATGTAAGAAACTTGAGTATTCTCAGATTTGGATTATATGAAGAGAGGCATCTTGTAACTAATCCTCTATGGATACAGAGAGATGACATTGTCAAATTTGTTTTAGGAGTATGGTTCTGGTTACAATTTGAAGGATATACTAGAAACAAACAGGATGGAGATAGGGATATCATCAATTAGGAGGATATTGAAGTAATATAGGACAGAAGTGATAAAGGCTGTTACTGCCTGTTATGAGAATTGTCAAGATTTGTCATCAGACATTCTTGTATCATGGATAGAGGACAGAATTTCAGCAAGAGAATATACTGTGCCTGTATCTTAGTGCTTTAGACCATAAAATGGCCACATGAATAGACTTACTTTACCTATTTCATACAGTTCTTAGGAAGACCAAGAGATGAAATATGGGGAAAGTACTTTGTGAGATGGAATTCTTTCAAGTTTGCCATTACTATTGAGCTTATAGTTCTGTAATAAAATGCAACTCTAGAATAGATTTTGTGGAGATTATAGTGTGCCACATGGTTGGGCTATCCTGGTTATTTATATTATGAACATTTCTCAAACATTCCAGTTATATTCCATCTAATTAGTGACATGACTATAACCCAAGACTTTTAAAATTAAATTTTATTTTGTATCTATGTGTATGAATGTGTTGGAGTGCATTCACCTATGCATGGAGGCCCAAAAACAGTGACTATTCACCCTCTGCCACTTTCCTTGTTAGTATTTTGAGACAGGGTCTCTCATTGAACTTGGAGATAGGCTGTAAAATAGCAAGCCCCAGTGATCATCTTGTTTCTGCTAACATACTGCTGGCATTAAAGGGTTATAACGTGACAACACTCAGCTTTTTTCGTATGTGTTCTAGGGATATGAAGACCTAGGACTAGAGCAGGTGCCTTATTTGTGGAACCATCTCAGCCCCAAACCAGGTCTTTTGACTTATTTATTTCTTCTCATCCTGATAGTTCTATGATTGACAGCTCTCAGTGATGAAGTATGCTGTCTGTTTATTGTATTTGATCCTTTATATACCCATTGTCTATTTCCTGGATGAAGAATTAGTTTATATCTATTTGAATAAACCTGTTGTAAAACTGTCTTTGTTCTATACTAGTAGCTTAGTATATTGAAATGCATACAAAGGTAGCAAAATCATTCTAAACTAGGGTTTATCAGGACCTAAACCAGCTCCACATTTAAAAAGGAACATGTCATTATCATCTTAAATTATTTTATGAGTACTGGGAACAAATTAAAATTTTAAACAAATATGTTAGGCATTTGCCATTTGGTAGACGTAACTAGTCACTGAGGCTACAACAATGAATGAATCATAACCTGTCCTTCAACGAATCAAGATTTTGAGGAAAAAACAGTTTAGTAAGCTAACAATTCAAATAAAATGTGACAAGTATTTTAAAAGTGCCGTATGTAAGATTTTAGGGGAACCTAGAAATGGAGAAGCATATTTAGTTGAGAGAAGACAGAGAAGAGCTTCTAGATGATAATTTTGTAGATGAGTATTGAAGACATATTGGTAGGTATTGGCTTGGTAGAAGAATAGGAAAAAGATTTGGGGATAAGAAATAATAGCATGTCTTTGAAAAAATTTTAGTTTGGAAGGTAGACAAGGTTGAAGGTATGGAGAGTTTTTGTTTGATAGAAACAGAGTGAAGTGTTATTGTAATATTGAAAAAAAAGGAGATCATTCGGAGGTAAAGTTGACAAAAGTTAGCAGATAGTTTTACAGTAAAAAAAAAAAAAAACGAATAGAGAATAAGCCCCACGTATCTGGGTTAGACATCTTGGGTGGCTAGTGATGCTGTTAGTTAAGATAGGGAAGAACAATTTTGGACAATTTAAAGAAGATGGAAAAAATAAACTCAAGTCTAGTTTGATTTATCTAGACTCTAATGTCAAATATATTGGGTAGGTAAGAAAGGTCTAGACTTAAGATAAAGTTTGAGAGTCATTGTCAGGGGAGTACATTTTTGTAGTGGATAATTTCTGGAAATTACAGGATAAGGAAAAAAATAGGACTCGAGGAGCCAACCTCTGAAACTACCACTATATGAAAAGGGAGGACCAGAATCAGTCATGACAAAAAGATGAGTCAAGTGTAGAAATTTAAAATTGCTAGAGGCCAAGGGAGAGGGGGACATTATTAATAGTGTTATGCTACACGGAGTATAATATGAACACGTAAAGTGTTTTTGAGTTTGAAAATTACTAGCTCGATTAGTATTCTGGTAAAAACAGTTTCAGTGGTCATACATGGGTTGAAGCTACCTTATAATGCCTTGACTAGTAAGGCATTATGCAGTGTCTTTCTTAGTGTGTCATATCACAGGACCATGAGAGTGCTATACCTACCACTGGTAATGTCCCTCACTTGGTTAATATTCTATGTCCTGGACAGTATTATTTTCTTCTTTGTAATTAAAAATACCTTGGAGAAGATTCTTTGAATATGCAAATCTCATGTTTCTCCCTAAAGTTTCACTAGCTAATTTTAGCGAGCATCAGTGGATCTTGTCTACAGCAGTTATTACTATGTTGTTTGCATAATTACATTTTTCTATTTCTCTCATTCCTTTTACATTTCTTAATTGGAATTCTTCTGTAAGCAAAGCCATCCAGTTTCCTTATTTAATTGTTATTTCTTTATGTTAGGATAGACCCATATATGTTAATAAGCCATATTGTGTGGCGATAGGCTAATGCGTTCATTATTTATCTTACGCTGTTGTTTCAGTTGTGGGCCACTGAGCACTTTAAGTTTGTCTACTGTGTCCTTTGGTTATACCCTTGTCCCCTGCTTCCTGCATCCTTCCCTCCCATTTTTCTTTTAAGAAAAGTCTTAGGACCTCCAAGTCTCAAACTCAATGTGAGGATTTCTTTGATCTGATGTTCCTGCTTCCATCCACTCACCATCATGCCTGACTACATTTTAAACTTTTTAAGTTTTGAGTCAGGGTCTTATGTAGCTAAGGCTGGCCTTGAATTCCTGGCTTTTACCCACCAAGTGCTGTAATTGCAAGCATGTACTGTTATACCTGTCTCTTGACTATACATTTTGAAGACATAATTGGTTCATAAGGTCCAGAGACTGCTACTATCTGTAAATAAATGCATTTCTGGCCTTACTAATAAAGTTTTATAAAATTTTAGCTTACTAGTGTTAATTATTTAATTTCACATAAAACCTATGAAATCCTTTACTCTAAATAGAGGTGATAGAGAGGATTACCTTTATAAACATTTGTTTTTTATTTTAAAGCTAAGATTATTTACTTACTAAACACTGTAAGTTCATAAGTGTTGGAGTCTTTATTCAGGACCTTGATAAATATAATTCTTTCATAGGTTTCTGAGGTAAGAGTTCCATAATATGAAATTTACCAATTTTCAAGTGAATAATGGGGTACAACTGCCACCTCTGCTGCTTATGATTTTTAAGTTAACTCTAAGGATTCATTGCCAGATCCACTGTCATGAAGTTTTCTATCATGTATAATTCTAGAATTTTTATTGTGATGGATCTTCCATTTTATTTTTAAAACATTTTAAATTAATATTTGTGTATAGTATAAGGTGAGAGTCCAGCTTCATTCTTTTGCATGTGTACATCCATTTGCCCAACAGTTTGTTTCTCATGTATTTGGTCTTGGCACTCTCCTCAGATACCATTGCGTCGTCATTGTTCCGCTCTTTAGTCTTCTCTGTCTGTTCCATTGGTGTGTATGCCTTTATGGTAGTACTACATTCTTTTGTATATAGTTCTGTAAAACTGTGAGACTTCAGCATTTTTTGTTTAGAGATTTTTTTTTTTTTTTTGCCTATAAATCCCTAGAGAATCCACATGAAATTGAGTACTTCTTTTTACCATTTCTGTGAAAAATACCATTAGGGTTCGCTGAATTTACAGATCACTAAGGGTTGAATGGATAGAAAATCTTTTCAGTCCATAAGCCTGAGATTTCTTTGTGTCCTCTTTAGTTTCAGAGGTACTTTATAGTTTTATAGTTTCAGGGGACATGTCTTTCCCATTGGTTAAATTCGTTACTAAATATTTTCACACCATTATGAATATAATAGTCTTAGTGTTTTTTTTTTTACAATGATCATTGTTAGTACCTAAAATGCAGTGGATTTTTATTTAATGTTTTTATATCTTGTACTATTATCGAATTTTTTTTAGCTCTAGTAGTTGTTTTTGAGACATTTTTAAAGTTTTCTGCATTTAAAATTATGTCATGTATTGCAGATAATTTTCATTCCAGACTAATTTGGAAGTCCTATGACTAGAACATCCAGTATTATACTTAATAGAAGTAGTAAGATTGGGCATTCTACCTCATTCTTGATTTAATAGGATAATTTTTTAATTTCACTGTTGTGCATATTGTCTGTGAGTTTATCATATATCAATCCTATTATATTAAGGAAGTTTCCTATTTGTTTTAAGCAGTTTTATGATGAATGGCTATTGAATTTTATCAAATGCCTCTTTCTGTATCAAGATAATCCTATGTCGTTTTTTAAGATTCTTCCCTCATTGATTGATTCTTTTTTATTTGTTGAATCATCCTTGCATTCTAGGAATGGAATAAATCCAAGACTTTGAGGTTTATAACCAAACTTAACCTACTTAGTTTATAATAGTTAGTCTCCTGTATCTTAGCTACTAACACAGCAATATTTCTAAGCCCTTCATTTTGTAAGACACATTAAATATTAGTCTTTTATGTTATAGACTGTAAAACTTTTATAAGGACTTCAAATATTTTATCTCCTCTATCTTGTAAAACTTTTATGTAAATGTTTTAGTCCCCTCACCTGATAAAACTTTGCTTTTCACAAAGGCAAGTTTGTATTCTTAGAACTGTGTGTGTATGTGTGTGTTTTGAGACAACGTCTGTATAGCCCCAGTTGTCCTGGAACTCACAAAGATCCTCCTGCTTCTGCCTCCCAAGTGCTGGGTTTAAAAGTGTGTGCTACCAACCCCACCTGAACCAATTCTTTTAAAACCAGCCAATTGTGAAGGATGATGAGATCAGACCCTAGCCTACGGCAAAAGGACACAGTCTCCACCAGATTTGAATAAACACCAAGTGAGCTGAGAGCCATTTTTGCTTTGTTCATGTGTTCCTTTGTATGACACCAAGATTATTCTTTATTTCTAACAACTTTAACTTTTGTACTTTAACAGTTTAAGTTGTCACTTATTTTAGAAAAACTGTGTGAACAGCAAGTAATGAGGTTTTAGAGCTAATATGGCTTTCAGCTTATTATCATAGCCTATAATATAACATTTACATTCATTAAAACAGCTGAAAACATAATGTAGTTTTCTTTTATTACACTTACTTTGATTTTTGATTTACTAATTTTGAAATTGCAGAAGGCCTTCTTGTAAAAATTCTACTTAAAAATAGAGCTTTAGTGAATAAAAACACAGATTTCAGTGGTTGTTGTATTGGAAAGCCAACTGTTTTATTCTTTCCAAGTTTCATTTAACTAAACTTTGTTAGTATTATTTGGATGACATTTCCAATGGCTTGTTAACTTGTGTTTTAGTTGCCAGCAAAGACAGTTGCTTTTTTTAAGTTCAAGAACTGATTTTACATGTAATCGTAAGGTTTTTTTTTTAAATCTCATCATTAAAGGAAACTGTGAGGATAATGCATTCTGCTTTACTAATTGTACAGTTGAAAAACCAAAAAATCATGTAGTTGTTAGAATAGTAACATAATGAATGAACCAGAGCTGAGCTACCTTAGAGTACCATGCTTCTCCCACCATATCATTTTGGGATTTTTGAATTCAGTTCATGTAAGCAGACATTTATATATATTAACCCTGAAGTTCTTGGAATTTTGACACAAGGCTACTGCAATAAAAAAATGGTTGGGGAATTGGGTGTGTTGGCGCATATCTTTAATACCAGCACTCTGGAGGCAGAAGCAGGTGGATCTCTGAGTTCAAGGCCAGCCTGGTCTACAGAGTGAGTTACAGGACTACACAGAGAAAAGAAACCCAAGCATTCAGGCACTGGTAAAGCTGTCATTCCTTTTCCAGAGTTCACTGTCTTCATAATCCAGTGTTATGAAGCTTTCTTCCTGTGCTTGAAACCATCTGGAAAGTTAAGAAGTTGAACCATTTTTTGTAAAAGATTTGTTAGTAATAGAAATATCAACTTATATCAGAGGTACTGTCTGTTCTTTGCTTACTTGACAGACTTTCATAAAAAGACTATATTGTGTGCCAAGAAAGGTAGTTCTCTGGAAATCACAGGAGACAGAATTGTTTCCCTTCATGGATCTAATAAACTAAATTAATGAGGCAATGGACACATAGACATGAAATGATGCTAAAAAGTAAAGATCCAGGGCTGAGGTTGTGGCTAGGAAAGTCTTCTTGGCATAGGGATCCTTAGTTGAAGGATGAATATGAGTTACTTAGGGCAAAGAAACAAAAGGACAGACAGAGAATTCCAGGCAGAGAAAAATACATGTACTACAGCTTTATGTTCTTTTGTTGGTATGATGCCATAGGGTAAAGCAGTACAAAAACACTGGAATTTGAGGGATGTGGCTTCTATGGTAGATCCTGCCTAACGTGTCAGAGCCCTGGGTTCAATCCTGTGCACTGCCTAAACTGAGCATACTGGCACAAACTGATATTCTCAGCACTAGAAGCAGATCAGAAATTCAAGGGCATCCATCCTTTATTATATAGTCCAGCCTAGAATATCTGAGACTCTCTCTCTCTCTCTCACACACACACACCCCTCAGTGGTTAAGAGCAGTTGCTGCTCTTCCAGCGAACCTGGGTTCAGTTCCCAGAACCTACGTGCTATCTCATAACTCTCAGAACTGACTATAACTCTAGTTCCAAGGGATCTGTCACCCTCTTCTGTACTCCTTGAGTACCACCAGGCACACATATGGCACACAGGCATGCATGCAAGCAAACCATGCATACACATAAGTAAAATCTTAAAAGAAAAGTTGTTGTGGGCCTATTATGAGTCACATTAATAAGCTGACTAATTTTAGTAATTATAGCAACCTATTCTTAGGTAATTATGAGTTATTCAAGATATCAAAAAGAAGTTTTGCTTTAGGCTTGAAATGAGGGTGAAGATAATTTTTTAAGAGCCTCAATTGATTCTTGAACATAATCTGTGTGTCTCACAGACAATTGTTTGTTTGTTTGTTTGTTTGTTTGTTTTGAGACTAAGGGTCTCATTCTATATCCCAGGTTACTTTTGAACTCAGGTTCTTCTTACCTTGATCTCAAAAGTTGCTGGGAATTACAGATATTAGCTACCACATCCAATTTATATATAGACTTCTATACTATCTACTATATAATTAGTATAGACTAGTATAACAGTTGTTAAATAATTTCATGTCTTGTGAAGATGACATTTAGTTCATAGAAAATATAATGAGGGGGATTTTTTACAGTATAAATAGCAAGTATGCACATCAATAATAAATTAATATAGGATGTTTGAGACCCATTTGGCCAAAGCAAACAACTTTACTGAAGTAAATTAACTTCAAATACATGGAGAAAAATGCTACATTATTCAACATTGTTGATTTAAAAATGTTAGATTTAATAGAGTTTAATAAAAATCCTCAAAGATTTTTTAAAAGGTGATCTTGATGAGATTATTTTGATAACTTTTCTGGAAGAGTAAGTAAGCTAGGGAAATAAGCTAAGAATATCTTGGAAGAGTTCTATAATACATGCACATTTGTAAAAAGAAAATTATTCCATCAGCTATTAGACTGTATTATAAAGTAAATAGTGTGATAACAGCTTATGAATAGTCAGGCATATTAACATGAGTAAATATGAAATGAACTATGTGTAAATAAAATATAGATGTTGGTACATTCTTCAATATTCATATCGCTAGAGTTAGATGTTAATACCAACCCAAACTGTTCATGGATTAGTTAGTGAAGATCAGAACAAACCTTGAAATTATGAAAAGAAGTGATAAACATATTTATTCCAGAGAAAGAATAGATTTTTTAAAGAATAAGAACAAAGGAATAAACAAATAAAATGAATAAATTTGATGAGGTAAAATCTTTGAGCCAGGGTTTCTCTGTGTAGTCCTGGCTGTCCTGGAATTCCCTCTGTAGACAAAGCTAGCCTTGAACTCACAGAGATCCACCTGCCTCTGCCTTTTGAGTGCTGAGATTAAAGGTATGTGGTACCATGTCCAACCTGTATAAAATGTGTTTGTCATAGACTACTAGAAAACCTAAATGTTTAAAACCAGCTAGACCTAGTTAGTTGATGTCCATAATATATAAAGGACTTATACAAATGATGCTTTTTGAGAACATCAAATATTCAAGTAGAAACAAAGAGTTAAGCAGGCTATTCATAGAGCAAGAATCATGAAATGCACAGTCACTAAATACATGAAAAGATGATCAATTTCATTTTTACAATCAGAAATGAGGTAAAAACAGCAATAAAGTGGGCTATTTGATATTGCTTAGTGGAGAAACATTAGCCTAGCACACAGAGGCTGTAGGTTTGCCCCTCGGTACTGCAAAACAAAGAAGCCATCCAAAACCCAAAAAGTGGTGAAATCTTTTTCAGTCAGGTCTATTGACCATCATAAAAATAGATCCACAGGATATGATCTACTAGCTGGGCTGCCTTGTCTGGCCTCAGTGGGAGAGGCAGTACCTAGCCTAACAGAGACTTGGAGTGCCAGAGTGGGGGCATACTCAGGGGGCCCTCACCAGCCCAGAAGGGAAGGAGAAGGGAGGGGGGAAGGATTGTGGGAGGGGGTGATGGGGAAGGGGGCAGTGAATGGGATGTAAAGTGAATAAGTAAAAAAAAATTTAGGGGTTGGGGATTTAGCTCAGTGGTAGAGCGCTTGCAAGGCAATGGGTTCAGTCCTCAGCTCTGAAAAAAAAATTAAAAAATCTACTATTACATGTTAGATACAACATATAGTTATATATAAGCTCTAATATAGTCTTAATATACTGAAAGTTTATAGTGAGCAATTTTTGAATACATAGATGAATATTGATAAAAATAGATCTACACATGCCAGTGTTGGTGTAATAAAATAACTCTTAGGCGCTGTTATTGGAGATGTATTGGCATGACATTTCTGAGGGAGTAGTGTGTCATTTTCTTCCTTTACATTTTAATTCTTTCTCTAGACTGAAGGCTCAACAAAATATAGTATAGCTTCCAATATGGTGCAGCAAATAGGTAGTGGGATCACATAATGATGAATTCAGCCTTCAAAGCTTTGGTCCGTTCATGATGGCCCACAGTTCTTATATGTTCCTTTTATGTGTTTAAGTTTTTTTCATAATCTTTGCTTGAGTGATTCAGTTTATCTACTTTATCTTCACATACTGATATTTTTTCTTCTATTTGATACATTCTACTGGTAAGGCTTTCCTGAGTTTTCTAGATGGGTCATTGAGTTTCCTAGTTCCATCTTCAGTTCAGCCTGAGTTCTCTTCAGTATTTCTGTCTCCTTATTGAATTCAGTTTTCAAATCCTAAATTTTCTTTATTCTTCATTCTTTATCACTTCATATGTTTGCATTTCCTTGTTATCCTACTGAATTTCATTAAGCTCCATTTATGCCTTCTTTAAACCTGAATTCTTTGATAACATTTATCAATTAAAAAAATCTGGGATTCATTAGAGCTAGTAGGTTTGAGGGGAACAAATCATCTTGACCTTTTATATTATTTGTAATTTTGTGACATGAGCTGGGCACGCAGATTTCTTTTTGTGGTTGTATATCTGAAGTGAGAGTCTAGCCTTCTGCAAATTGGGACAATGAAGGAGGTAGGCCAGGGGCAGCCAGTACTTGAACTGCTGAATTAAGAGTTAGGCTTGCCCTATGCTGGGGTTTCAGATATGGACCCTTCCACTGCACTTTTACTTGGACACTGGATATACAAACTCACTCACAGTTGTGTAACAAACATTGTACTTACTGAATCTTCTACACAGCCACCAAGTATGTTCTTTTCTCTGTGTCACATACGAATACACATATGTATGTATGTATTATGTATGTATGTGTGTGTGTGTGTATATATATATATATATATGTATATATATGTGTGTGTGTGTGTGTATGTATATGTATGTATATATACAGACAAGAAAACCAGGACACAAAATTCAATAGGCCAAATGATTTTAATATTTAAAATTCAAATCTGAGGCTAGCTTTGAATTCAAAATCTTCTAAATTCCCAGTGTTAGAATTACACTGTGTCTGGATCAAATTAAATTTTTTTTTACTTTATGTGCATTGGTGTTTTGCCTGCATGTGAATTTGTGTAAAGGTGTAGGAACTCCTGAAGCTGAAGTTACAGACAGTGATGACCTGCCATGTGGGTGTGGGAAATTGAACCTAGGTCCTCTGGAAGAGCAGCCAATGCTCTTAACCAATGAGCCGTCTCTCCAGCTCCCAAATTTAATTTTTAATCGACATATACTTATGCATACTCATGAGGTACACTGATAATTCAGTACATATGCAATGTGTAGTGGTCAGAATAGGATAATTAGCATTCTCCAGTCTTTCAACTATGACAAAATGTATGCTTGAGAAATAGGGTTAAACTGGTTATGTTGGTGCATGCCTTTAATCTCAACACTTGGAAGGCAAAGGCAGATGGTTCATTGTAAATTCGAGGATGGCCTGACCTAAGAAGTAAGTTCCAGGACAGCCAGGGTGATAAAGAAGAGACCATGTCTCAAAAGAAAAGAAGGAAGGAAGATAGGAGGGAAGGAAAGAAGGAAGGAAAGATGATTAAAAGAAATCCTACCCAAATTTAAAAGAATTGTCTGTCTCTGGGTGGTAGGATGATGGATGCATGATTATTATTTTCTGTTCTGTTTTCCAAATGTTCTGTAATGAACCTGACTTGTTTTTGTGATACTGAAGTATGTTAAAGTAAACATGCAGTTTAAGATCCCAGTTATCGTTTCCCTTTTGCTGTATCCTTCCAGTTTCTCAGGGAAGCAGCTTTCTGCCCATGAGGCTTGACAGAATTATAAGATGTACACATGCAGGAGATGACTTTAGCTTGTTTGTCCTGTGATCCATGATGAATACTGAACATATGGAAGTTAAATGTTTTTAACCTTTATGAGGGTAAAATATTAAAGAATATAAGACTTTGCTATAGAGGAAGGGAAAATGATAAGAGAAAGAAATTGCCCTTGGTTTCTTTACTCTCATTCTTTGAAAGTCTCAGTCTGTAGCCCAAGCTGGCCTGGAATTTACCATCTTTCTCAGCCTTCTGTGTGCACTGAGGTCCAGGTGTATGCCATCAATGCCTGGCCTTTGGCCTTGATTTCTTCTGTCTAATGATACTATTAATTCCAGACTCCTTTTTCTGTCCTTTCCTTATCCTGCCTTGAGGGATGGATTCAGCTAAATAGCAAGGGAGAAAACATTTTAGGCAAGAGACCCGATGTCTATAAAAGTTCAAAGCATGTTTGAAGAATAAGTTAGTATAATCATCCCTCAGCATCTGTAAAGGATTGGGACCATGATTTAGGGGAGGCCTGATGAGGAACACTAAGATTTTCTGATACTTAAATCCCTTATGTAAAATACCATAGTAGTTACATCAGAAATTATCTTCCTGTATACTTTACACAATTTCTAGATTCCTACTTGATACATGTAAATGCTTTGTAAGTCATTGTTATACTGTATTTTTTAGGGAATAACTGGGAAACAGCCTTATATGTTAGTATAAATGCAGTTTTATCCTGGGTTGGTTGAATCATGAGCAAAGAACTTATTGATCAGGAGTGTCTATTATGTGTCATTTTGAATTAAGTGTTGACTTTATGAAATGGAGCTAGGAGAAATATGTTTAAAGGTTAGAGGCTGGAGAGATGGCTCAGCTGTTAAGGACAATAACTACTCTTAGTGTACCCAGTGTCAAACCCTAGAAACCACATGGCAGCTCAGAGTCACCTGTAATTCCACTTTTGGGGGATCCAACACCCTCTTCTAGCCTCTACAAATACTATGCATACATACACACAGGCAAAACAATCATACACATAAAATAAAAATAATTTAAAAAAACACAAGAGGGGTGAGTGATAAAGCATGAATAAAGACCTAGGTCCCAACCTCAGTACTCTAAAAATGAAAAAAGTCAAATCTTGGAAATACAAGATTGATTGGTGTTCGGGTTGGCATAGAACTTGAATAGCAATCCCAGGTGTTGCAGTTAATCCTGAGTCACATGAAGAATTAGCATAGAAGGGTGAATTTTTTCCCTTTTAGAAAGAGTATTTTTCAGACAAGGTTTCACTGTATATCCCAAACTGGCCTGGAATGTCTCTGTAACTCAGGCTGGCCTTGGACTTAACATTCTACCTCAGCCTCCTAAATACTGGATTATAAGCATGATCTAGGTTTTAAGAAGATGAGTTTTCAGTTGTGTATAGATGTGGTTCACAAATGCAGGCTTGAGTTCAAGTATTGTAATAGCTAAATCAGAATTACCTTGAGGTCTGTAAAAAGATTCATAGAAGCTAGGTGTAGTGGCTTAGGAGGTTGAGGCCGTGTTTTGAAGTGAGTTCAGGACCAGCCTGGGCTACATAAGGAGACTCTTTCTCAGGATAAAAAGAAGGGAAAGACAAAGGAAAAGAAAAGGAAGCTGAGGGAAGGAGGGATGTGTTTTATATATCTATTTTTTATAATAGCTAGAAAATGATATACCAATTTTCTTTAATTACTATTATTAATACTTTGTTTAGAAGAATATATATGAAGACCTTTGTCAAGATTTAGAAAGAAAAATTCTAAAGTAGACAAAAGTAAAAGAAAAGGAACTAAACACATATTTGACTAACCCAATCACCCACTTAGACTTTGTATATGTGTAGATGTATGTACACATACAAATATTGTAGCTGCAGAATAAACCTCTCTTTTTTCCCTCAGACCTTATGTGTATATGCCTCCTCATCTACATTTCTATTTCTGTAGTTTCAGTTATCTTTGCTCACTTTCATTCTGAAAATACTAAATGAAAAGCTCCAGAAATAAATGGCATCTAAGTTTTATGTGCCATTTTTCCTGGTATAAGGAAGTCTAGTGCTATCATGCTCCTGTATGAATCATCCTTTTTGTTGTTTTAGTTACTTTCCTTTAGGCTATTACAAAATATACAACATAAGCAACTTAAGGGAAGAGAGGTTTATTTTGTTTAAGATTGAGTGTATTCAGTCCATCATGTCAATGAAAGCCTGGTGGTAGAACTAGCTCTTGTCTGTGACAGCACAGCTTGCAGTGGTTGCTTTTCACATGGCACAGATCAGAAAGCTTGGGCAGCAAACAGTGGCCCACTGTAATCTACAATGTTTACTCCATAGTGGCCTGCTTGTGCCCCAAAGGTTTCACTACCTCTCAAAATAGTGCCCACCACCTGGGGACTAAGTGTTCAAGCATATAAACTTGTTGTGGGCATCTTTCATTCAAACAATAATACTGGCTTTTTCTATACTGCATGTACTACCAGTCATTTAGCTTCCTGGGTTATCTGATAGTCTAGAGTGTCACACTGCTTATCTGCAAGTAATTCTTATATAGTACTGTCTTCCAAAGCATTAGAGTAGTGATTCTGGCAATTTGAATATGCCAATAATATGTCAAGCCTCAGAGCACTACCTGTAAAAGGCAAAAATTACAACTTAATGAGAATAAAATATATATGTAAGTTGAAGTTATGAAGATCTACTGTAAGGATGAAACTGTATAAGGTTTGGTACTGTTCAGAGACAATAGAAACATGCCCCTAGAGGTAAAGAAGGGAGTGCTGTGTGTTTAAAAAGGTTCTCCAATCTAGTTTCTCCAGTCCTTGTTAATATTTGTCCTTTGTGTTTCAGCTGTATTGGTAGACATAGAGTGGTGTTTTATTGTGCTTTCAACTTGCAGTCTCCTAATGGCTAATGGTTTTAAGCATCTTTTCTTAGGCTTTTCTAGAACCTTTTTTGGAGAAACATCTATTGAATGTTTTTATGTTTGGTTATCCTTTCTCATGTTATAAATGTACATTTTATATTTTTGATATCTCCCTTGCTGGTGATATAATTTGCATGCTTAGTCTCCTGTTCTGTGAATAATTTAAAGCACAACGGTTTTAATTTTTGACTATGTTCAGCTTATCCAAATGTTTCCTTTTATTACTAATGTTTATGATATCTTGTGTGATAAACTTTTGCCTAACCCAAGGTCGTGATCAGATTCTCAATGTGCTTTCTTCTAGACAGGTATGCAGGATATTTTGAGAGGTTTTTATATGGATATGGTTATGCTGGGAGTATTTGAAAAAACTGGTTTTTTTCTATTTTTCTATTCATGGCATCCATACCAAAGTCAACAAACCCAGAATGCTTACATATTTATTTCTGAAATCTCAGTTCTATTCTATCAAGCTATACCACTGTCTTGATTACTGTAGTTTTTCTGGTAGCTTTAGGAATTGGAAAGTGTACTTTCTTTTTTTTCTTCATGGATATTGTTCTAGATCCTCTTTCCCTATGTTCCATTGTGTCATTTTATCTGAAATCCATTTTTGTCATTTTTTCTGATTTTTTTTAAAGATTTATTTATTTATTTTATTATGAGCACACTGTAGCTGTCTTCGGACACACCAGAAGAGGGCATCCAATCTCACTATGGGTGGTTGTGAGCCACCATGTGGTTGCTGGGATTTGAACTCAGGACCTCTGGAAGAGCAGTCAGTGCTCTTAACCACTGAGCCATCTCTCCAGCCCCATTTTTTCTGATTTTTAACGTTTTCTTTTCACACTTCCCTTTTTGTTTTTTGAAATTTTTTTGTAGGGCTGATTGTCTAGTGCTAGCCAAATGTGTTATCACTAAGTTTTATCAAACCCCCACCCATAACCCATCCAACGTTATTCATTGTTTATTTATTTGTTCTTGTTTTATCCAGATTTGAGCTTCAAAAATATTATTTTCTAATATTTTTCAAGTTCTCCAATCTTATTCTGAGTTTATACAATTTGGTTTATATCTTGTATTATTTTCTTAATTTCTTTTCATCTTATTTAGAAAGAATTTACTTTTATTTTTAAAAGTTTATTTTTTATTTACTTGAATTTTATTTTATGTATATATATGTCAGTGTACCACTTGGCATGGTTGGTTCCTGAGGAGGTCAGCAGAGGGCACTGAATCCCTTAGGACTGGAGTTGCATTTGGTTGAGAACCACCATGTGGGTGTTGGAAATTAAACTCTGTGTTCTCTGGAAGATCAGTGGATGTTCTTAAGCACTGAGCCATCTCTCCAGTCCTAACACTTTTACTTTTGATCTGTTTTATAAGCAGATATTTCTGTTGTATCCCTTGTTTACAAGGCTGCCATTCTTCTTTTGTTTGTTTGGTATGTGTTTGTTTGATATAATATTTGAGATAGTGGTTTTTTGTAGTCAAGACAGACTTTCAACGTGTTACATAGTTGAGTCCACTACTTATCCTGCTATCTCAAGATCCTGTCTTATGATTTTAACACTGTTGAAATGAGTTAGAAAATGCAAGTATCCTCAGTATGCAACTTGATTTATATATTTTTTTAAAAAACTAAATATATCCATGTAAATTTGTATCTACAATGTCATGACACTAGAAAAACAACTTAGTTATATTAAAAATCTAGTTTCATTGTGTGGTGCCACATCTTTGTTAATCCCAATACTTGGGTTTTGAAGCAAGAGGGTCTCAAAAGAACAATTTCTTTTAATTCAGTATTTTTCTTTAGTGTTTTGAAAACCTCCCTCCATTATCTCTTTTTTTTTTTTTTTTTTTGCATCCAGTATAGCAATGAAAAATCTTGATGTCCTTCTGGTTCTTTAAACTTAATTTGTTACTTGCTTTTTATAGAGTCTTTTAGAATATATTATTTTTACTTTGCTTTAAAAAATACTTTTATGTATATGGATGTTTAACCTGCAACCATGGAGTCTGGAAAGAGGGCATCAATCCCTGGAGCTGGAGTTACAGATGATTTTAAGCCACCATGTTGATATTGGGAATCAAACCCAGGTCTTCTGGAAAAGCAGTAAGTGCTCAAAACCATTGAGACATCTCTGTCTCTGCCTCTCCCCAGCCCCACCTTTGATATTTTTAAGTTTTATTGTGGCTGTGTTTAGATGGTTTTTGTTCCTCTGGGCATTTTATGGCCTCTTCTAGGTATGAGTTCTTTCATCTTTAGTTTTGGCATTTTTTTGTAAGTATTTCTTTCCATTTCAGCCTTTTCTTTTTTCTGGCTTCTTATTAAATAGATACTAATATGGATTATTGAGTCCTTTGATTTATTGTTATTTTCAGTAGCTAATATTTCCTCTCTCTGTTCAAAGCCCTTATCTTCTCCTAGCCTCTTTCTTCCTGGGATTTTTAGTGTCTCCTTCTTGCCTCAGGCACATGGCTTTATATAATTTCAACAAATGATCATAGAAGGCCAGTCCAGGTTCAGTTTACTTTGGTAAGCCTATGAATCTGTGCTTCAGGAACCTGCCAGGTCAAAATATGTAACCACAGTTCAATGAGCATAAAGACCATGGTTTCCCTTGTGGTCTAGTAAGCCATGCCGGAAATGTAGGTTCTATGCCTATGGTGGATGGAGCTTATATGTGAGTAAGCACAAATCTCATGCACTATTTTCTGAGAATTCGCAACAGCTTTTGTTTCTTCTTTTCATGATGTTCTCTGGTTGTTTTTAGTTTTTCAATAGACTCCAGAGTTCAGTTAAAGT
Source organism: Grammomys surdaster (assembly GCF_004785775.1). Lineage (NCBI taxonomy): Eukaryota > Metazoa > Chordata > Mammalia > Rodentia > Muridae > Grammomys > Grammomys surdaster. The sequence continues at coordinate 1,588,723 of NW_021604652.1, forward strand.
TGATTCATGTCTGACAATTTTTGTAAGCTTAATTATCATTTTCATGAGAGGTGCCTTGTTAGCAGAAAACTCAGCCTAGATGTTGCAAGATGACAATTACTAAGTTCTAAATTCAGTAGTTCAAGTGAATTGCTGATATTGCTTGTAGTGATAGGGTTAAGGATGGATATATTCAGGCTGCCACTTATTGACAGTATAGCCTTAAGCAAGCAGCCTTTGAGCCTGGCTTTCTTGCCTGGAAATGGGAATATAATAACAACAGCAGCAGCAACAATAGCACATTACATTGTAGGGGTATAAGAAGGAAATGATATAATGTAATATTGTGCTTGCCAAGTAGCATGTACTTAAGAAATAGTGGCCATAGTTATTTCTACTAAAATGATTATAGAATAGCTATTCCTAATAAACAGTCTATATAATGTAAACATACCTTAGCAAGCTGAGATCAAAATGAGACCATGAAGTGTAATAAAATACTACATTGTTCAACAATAGATTTGCTGAACTGAACTAGCAGAATTTTTAGGGTAGATGATGGTAGTAAGATACTCAAGGTACTATCTCATTATTATATTTGTATTGCTGTGGCATTTATTTCTGCATCTTTCTCTTTTAGGCTAAAAGCATAAAGACCATGTGTTTAAAATCATTTTTCTGTCCAATATCTAAGACAAAACCCATTGATTTTTATATTGCAAAAGTGAGCTCCATTTAACAAAGTTGTTTGGACAGTTTACATTACTGTTTGCTTACGTTTAATTTGAAATTTAATGTGGGGGTTAGATAGTGCATGTAGGAGTCGGAGTATAGCTTTTGGGAATTTGTTGTCACCTTCCATCTCATTGAGACAGGGTCTTATTTCTTTCACTGCACAGCGTACTTTACCTAGCCTGAGAGCTTCTGGGCAAATTTCCTGTCTCATTGTAGGAGTGCTGAAATTACAGATGTGACTCCTGACTTTTTGCATGGATTCAGGAGCTCAAACTCAGGTCATTAGGTTTGCATGGCAAGTGCTTTTACCTGCTGAGTTGGCTCCCTGGTCCAAGGTTTGTTTACCATTAAAGCATTCTAAAGTGACTTGGAGGCTCTCCGTACTTCTTTTCAAGGCAGCTTTAAACTTTCAGCTTTTAAAATGCTTCTAGGAGAGCTGGCATTACGTGAAAACAAGTGTTCTAACTGTTGTATGAATTATGGTCACCTTTGAGAATTTTTGAAGTACAGTTGAAAAGAAGAGTTGATATTTTTAGAAGAAAAAAGTGACAGATTTTCAGAGCTTAAATACACCAAAAAAAAATGAGAGGGAGCAAAATTAAGTTATTTTTCTACATGTTTGTTTTGAGGGCGATTTTGTGATATATTTTGAAAAAATTCCCCATTTTTTATTGGAGGAGCTGATTCAGTTGGTTTGGCTGATAGTACTTTTACCAGAAAAAGAGTCCATTTTGTTCCACGTCCTTGGACAATTAGCTATGAGGAGATAATGGAATAAGGGTTAGCACCTTTCTCAGGCTTGAGCGCCATTAGCAACACTAAACTATCAATTAAAAACAAGAAAGAAAAATCAATGAACATTTAAAAAAAGAAACAAAATGGGTTAGAAGGAGACAGAAGGTACCATTTTGAGGAAACTAGCAGATTGGTAACAGAAATTACATCAAAGGCCTGTTTTTACCTATTTCTTTAGTAGAAAGGACCTTTCAGCATGCTGTAAACACTGTGTATATAAGCTAAAAGCAATTTAAAATTCAGGAAACCAGATATATTCTTTAATGTTCCTTCTCATTTTAGAGATAATCAGGAACTCATTAGGTACCATTTGTTAACCCTGATCTTAGATTTGTGCTTATATCGATAATCTCCTAGTCTACACCGCTTTTTTTTCTTTATGGAAAATTTATTACAACTTTTCAACCACGCATTACGTTTTCTTCTCAACATCTTGCTCTGCAGCTTCCTTCGCCCTTTTTGCTCGGATACCAAAGAGCCGGGCATTGGCACGGGCCATACGGAGACTGGCAAAAGCCTTAAAGTCCTTCTCTCCTGTGATGATTCTGGCCTTTTCCTTTTTGTACACATTCCGGATGGGCATCACAGGTCCTGTCAGCTGGGTGGCCAATTTAAGTTCTTCAGCAGAACAGTCTCCCTTCTTTGGAGCAGAAGGCTTCCTTGGAGCGGTACTCCTTCAGACGCCGCACGGTGCCCTGCAGTGATTCCGTGGATTTGTTTCGCTTCCTTGGGTCCACAGAGATGCCGATGGTGCGAGCCATTTTCTGAGTTCCTCCAGGCTGAAGCCCCTGTCAGCCCGCACCTTGGTGTGGTATCTAGCTGTAGGGCACCTCACGATGGGCCTGATAGGACCAGACGCAGGACGAGGGCCAATGTGGTGCGCTTTCGCTTGCCGGGCCTTGCGTCTGCAGATCTTGTGTGCCTTGGTTGAAGCAAGTGTCTACTCGCTGCTGCCAGTCCTTGTGGAAGTGGGGCCTCAGGATCATGCCATTCTGCCTGAGCGCCATGGCTGCCTCCTGTACAGGAGAACCGCTCGGTAGAGCGGAAAGGCTAGTCTACACCTCTTATAAGCAAATTGTATCTTGAATTTCATAACAAAGGGATGCCAGGTATCAGCATTTGCTGGAATGCTTGTAAAGAGAATTGAGGTGTTTTGGATATGACCTGTATAGTAGTACGCCTGGTAGAATGACCTACATAAAAGAAAAATGTCTTCCATGAATTTAGGGTAATTTTCCAGGTAATTTAGTCCATAGTACTAAATGATGCATGCTTAAAAAGCAACACACATAAATGAGCATTTATAGAAAAATATAACTAAACAAAGTGGTTGATCTTCCATAAAAGCTATGGAAATGAGGGTTAGAAATGTTGAGGATTCTTTTCTAAGTAAACACAAAGAGTAAGGATATCATATTGCCCAAATGTGAAATTGTTAAGTACCAAAAATATGCCCAATTCCATATTCCTTGATTTTTTTTCATATTATCTCAGGATTCTGCTGCAGATGGAAATGTGTAATAATGTGTAATAATGATATATATATATATATACATACATACATACATACATATATGTATACATAGTAAGGCTGGAAAGAGTAGTGTGAGATTGATAGGAACTTTCTAAAATTCTTGGGATCTTAGCCTAGTGAAATAATTGATTGTTAACTGAGCTCTTAGTAAATTTACATGGTGTGGTAGTAAATTGTGTTTGTTCCTTAGTTTCCTTTTAAAAAATAAGTTGGTTCTGACTTTTGTACTGTTTAGTTTTCTTTTTCTTGTCTTCTTATTCTCTTGGGATTCTGTCAAATGAACCAAGAGCCTTACATATGCTAGGCAAGCCAACACATATACCACTGTGCTACAACCTCTGCCAGGACACTGGTTTTAATGGACAAATGCTTTGTATTGTAATTTATTGTTAGTCTCCTATCAGGCACTGTGGGATCTTACACCATTAGCTAAAATGTAAGGAGTAATGGTTAAGTTTCATGTTGACAAAATCATGTTACACAGGTAAATGTGACTTTTAAGTAGCTTACTTCCCAGAAGTTTACCTAACTGGGTATTCTAAATTCTGTGAAGACTCTTTGATGACTAGGATTTTCTGCTGCTGTTATTTTTCAAAAATAATAAAAATTAGAAAATAAAAGGAAAAATACTTGAGGAAGAGAGGGAATATGTACATATGTTTCTATGTTGGAGTTTTTGTGATGACACTTTCTTTTTCTTTTATTACATTTGTTACTTAAGATCTCAAGAATTTTAGAAAGTTCCTATCAATCCCACACATGATATGACACACATGTGGAGGTCAGGAGAAACATGTTAATTCTACAGATATGAGAAGAAAGACCACCGACCCAAATATGGCCAAATTAATTAAAGCAATTTTTATTTATGTACAGGGCTGTGTCTCCCTAAGTCGGGGTTTAAGAGATCAGCATTGGACATGGGGAAAATAAAAGTTTTTATAGCTCTGGAGTAAGAGACTTCCAAATGGGGGATTTAACAGGCAAATAGGCAGGGTTATAGAAGCAAAACATTAGCATAATGTGGTTATAGCACCCTCTTGAAACAAACACAGGGTTATCAGATGGTCCTAACAACTTTTTGAAACAAAGGCATGGTTGTTGTTTCCTGGAATAGATAATACTGACCATTTGTAGTTAATATTAGAGGCAAGCATAGCCCGATGTTTGAGAAACAGATTTAATCATTAAACAGGAATGAACTTAGTTTGTCTTTACTATAAGATGGCTTCGAAGCCCAAGGTTGAGGGAGGCTGGTTTATCAGTGAGAGTCAGTTTCCTTCTAATGTGTAGAACCTGGGAATTGAATCTAGTTCATCAATCTGATCCATCTTGTCAGCCTGCTAACGGTCATTTTTTTAATATGAAAAACTTTAGCTTAGCATATAAAGTGATAGGTTTCATCATGTTCATATACATGTTGCTATATATTTTTAATATTTGTTTCCTTTCCCTGATTGGCAGTCTCTTCCTTCTCCCCCTGTATCCTTAGAGGTTGAAGGGGATTATCTAGAACACAGTTCAACAACTCAGCAATTTATAACAGTTGTGTCAGATTGAGTTTATGTATGATTTATGTGCTAAGCTGTTTTAAAACAATTTTTAGTAGTTGGGGAAACAATCAAAAGAAAATAGATTGTGATGAACTATAATCAAATGAAATTCAGATTTCATTGCCCACGATTAAGTTTTATTGGAACTCAAGACATATTCATTTATGTGTTATCTGTTGCTGCTTTAATACTACAGTGGCCATAATGAGTAGTTGTGTAAGTGATTGTATGCCTGCAAACCCTCAACTATTTACTACTTGGAAAAGGAACTCAAGAACTCTCATTTACTATAGCATCAAAAAAGAGTAAAATACTTCACCATGGAATAGATACAGGAATAAATATAAACAAGGAGATGAAAGATTATTCAAAATTCAAAATTGTTAAATATTGATAAAAGAAATAGATGACAGAAGTAAAAGGAAATGTATCCTGCATGGTACTCATTGGTTAGAAGAATTAATATCACCAAAATTTCAATACTATCCAAAGCAATATTATAGAGTTAGTTAAATCTATATCAGACCAATTTCTGTATTGGGAGGTAGCTTAGTTCTAGAATAGTTGCCCAGCATGCACAAGCCCTGAGCTTGATTTCTGATAACACACACACACACACACACACACACACACACACACACGTACATTCATGGAATTATTAAAACTAAATTTGAAAAAAAGCAATCCTAATGTATGTCTGGAACCATGAAAGATTCTGATTAAGGAAAGTGGTCTTGAAAGCACATGATTCTTAATTTCAAATTGTACTGCAAAACTACAATGATGAAACAGTAGGGTACTAGTATGAATAAAGACACACAGACCAATGAAATAGAACAGAAAGGGAAAAATTGACCCTATATGCATGTAATTCAGTGTGGAAAGAGTAGTCTCTTTATTGTATTTAGAGAACTAGATATATATGTGCCTGCAAAAAAAAGAAAGAAAAAAGAAAAGAAAAAAGAATTTGGATCCTTATACCATGGAGAAGAATCACCTGAGAATGGAAAAATGGCTTATGATTTGAAGATAACTAATTATTTTATTCTATTATGTTTTACTATTTTATTATTTAAAATAATTTTAAATTTTATATGTATTTCAAACATATTTTTCCTCCCTTAAATTCTTACATATCCTCTCCTACTTTCTACTCACTCAATTTTAACAAAAACCCAGTACAACCACCACCCCCCCACACACACACACAAGGGAACAAAAAATAAAATGCTACTCAAAAAGAAAAAAAACCACTAAACTGTAATCAAATGAAAAAGCATACATGTACACGTACACACACACACACACACACACACACACACACACACACAAACACAAACCCTGTTGGTCAACTACACCTGAGCATATGGCCTTTCTTCATTGGAGAAAACCAGTTTTCCTTCTCCCAGCATATATAAATGACAGTTTAGTTATTACCTTTATCATAGTGACTACATGTTCATCCCCCCCCGACTCTGTATGTGTGTGTGTGTGTGTGTGTGTGTCTTTCTCCATTTCTCTTTCTCTGACTCTCTCAATCACTTTTAAAAAATATAACAAAATAAAATAAAAGATAAACCAAAAAACTATCATATTGAAGTTGGACAAGACAAACCAGTAGAAGAACACCAGAGAAGGCACAAGAATCAGAGACCCATCCTTTGCATACAGGAATCTCATAAAATTATACCGGAAGCCATAATGTAAGGACAGAGGACCTAGTACAGACCTTGCAGGCCTGTGTATGCTGTTTTAGTCTCTGAGTTCATATGAGCATTGATCATGTTAATTTAGAAGGCCTTGTTTTGTAGGACTGAGTGTTCCAAGGTCTCTCAATCTTATGTCTGGCTGTGGGTCTCTGTTCCCATCTGCTACAGAAGGAAGCTTCTCTAACGATAGATGAATAAGGCACTGATCTACGAATATAGCAGAATGTCATTAGGAGTCAATTTATTTCTATGTTCCTTAGTAAAAAAGCAGTCCTGGATTTTTTCCCCTAGGTCCCTGGGTTTCTAATCCCAGGTATTTGGTCACCCAAGCAGTGTCAGATATAAGTTTTGTAAGTTCTGTCTTAGGGAGTGAGCCCAGTGTCAATTACTCCCACAAGCTTTGTGCCACCGTTGCCCTAGCATATCTTGCAGGTAGTACACCTTTGTAGATAAAGGGTTTGTAGCTGGGTTGGTGTTTACATTCCTCTTTTGGTAGTCTGCAGAGTATCTCCCTGAACCAAAGACATTAGACTGTAGGGATGAAGGCTCTATGTGGGCACCAGCTTGATGTCTCCATGTTCCATAAGTCGTGTTGGTGTTGTCTTCAGCAATAGGGTCTTGCCATCAGTTTGTGAAGAGCAATGGGTCTTGGCAATAGCCTGGGTTGTTTGAGAGTTCCCATGGGACCCCTTTAGCTAACAACTCAATTAGATGTAACCCAATCCTAGAACTGGAAACTTAGTTTGATGGTGAGATGGCCAGTTGGAGCTATCTTCCCTACTATTTGTGTGTCCCTTCTTTTAATTTTACTGATCTAAAATGATTTATTTCTTGTGTTTTCGTGGTTGCAATTAACTTCTTTAGGTTGGAATTTACCATCTAGCACCTTCTGTAGGACTGGATTTGTAGATAGATGGCATTTAAATTTGGTCATAGAATGTCTTATTTTGTATCTATGGTAATTGAATGTTTTGCTGGGCATAGCATTCTGGGCTGGGATTCGTTGTCTCTTAGAGTCTGCAGTACATCTGTCCAGGCTCTTACAGTTTTATAGATTCTCCATTGAAAACTCAGGTGTTATTCTAATAGGTCTGCCTTTATATGCTACTTGATGTTTTTTCCTTGTAGCTTTTAATATACTTTCTTTGTTCTGTATGTTTAGTGTTTTGATTACTATTTGCTGGGAAGTCTTTCTTTTTGATTCAATCTATTTGATGTTCTGTATGCTTCTTGTTCTCTGACAGTCATCTCCATTAGATTAGAGACTTTTTTTCTGTGATTTTGTTGAACATATTTTCTGTGCCTTTCATCTGGGTTTCTTCTCCTTCCTCTATTTCTACCATTAGATTTGATCTGTTCATAATGTACCAGATTCCCTGGATATTTTGTACCATGAATTTCTTAGTTGTTGAGCTCTAGTGGAGACCATATTGTCCTGGTTGTTATTTTATTGTTTTTATGCTGATGTCTAGTCTTCTGGAATTGGGGAAATTGTTATTCTAGGTGCTGATATCTGGTCTTGTTTTTGTTGAGTAGGTGTTTTGTTCCTTGCTTCTGTTTCTTCTCTGGATTTTAGGAGTATGTGGCAGCTGTGTATTTCCTGAGTTGGGGGAGGAAGGAAGGTTAAGAGAGGAAGATCTATGAGATCCTCTGGGGATGAGGTTGGGGCTGGGAAGCTGCCACTGTTATTCTGCTGCAAAGCTGAGGATAAGACTGGGGCATTAGGTTTGGAGGAGCAGAAGTAAAGGTCTTCATCTGTCCTACCTGCTTCCCTTGCTGGAGTGGCTTATGGGTTCCCATGGAGTGTCTGCTAACATTTGGAGGCTGTGGTAAAGCAATGAATGTTAGGAGGGATGTTAGGGGAAGATCTGTGTGGTCCCTTGGAGATGGGAGTTGGGGAGGCTGCAGCAGGTTTTCTGCTACAGAGCTGGACGTAAAGCTGGGGACTAGATTTTGAAGAGGTGAGGCAGAGGTAAAATCTGAACTTAGCCTACCTGTTTCTATCACCAGAGTAGCCTGTGGGTTTCCAGGAAGTGAAGCTAACTAAACTCTTAAAGAAAAGAAAGAGAAAATATCCTTGACTTAGCCTTGGCAACGACTTTTTACATGTAACATCACAAGCTTAGACAACTAAAATTAAAATAAATAGGATAACATTAGATCAAAAGTCGCTTCTGCAGTAAAAACAACCAACAATGTGACAAAGGAACCTATGAGTTGGGAGAAATTATTTACAAATTATATATCTAATAAGTAATTATTATAATTCTGTAAGGAGTTCTCATGCAACATAGTAGCAAAACTATTTTAAATTTAAAAAATGAACATAGGATCTGAATAGACATTGTTTTAAAAGAAATAATATGACCAACAGCTATGTGAAAAATTGCTCAAAATCACTAATCACCATGGAAATTCAAATAAAAGCAGCAATGAAATCATACTCATTAAGATGACTATTTTCAAGACAATAACAGGTAACAAATAATTGAGGTTGTGGAGAACAGAGACTATGAACCATTGTACACTGTTTATAGGATCATAAATTGTTACAGCTATTATATATGGGGGTTTTGATTTCATCAAAATTGAAACTGTCATGGTTCAACAATCTTGCTTATGGTTATATACCATACGGATATGAATTTGGCACATCACAGAGATACTGGTACTCTCATGTTCATTGAAGCATTCCTCATAGTATTAGTGGATGAATACATGGAACAGATTGGTGTGTGTATATGTGTGCACATTTGTGTCTGCATGTAATGGAGTATTATTTAGCTTTAAACAAATAGGAAAATTGGCCAATTGCAACAGTGTACTTAATCTGGAGGATATTATGTAAAATCAAAATAGATCTAGAAAAACATCACACAATTCCACTCCTGTATTGAATGCTAAAACTGTGAGTATGTAGATAGACATTGTAGAACAACAGTTATTAGAGAGGCATAGGGAAGCAAGGGAAATGGCAGGTGTTGGCCAAAAAGTGCAAAAATGCAGTAATATAAAAAAAGCAGGGCTAGTATAGCACCACCACTGTTGGTAATAATTCCATATTGGATTTTGGGTTTGCTTTTCTTTTCACTAAAAATCTTTTAAAGTTTTTATATATTTTTATTTTAATTACACACACACACACACACACACACACACGTGTGTGTGTGTGTGTGTATATGTATGCATGCCTGCATGTATATTTGTGTATCATATACATGCAGTGCCTACAAAGGCCAAACAGAGGCATTAGATCTCCTGGAGTTGGAGTTACAGATACACGTGAGCTGCCATTGGGGTTTGAGAACTGAACCTCACGGTCCTCTGGAAGAATAACCAGTACTCTTAATCGCTGAGCCATATTCCTAGCCACAGTAATTCCATATTGTATATAAGAAATTTGCTAAGGGTAGATATGAGATACTATGACCACACACAAAAAGTTAACTGTGAGGAGATAGCTACACGATTAATTAGCTTACCTGTAATTAGCTCCTTATTCATCATACTGTTCATGTTCATATGAGCACTTAACAATGCTGGGCATAGAAATTAGAGGAAAATGCTTTGCTTTATATTTAACCTGGATGTGATAGTCCATAAATTTATTTGTACCCTTGTTATTTTTATTGAAAAAAGTTTTTTTCGTACATTATGATCATGCTTTCCTTCTCCCTCAGATCCTTCCTGCCCATTCATCTCTATGCCCTTTCTTTTCTCTTAACAAAACACACACACTCTCTCTCTGTCCCTCGTCTCTCTGTCTCTTGTCTCTCTGTCCTTATCGCTTTTTCTGTCTCTGTCTGTCTGTGCTTCTTTCTCTCTGTTTCTCTCTCTTAACACACACACACACATACATACACACACACACACACACACACACACACAAAACCTCACAAATTATGGAATATCCAAAATACGTAAGCAAAAGACTAACAAGACAAAAAAAAATGCCCAAACAAAGCAATATGACACAAAAAGTCTACAAAAATACAATTGTGTTTATTTGTGTTGGCCAACAACTCCTGAGCATGTGGCCTACCCTGAACTGTGGTTAATATAACCAGTGAGACTCTATATCTTCCCTTCTCAGCACTGGGACCCCATTTGGCTTGAACTTGTGTGGGCCCTGTGCATGCTGACACAGTCTGAGTTCTTATGTGTCTCAGGCCTTACCACTTTTAATAATTATTATTCTTCTAAAAGATTTGAAAATACCAACCATGATTCTAGAATCATGGTTTTGTGACTAAGTAATGATTGTCCAAAATTCTTAATGCTGTGCTACCATTTTTCTATGTATTCATCAGTCATTTTGAGTATTCAACACAGTAAAAGTCTTTTTCGTTCAGCTTTCATTTGAGAATTGTAATTACAAAAGAAGTTTGCCTGCTATTTGTCTTCCTCTCCCCGCCTCTCTCTTATTTTCACTTACTCTTCACCTCTAGTTTCTCAGTAGTTAGAAAGAAAACCAGATTTTATGGCAGTCACATTTTTAATACTTTAAAGTTGATTAAATGTATAATAGGTTTATATCACAGCTGTTTTTCTTTAAGAATGCACTGAGAGGTTAATTTAAATGTTTTATATTTTGATCACAAATGACTAATGATTAGATAATAACAGTATTCACACATGACTTATAGATAGTGTTAAAAATTACAAGCATCAAGAATACATAATTGTAAGCTTATTTTTGTTCCTAAAGTTTCACGAATGGAGAATATGTAAATGACTCAACTCCCTTGTGTTTTTTCTTTTTTGTGTTTTTTCTTTTTTATTTCTCCAGTGTTCAGAACACAACTTAGGGCCTGTGAATACCAGGTAGTTTGTTTATCGTTGACCTACATACTTTTATAATCTCTTTTACTATTAGTTAAATCTTTAGGTATCATAAATAATGAACATGAGCTTAATTATAAAAGTTAACTATTATAAAAGAATATAAACAATAATTACTAAATAAATATTACTAGTATTATTTTTGCAAAGGTTGAATTTTGCCTTAAAGAGAGAACATAAATGTAATGAAAAGAAATTTTGATTTTTGTCAGTCTAATCTCTTGGGTCTTGGTCACATTTACATAGAGATAGTTTTACCTAGTAGCTCTTTTTTTGTATTGGTATTCATTTTAAAAATCCTTACTGAGCATCTACATAAAGCATGGTATGCTTAATGGTTAGTAGATGAATGCTATTAGTGTGAGTGGGAGTATATAATATGCTTAAATCATAGATTCCTTAAAATTCAGTTCTTCCACCTTTTAAAAGTTGAAATAAACACAGGTCTCCAGGGTGTATACATATGTGTGTATGTGTGTGTGTTTGTGCACATGCGCACACACACACACAGTAACTTACGTATCTCTGAAAATGAAGAGACAGGTTGCCATTTTCTGCATATTGAATTTCTTTGGTATTTGTGCATGTTTGTCACATACATTATCTTTAGTAATATGTGATTTGTTTCTTTTGATGTCCAGCTTCTTGAATTAGAAGCTTACAAGAAACAGAAAAATGGAGTAAAGCTTGTATAAGGTCTGAATGTGGAGACTGGTGAGGAAAGAAGTAAAGTGCCTGAAACACATTGTGATGGTTCATTTTAATTATTGACACAACACAACCTAGAATCATTTGGGACAATGTGTCAGCATGCACAGGGCCTAACACGGGTCAAGCCAAATGGGGTCCCAGTGCTGAAAGTGGGTGGTACGGAATCTTACTGGTTATGTTAACCACAGTTCAGGGTAGGCTACATGCTCAGGAGTTATTTGCCAGCACAAATAAACTCTTTTGGCCTGTAAGCATGCCTATGTAGAATTGTCTGAATTAAGTTAATTGATGTGGGAAGATCCAGTTCACTATGAGTGGCATCATTCCCTAGGCATGAGGTACTGAATTGTATAAGAGTAAAGAATTCAAGCTGAATACAAGCAAGTAAGCATGCATGAATTATTTCCCGTTACTCTTGACTGTGGGTGTGATTTGACTAGCTGTTTGAAGTTCCTGCTTTAATTGCCCCACAATGATAGGCCATGGCCTGAAATTATGAGCTGAAATAAAACCCTTTTTACCCAGGGTTGCTTTTTGTTAGGTTATTTTATTATAGCAACAGACATGAAAAAGAGCTAACATTGAGGATGGATGATTTAGTTAGAAATTATCTGTTAGAGATTATTTGAAATAAGAGAGGATTGTCATGACACTTTGCATATAGATATCAAGAGTTTCCATGGTTTTATGTATACAAATGAGCTTACTTTCTTAGTCTACTCTTTTGCATATGTCATGTTTTTCATTGATTTAGATCTTTTGGTATTTTGTAATATATAACGTTGACATGTAATCCATGTACAGCTTAAGTAAAGACTATTGCTTGCCTTTTGTAAGAGACTGAACCTAAGAAACATTCCTTTTCACTGAGTTGATCTGTATTTTAGATAGATATTTGTCAATTTTACAGATATCTATCTGATGGTATCACAGAGAAATTATTCTTTTATTTGTTTCTGTTTAGAAAATTAGTTTCCTAAGTTACCATACAAAGTAATTGATTTTATTATGGCATTTTTGCACTTATTTTGTTGTGCAAAATCCTTAAGGTTGATGTGATATGCTGGTCTGGTTGTGGTTCATTGGAGTTGTAGCTGAGTAGGACTATTAGTGACCGTTCTACCTTAGTAGCTTGCACTGCCACTTCTAGTGACATAGAAGCCAGTCCTCAGGGAAGAAGCCTTCATGTCCGATTGAGCTCAGAACTTCTAGGGTCTGTATCCAAAGTGCTTAACATCTTCAGCAGTAGGTACTTACCTTCACTCTTAGAGGGCAACTAAGGGCAACTGCAATAGCCTGTAATATTCTAGGCTTATCTTGAACTTCTCTGGCCAAGAACTAAAAAGGCTGACCTCTTATTGGTCAATTTTAGCCCCCATCTGATTACATGTTATATGTATTCCATTAGTTTTTCCCCTTTCCACCCCTCACTTGTGATTTCTTCTCTCATGGTCCCTTATTTACTTTCATAATATACCTTCCCCGCACCCCCGCCATACACACAGACACACTTGTTGCATGGAGATGAAATGAGAATAAAATCTAGGATCTGCATGTGAGAGAAAATATACCATTTATATTTCTGAGTCTGGCTTATTTCACTTAACACTATGATTTTACTTTTTTATTGTTGAATGTGTATGTATCATATTTTCTTTATCCATTAATCTATTACTAGACATCTAGCATGGTTCCATTTCCTGGCTATTGTGAACAGTAAAACATGGGTATCAAATTATGGTAGGATTTAGAGTCCTGTCGTGGTTTGCTTCTCTGTTGCTGTAGTAAAACAGTGACCAAATGCAACTTGGGAAGGAAAAGGTTTATTTCATATGGCTTAGACACCATAATCAAGATTGGTTGGTAGATAGATCATTGAGCAGGAACCTGGAGGCAGAGACTGATGCAGAGACCATGGAGGAATGCTGATTACTGACTTGCTCTCCATGGCTTGGTCAACCTGGTTTCTTAACCCAGGACTACCTGCCCAGTGTTGGGAGCCGACTCCTAGCCGAAAGCGGCTATCATCTTTGCAGCCATCTCAGGCCATATACCCTGACAAGAGACTTGTTTTCAACAGCCCGAAACAGCTGAGCACACTCTGATAAACATCTTGTTTTTCTCACATATCTTGTTTTGCTGTTTAGTGCCGCCAGCTGCAAGGCGCACGTGGTCTCCACGCTGCTGGGTGCACGTGGTCTCCTCACTGCTAGCTA
>NW_021604652.1:1602806-1655177 GCF_004785775.1 Grammomys surdaster
GTGGTCTCCACGCTGCTGGGTGCACGTGGTCTCCTCACTGCTAGCTAGGTGCACGTGGTCTCCACGCTGCAAGGCACATGACGCAGTGCCTTCAGCTGTGCTTGTCCACGAGGGCAAGGCATGTGGTAAAGGGTATAAATACCCAGGATTTCCTTCCAATAAACGAGACTTGATCAGACTCCCTGTCTTGTCTCCATTCTTCGCGTCTCCGTCCCTACTCTCTCTCTTGCTAGGCCCTGACCCGCGGACTGGAGCAGCAGAACGGGCCGTTACAAAGTGGTGCCTCAACGTTGGAGCTCCAGTAAGTGGGATACAGTGAAGGCAGTGAAGGACACAGCGGGAATTGGAAGCGTGCATCCTTACTCCTGCGCTGGAGACCCTGTTGACTGACCCGAACAGGTTGCTACAGCCCAGGAGTGGTACATACCTCACAGACATGCCCACAGACCAATCCGATGGAGGCAATTTCTCAATTGAGATTTCCTTTTCCAAGGTGACTAGTTTATGTTAAATTGACAAAAACTAACTGGCACAACTGAACCCTTGCCAACTCGACACTCTTAACACATAACTACTAAATCGGAATCTTTTATTTCTCATTTATCCTCAAGTTCTCATATTAACATCATAGTGCAAAACATAGTATAATTTTAAAAGTCCTACAGCCTTTAAATTTTTAAACACTTTAAAGTCAAAAGTCTTTTTAAAAAGGTTCTTAATTGTAAGTTCCTGTAACAAAAACAAGTTAAATACTTTTGTATTCCTAAAAGGAATAACCAGAGCAATATCATACTCAGACCAAAGTAAAACCCAAGTCTAGCAATGTCTGATGTCTGGGACTTACTCATGGTCTTCTTGCTTCTAAAGGGCTAAGGTAGCCCCTTCTCTCCAGCTCTGGCATCTGTAACACAGGCTCATATCAGCTCCTCTTCATACCTGCTATTGTTCATGGTTGCCATCCCAGTCTTGGCATTTACTGTATCTTCAAGTCTTGTAGTATCTGCTGCAACCTAGGCCCTTTTACCAATGTCCTTCTGACCTTTCTTCAGGAACTTTGACCTTGTCACATGGTGTCAAGTCTCAGCTTTTCTCCATGACTTTTTCAATCCCGAAGTATTCATGCTGCCAAAACCAGCATCATTGGGAACCTCTTACTACCAATTTTGGCTGCCAGTATAAGATATAGCTGTGGCTACACTGAACCATACCTTTTGTCCTCTGACCCTGAGGAAATACTCCCCAGAAGACTTTACCTAAATGATTCTGAACTCTTAATCACAGCTGATTTTTCAACATAGATGACTAGCATCTAATGTCATAATGAAGCAAAGGTTTACTTCCACAGATTTTTCATCCACAACACCATACAAACAGCCCCAGTACATTCTTTGAAGGACTTTGAAAATTCCTTTATTGACTTCATAAGTCAAGCCTCCATCATTTACATTGCTTTCAGCATTCTTATCTTTTAAGCTCCCATAAACCATCTCATTCAACAACCTTTTATATCCCAAAGTTCTAAAAAAAAAAAAAATCTTCCGGAAACACCCTACCCCAAAGGAAACACAACATAGTCAGGTCCATCACAGCAATACCGCATACTAATTTCTGTCTGGGTTTGTGGTTTGCTTCTTGTTACTGTAATAAATTACTGGCTCAAAACATCTTAGAGAGGAAAGGGTTTATTGGGCTTACATGTCCTAATTACAGTCAACAAGGATTTAAGCGTGGCAGAAGATAAAGCAGAGACAATGAAGCAATACTGCTTACTGACCTGTTTTACGACTTGTTTTACATGGCTTGCTCATTATGCTTGCTTACATAAACAAAGACCACCTGCCCAAGGATGGCATTATCCACAGTAGGATGCCCCCCTCACATCACCTATTAATCAAGAAAATGCCTCCAAAAACTTGCCAATAGGGCAGTCTAATGGAGGCAAGTCCTCAGTTGAGGTTCCCCCTTTCCCAGGTGTCTGGCATGTGTCAAGTTGACAAAATTAACCAGCACAAATATTTGGCTATATACTCAAGAGAAGTATATCTAGGTCATATGGTAGTTCTGGTTTTAGAATTTTCAGAAGGTGCCATACTGGTTTCCATAGTGACTGCATCACTTCACAGTCCCAGCAATGAAAAAGGGTTCTTCTTTTTCCACATCCTTACCAGCATATGTTTTCATTAGTTTCCTTTATGTTAGCCATTTTTTTTTCTTTACTGAGTAAGGTAGACTCTAAAAGCAGTATTTCTACATTGACTAAGGATTCTGAATACTTTCTCAAATTTTAGCTATTTGTGTTTAATCTTTTGAAAAGTATCTTCTCTCTGTTATCCTTATGGATTGAAAGGTGGTTTTCTTTTGGTGCTTTATGTTTTACAGGTCTTTATACAGCATGACTAGTTGGCAAAGATTTTCGTGCATTTGGCAGATTTTCATTTCACTGTGCAAAAAACTTTTTAATTTCACGTAGTCTTATTTGCCAGTGGTTGACATTATTTTCTGTACTATTAGAATTCTTTTGAGAAATTACTTACCTATGCCTATATCTTAAACTGGTTTTCTGTTTGTTCTTAGCAGTTCAAAGATCTAGGTCTAACAATAAGGTCTTTGGTTCATTTTGACTTTATTTCTTCTGCTGAATAAGAAATTTACTTTGTTCTTCTCCCTGGTATCAGGTTTTCCCAGCATATTTCTGGAAGAGTATGTCTTTTCAACAAAATGTGCATTGATACATTGGTCCAGAATTAGATGGATGAAGAAGGGTTTACTGCTGGGTTTGGACCTTAGTTTGCTTCCCAGCACCCATATCAGGTGGCTCACTGTGGGGAAAAATAGAAGACTGCTTCGGTGGTGGAGTCTCAGTGGGTTTCCACGATGAGGCGGGTCCCACATATGTGAGGAGGTCTAAGGTTCCAGTGGCCTGGAAGCTTGGTGGCAGCACGCCTCAATGGCATGGGGAAGTCCTTGGTTCCAAAAGGGTTTATTGTCATGGCAGATGGTAGATGGATCTGGTTGTACCCCCTGTAAAACTTAGGGCAGTCCTGAGTTATATAGGGAGGGAGAAAGGGGGAGGATCAAGGGAAGGGATGCTTAATTTGCTCCGCCCTCTGGCCTTCATTAGTATGTAAATCCCTAGGGCTTGAGGCCTATAGTCACACCCTCTAACTGTGCACTTTGGGAGGGGCTGTAATGGCCTACGTGACTGAACAATGTAGGTCTATGGAGACTAGACTGCTATTCAGGACCCTGGGTTCTGGGGGCCTGCCGGTTCTCATGTAGAGTCTCGGGGTTCTAGGCACATGCCCAGCCATGAACCAGAATACCCTTACACAGTCCCACAGCTCACAGCTGCCTGTAACTCCATTCAAGGGAACTGACACCTTTTCTAACATCCATGGCCTCCTGTACACATGTAGCATAAATGAACTCACATGGCCATATACACATAAATTGTTAAAAGTGTTTCTCTTTAGCTATGTGGGTTTATTTCTGTGTTCTCTGTTCTGTTATCCTGTGTATATATTTTTGTGACACTCCCATTTTCTTCGTTATTACATTGTAATTTGTGTCAGGTATTGTGATACCCCAAGCATTATTCCTTCTGTTTGTGGTAGCTTTGGCTGTTTTTGATCACTTATATTCCCATATTAATATTAGGATATTTCTCCAGTTCTGTGAAGAATGTAGTTGGAATTTTCATAGGGATTATGTTAAATTATAAACTTCTTTTGCTAATATGGCTATTTTTACAATATTAATTCTACTGATATGAGCATGGAAGGTCTTTCCACCTTCTAATGTCTTCAACCTCCTTCCAAAGTGCTGTAAAATCTTCAGTATAGGTATTTGTTGTAGTTCTTATAAATATGAAATATTTTTCTAATTTTGTATATAGAAACAGTGCTGATTTTTTAAATGTTGGTTTTGTCAGATTTGAGAGGTTTCCAGTAGAGTGTTTGGGATGCTTCTAAGATTGAATCATGTCTGAATACGGGTTGATGTTATTTATTTTCTTTTTATTGTCTTAGTGTTCTAGCTTCATGCTATATTGAATAAGAGTGGAAAAGGTGGACACTTGTCTCATTTCAGTTTTTAGAGGAAATATCTTTGAGTTTTTGCCATTTCATATAATTTTGGCTATAGTTTTGTTCATATGCCTTATGTATGTCAAAACATGTTGCTTTTCATTTTAGTTGAACATGTTGTTAGTTGTCTTCTGAATCTACTGAGATGATCATGTAATTTGTCTTAAGTCAACTTTTATATTGTATTACATTTGCCTTTGTTGAGCATTCCTAGAATGAAGTCAACATGATTATTGTAATAGTTAGAATTCTCCAGAGCAACACAACTGAAAGAATGAATATATTAAAAGGAGTTTATTAGAATGCTTTACAGGCTGTGGTCTGGCTGTTTCAACAATGGTTGTCTCCTAGTGGAAAGACAGTTGTTCAGTCTAGGAAGCTAGATGTCTCAGCTGGTCTTCATCTTTGTTAGAATCCTGAAGAAGTGGGTTCTAATGGCTGTGAAGAAATGTCTCAGCAGCAGAGTAGGTGAACTTGACAGCAAGAGAAAAGGCAAGCAAGCCAAAAGCAAAAGCTTTTCTTCACATTCTTTTATGTAGGCTCTCACCAGAAGGTGCTGCTCAGGTTAGAGTGAGCCTTTTGATCCCATTGATCCAATCAGAAAATTCTTCACACGTGTGTCAGCTGCTCGGGTTTTAGTTTCTTACAGAGTTAGCCACTAAGATTAGCCATCATAATTATGATGTTCCTGATATGTCCTTGAATTTTGCTTGCAAAGATATTTTTGTGTCTATGCTCATAAATAAAATTTGTCCAGAGCTTAAGTGTTTTATTCATTCCAGTTTTGATATCAGGGTATGATACTTGCTTCATAGAATATATCTGGTAGTGTTCCTTTCTCTTATTATTTTATGAGACAGTTTTAGAAGTATTCGTGTTACTCTGCCTTTAAAATGGGTAGCACACAGCAATAAATCCTACTGGGGAGAACTTCATTACAAATTACTGCTTCAGAATATTGAATATCTTCTTGATTTACTTTGGTAGGTTAGATGTGTTTGTATATTTATTTGTTTCTCCCAGATTTCCCAGTTCTTTTTAGAATATGTGTTTTACAAGTATTCTCTGATTATCTTCCTAATGCTCTGGAGTCTCTTTTAAATCTATATGTTTATTATTATAAGACCTTTTTGTTTCTTTCAACTAGTTTGACTAGATGTTTGTCAGTGGTATTTACCTTGTAATAGAACCAATTCATGGTTGAATAACTATGTATTTTTGGTGTCTATTTCATTAACTTCTGTCCTAATCTTTATTATTTCTTGTTATTTACTGCATCCAAGTTTGACTTGATCTTCTTACTGGGACCTTGAGGTATATCATTAGGTTATTTATGTGAGACTCTTTTTTAATTTTAATTTCTGTTTTTTAATTGGATGTTTTCTTTATTTACATTTCAAATGTTATCCCCTTTTCCAGTTTCCCCCCTGGAAACCACCTATCCCATTCCTCCTCCCCCTTCTTCTATGAGGATGTTCACCCACCCACCCACACCTGCCACCCCACAGTGGCATTCCCTTACACTGGGGCATCAAGTCTTCAAAGGACCCAGGGCCTCTCCTCCCATTGAAGCTGGACAAGGTCTTTCTTTGCTACACATGTGGCTGGAGCCGTGGGTCTCTCCATGTGTACTCTTTGGTTGGTGGTTTAATCCTTGGAAGCTCTGGGGGGTCTAGTTGGTTGATATTGTACTTCCTATGGGGTTGCAAACCCCTTCAGCTCCTTCAGTCCTTTCTCTAACTCCTCCATTGGGGACCATGTGCTCAGACCAATAGTTGGCTGCAAGACAGAGCCTCCCAGGAGACAGCTATATCAGGCTCCTGTCAGCAAGTACTTCTTGGCATCCACAATAGCATCTGGGTTTGGTGACTGTATATGGGATAGATCCCCAGGTGGGGCAGTCTCTGGATGGCCTTTCCTTCAGTCTCTGCTCCACATTTTGTCTGCATATTTCCTTCTGTGAGTATTTTGCTCCCCCTTCTAAGAAGGACCAAAAGTACACACACTTTGGTCTTCCTTCTTCTTGAGCTTCATGTGGTCTGTGAGTTGTATTCTGAGCTTCTGGGCTAATATTCACTTATCTTTTGTGATTGGGTTACCTCACTGAGAATATTTTCTAGTTCTATCCATTTGCCTGTGAATTTCATGATTTCATTGTTTTTAATAGCTGAGTAGTACTCCATTGTATAAATGTACCACATTTTCCTTATCCATTTCTCTATTGAAGGACATCTGGGTTCTTTCCAGCTTCTAGCTATTATAAATAAGGCTGCTATGAACATAGCCTGTGTCTTTGTTATATGTTGGAGCATCTTCTGGGTATATGCAGGAGTAGTATAGCTGGGTCCTCAGGTAATACTATGTCCAGTTTTCTGAGGAACTGCCAGACTGATTTCCAGAGTGGTTGTACCAGCCTGCAACCCCACCAACAATGGAGAAGTGTTCCTCTTTCTTCACATCCTCAACAGCATCTGCTATCACCTGAGTTTTTAATTTTAACTATTCTGACTGGTGTGAAGTGGAATCTCAGGGTTGTTTTGATTTCCATTTCACTGATGACTAAGGATACTGAACATTTCTTTAGGTGCTTCTCGGCCATTCGAATTTCCTCAATTGAGAATTCTTTGTTTAGCTCTGTACCCCATTTTTAATAGGGTTATTTGGTTGTCTGGAGTCTCACTTCTTGAGTTCTTTGTATATATTGGATGTTAGCCCTCTATCAGGTGAAGGATTGGTAAAGATCTTTTCCCAATCTGTTGGTGGCTGTTTTGTCCTATTGACAGTGTTCTTTGCCTTACAGAAGCTTTGCAATGCTATGAAGTCCCATTTATCAATTCTTGATCTTAGAGCATATGCCATTGGTGTTCTATTCAGGAACTTTTCCCCTGTGCTCAAGTATTTGAGGTCTCTTCTATTAGTTTCAGTGTATCTGGTTTTATGTGGAGGTCCTTTATCCACTTAGACTTGAGCTTTGTACAAGGAGATAAGAATGGATCAATTTTCATTTTTCTACATGTTGTCCTCCAGTTGAACCAGCACCATTTGTTGAAAATGCTGTCCTTTTCCCACTGGATGATTTTAGCTCCTTTGTCAAAGATCAAGTGACCATAGGTGTGTAGGTTCACTTCTGGGTCTTCAATTCTATTCCATTGATCTACCTGCCAGTCTCTGTACCAATACCATGCAGGGGTTTTTTTTTTTAATCACTATTGCTCTGTAGTACAGCTTGAGATCAGGGATGGTGATTCCCCCAGAAGTTCTTTTATTATTGAGAATAGTTTTTGCTATCCTGGGTTTTTTGTTATTCCAAATGAATTTGCAAATTGCTCTTCCATCAAAATTCCAATTCTTTTTTTAATATAACACCCCCTAGCTGTAGGCTTTCTCCTTAGATTGCTCTTAGCTGCGCCACAAAGTTCCAGGTAAGTTGCACTATCATTTTCATTTGACTCTGACATTTTTATTGTTTTCCTTGTTTCTTCAATATCCTATACTGTCAGTTCTCAAATACATTGTTCAGTATCCAACCAAATATTTCTATAGTTTCTGTGATTTCTCATAATATTAATTTCTAGTTTTAGTCTACTATGTTTTAGTTAGATACAAAAATTGATTTTTATTTTTCTTTATTTAAGCTTTCTCTGTGGCCTAGAATGTGACCAATATAAAGTTCTATAGGCAGTAGATACTTGTTTACATCCGATTGATCTATGGTCTGATTTAGCTCTGATGTTTGCTCTGTAGTTTTGGAAAACCTATCTAAAGATGAGAATGTGATAATGAGGACTCCTACTGTTGTATCAGGACCTATTTGATCTTTTAATGCCTTTTAGTATTTGTTTAATGAAGTTTTGAGTGCCAGAATTACCTATAGTTGTTTTATATTCTTACTAAGTGGTTCTTTTTATCAGTATATAATGGCCTTCTTTACCTTTTCTAAGTAACTTTGGTTTGAAATCTACTTTATTAAATAGCAGAATAGTAGCTTTCCTTTTTGTATTCCATTTGCTTAGTAGGTTAATTTCCATCCTTTGATTGCTAGTTTGAGGATGTTCTTATGAGTGAGCTATGTGTTTTAGATAGTAAATGATTGGATGTTGTTGTTGTTGTTGTTGTTTAATCTATGCACTTAGACTTCATCTTTTAAATGGTGGCTTAAAGCCATGTATCTTTAAGACTGTTATTGAGAGAGATTTGATTAACTATGGATTTGCTCGTTATTATTCCATTTGTTAGACACAAACAAGCAAACTTCTTTCTAGCTCTCCGTTGTTCATTTATTCCTCCCATGAGATTAACATTTCCTATGTTGTCCTGGATGAGGTTTTCTTTTTTCTCTCTGCATCAAATTCATATTCAGTTTTACCAATGCTGGTTCCTGTGCTGTGAATTGTTTTTGCCCTTCTTTTGAAATGTTCTGACTTTTCTATGTATTTTAAAAACAACTTTTCAGAATATGGCCATCTTTGTTGGCAATTATTTTACTTTCAAGTCTTGGGATACCTCATTCTATACGTTGGTGATTTTAAAGTTGATAATGTGATTTGATGTTATTCTAATGTTTGTCTTAGGTGAGTTAGCATTTTCACATTGTTGCTTTTCATATTGATTCTTTGATTTATATTTTAAACATTTTGACTATAATATGTTGTATCTAATCATGTCTGTTTGAATTTCTAAATGCCTTTTGTATATTGATGCTGAGTTTTTTCTCCAGGTTTTAGAGAAATTTCTGTCATCATTTTGTAGAATAAATTGTGTATGCTATTAGTCCTTCTTTTTTTACCTGGTAAATTCTTAGATTTGTTTTCTTAAACTTATCCCACAATTCTTAGAAATTTTGGTCATACTCATTAAAATGCATGTCTTCCACTCCTGAATTTTGTTCTTCTGTATGGTCATGTCGATTGGTGATAGTTTATGCTTTTTCTTTTTCACTTGATTGATCTGTATTTCCAACACTAATTATTTTTTCCCAGAGTTTCAGCTCCTTGCTGTATTTTTTCTCCATGTTTTAAAACTTGTCCTCTAAATTGCTGCACACTTTATCCACTTTCTCATCTAGGTCTTGAATAGGTTTTTGTATTTCACTTATTTGTTTGAATCTTCTGTATTACCATTGAGCCTTTTGAATATATAGCTGTGAGACACCTTTCTGATGCTTGCTTTCTGGTACTGAGGATTTGGAAGCTTCTGGCTGTGACACAAGAAAACACAACAAAGAAACCCACACACACACGCGCACACACACAGAGGGGGCATTAGTCCCAAAAACTTGTTCAGTTATGATACAAGCTAAAATAAAACAATGATTATAGTATAAAAGTCTAGAGCAAAACAACAAAAATAAATAAAATAGAAGATTTTATATTATCATTCCCAGTCAGCATGATGTGGCTTTTGTCTCCTCTTGGATTGTCTTCTGTAGCAGTGTTACATTTTCATGTGTATATTATACTTTGCTGTAATTCCCCAGATTGAGACTCTTCACCTATCATTTACAAGTTTGTCTCTAGTATTTTATGAATTGTTCTTTCTATTAATTGAATTTTCTGTGACTAAAGCTTTGAGGAAGTGTAGAGGGCCTGCCTGCTTGTCACTGATTAGCTTCTTCTGGTAGTATCCATTGGCTCTGCCATGTTGAGCATCTTTCTTCTCCTATTCCCCTAGCTTGCCCAAGCAGTGGGAGGGGTGATGTCTTCTTAAGCTATTAACTCTAGGGTGTGTAGGGAAACAAATCTCAGCTCCAGACTCCTGTATCTCACTTCTGCATCTGTTACCCCAATCTGTGTTCCAGTGGCCATATCTCTGGTTATGTTATAGTATATCCAAAACCTGGTTGTGTTTCTTTAGCCAAGTGTGTCTCTCTGCAACTTTTTCTTCTTGTGAAACCCATGACCAAGAGGAGAGAGTACCTGCCTGGCAGCTTACTCAAACTCTGGTCTGGCAGCATGCTGTGGCTAGGCACTGGCTGATATGTAAAAGCCATTTAAAAGGGAAGTGATGTTAAAGATTTTGGGGATTTTAAAAGCAAAGATATAAAATAATAACAAATTAAAAGGACAAGTAAATGAGATAGGATATGTAAATAATTCTACTTGGATATTTTAATGAGTAATATAATTTAAACCTTATCTGTCTTTTTAGGCATGTATTAAAGATGTAACCATCCCTGTTAACATTGACAATGGTTTTAATTTTAGGTATGCTTTTGAACAAAAGAATAATCTTAAGTCTCTACTCTGAAATTCTATCCTAACTTTTTAATCTCTTCAATAGACTACTGAATCATTAAGGAATACTACACAGCAGAGATGGGGAAAAGACAACTCAAGACAGTTACTAGATGCTACAAAGGTAAGATTTAGCCAACATTTGTACAGCTAGTAAGAAAAGTTTGTAAGCCCATGGAACATTTACCAATTTATGCTGTATATTTACTACATGTTTTACAGTTCAGAAATACTTTTCCTTTTTCTTATTTTTTTTCTTTTTACAAATACTGGCAGGAAGGTATGTTTCTATTAAGAATGCAGAAAAAAAATCTTGGTATTATCTACCACTGCAGAAATCTGTCTGAATCCCTTGAGATTAGTGCCAACTAGAGTAACATTTTTAGAAAGCTTTTGTAAATGTAATGGCAGCTTGTTGACATCTAAATTTATCCTAATTTGTGACTAATACATAGAATATTGCCATTTTTTCAAATGCAGAACATTCCTTTACCTTAGAAGATGTTCAGATAGTAGAATGCCATGGGATTTTTAAGTTTGTTAGAGCCCCGAGGATAAGTGATGTTGAGTTTAAATATTGATGAGGCTTATTTTCATTGTTAATTTATGTGAAAGATATCTTTCATAATTACCACTGCTTCAAAATGAGACATGTAAATCACTACGATAGAAAAAGAACAAAAAGTTATAAGGCTATTTGCATCCTGGGAACTTTATTTAGTAATGGTTTGCCATTAAGACACAAAGTATTGTTCTAATTTATGCAGAAACTGTGTAAATGAATTTGTTTTCCACTATTAAATCTTTAAGTAGAAAATATGTTCAGTCTTCTCATTATCCAAGATATCACTGAATTTGTTTATATTTCAATCTTCTACTTCATTGTAGACCTCAACATCTTATGTGACATTTACCAGAACCCTTACTAAAACTTGTTGCTTAGCTTTTTAAAGGAAAAAAGTCAACAAAAGATGCTGTCAGAATAAAAATCGCCCTTTGATGTTTTCCTCTTACCAAGTGCTTTACGAATGTTAATCTAAAAATCGATAACACATTTATGACAGTTATTTTCTATGTCTCATTAGTAAGAATAGGAAGATACTTTTGCTTTTTATAATTCTATTTTCATACCTTGACTCTAAGCTGATATTGTTATGCTGTATATAGTATCAATATATATTTGTATTCATAAAAAACAATGCTCTTTGCACTAATTATTGATTGTTATGAATACCACAAAAACATCATTAAGTCTATTTATCTCATTTAGTATTTTTAATCATGAAAACTTTCAGTATTAGAAAATCTAAATATTAAGCCTAATTGTCATTTTCTTATTAATTCTTATATTTTTTTCCAAATGATTTTATTTTATATCTCTGACTTTTGCAATAATATTAAAGCCTTTGAAAATTTTATAGTAGATAAGATATTATATAAGGTTTCTTGGGAGAGTGTATATAGCTCTTTTTTTCTAATTGAATCCAAAAAGCATTGATGTCTACTTTGCCTAATATATAATATGTATCATAGAAGATAAAATGACTCAAAAAATATTGATCTTAATTTTAAGAAATTTACTGTGCAATAGAAAAAATAAAAACACGTATGCAAAATAGTAGATCATAAGTTAGATTATTAAATATCTACGCACTGATAGCAAGTGAAATATGAATCATTAACTATATTAGCTTTGCTTGTTTGCTTACAGAATTATAGTGAGTGACAGAAGGGGAGTCAGGATGAATTAAGTAAAACTAATGTTAGCTAAATCACTTAAACTAATTTCAAAAGCTATTTAGAGAAAGTAACTTGAGTGTTTGTTATATTTAAGTATTCTTCGTATAAATTTATCTGTATGCTAAGTTTAAAAGTGTTTTGCTTTACTATGCCATGCTAGATGCAATCCCTTTGGTTTATTTTAGGGACGATTGTTACATTAGATTAAGACAATCTGAAATTCTGTAATACCTAATAAATAGACAGCTTGGTATCATCTTTAATTAGGTTCTCCAGGCATGGCCATTGATAGAAAAGAGAACATGTTGGCATGGGCACGCAGGAGGAGGACTCCATACAGACCCAAAAGAAGGGGTAAGAAGGACTATCAAGCCTTCCTGTGCTAACTTTACAAACTAATTCTAAAAGGAGTGAATGACAGATAACTGGAAGTTCGTGTTGATGACTGTATTTGAGTGGAAGATATGTCTTTAACATTGTTGTAGTCTAATACTGTTTGATTAGCTCATCTAATGATGCTTTCTCATGCACAAAACCCCTATAGAAATTGACGAATATTATATAGATGAGATCTTTGATTTGTAACAAAAATTCATGACTGAGTAAAATTTAAAAATAGTATTCATGGGGCCAGGCAGTAGTGGTGCATGCCTTTAATCCCAGCACTCATGAGGCAGAGGCACTCTGAGTTTGAGGTAAGCCTGGACTACAGAGTGATTTTCAGGATAGCCAAGACAGAGAAATCCTGTCTTGAACCTCCCTGCCCCCCAGAAGACCTTTATTATTCACTGAGAAGGGGAAAAGTTATTCATCAACTTCAGTGTTCTATTGTGATTGCTTTTATTATTGCTTTGTTTTCTTTTTTTTTTTTTTTTGAGACAGAGTCTTACTATATGCATCTCATTATCACTTCAAACTCAGGATCTTGATGTTTAAATCTCTCAGACACTGGTTTATGCTATCATGCCTGTTCTAAATGTTTTAGATCTCTAAGGTAATATTAGCTGACTTTGTTATGTAACCTAGCCTTATAAATAAATAGGCAAATTAGGGTTAGTAATTATAAAGAATTTATGTGTGTTAAGGTCAGTATTTTCCCTTTACATGCTAAGGTCTTAGAATATTAGTTAGTTTCATAGTAAATCCTCTATCTACATGATCCAGCTATTACTGATATTCTTTAATATTATCATTGTATATATTATCATGTAGGCATGTTAAACAGTAGAGCCTCTGAAATAAAAAGATTTATTTGGACTATACTTTCACAGTGTGAATCAAAATGTTACATATTTCTCCATCTGTTCTTTTTCTTGGAGCTTGCCTCGACCTAATCGTTCTCCCTCTTTTTCTCCTTTCTTCTTATCTCTCTTTTTGTCTCTCCTTCCCCCTTCCCTCTCTTATTTTTTCATATAGACATATGGTATTTTGAAGTAGCAATGAATTAAGGAAACAAAATTTTATGAAGAATGTCTGTAAAATATAGGTACTAAGTGAATATGAGTTGTCTTATTGATAGTGGATAATTGGTAAGAGAACTTTCTATTTTCGTGATGTCTAGTATTGCTCTTTACTTTCAAGTAAATGAAAGTATATTGCACCCATTCCATTTCTGTATACATCACTAACCCTCATGGGTATCTTTGGAACTAACACAGTATAATATGATAGAATTTTTAAAAGTTATCCAAGTAGTGATATTTGTTTATCCATGTGTTATTCTTTGGCATGATATTTGTCAGTTTTCAGGATCCGTCTGTTAGTAAGGACTCTTAAGGATAGTTGGTAATAATGCTGTATGACCAAAAATATGTTGACTAGTAAAGGAGAAACAGGCACTTCTCTTAACCTGCACTGAACAAGAATCTTACATATTTTGTATTGTTTAAATGTTCACAGTATTTTCTCATCCAACAATAAAATTTTTATATTGGCACATTAAAAATGACACAGAATAAACTCTAAGATAATTTCTTTTCAGAAAAATCAGAACAAAGCAATTGTAATTGTAACATTTTTATTTTATTGTTCTTTACAGCTCTTTTTCTCTTGTTATCTTTCTATAACTTTAACTTCGTTGGTTAACTGGAATCATAAAATAATAGGGCTTGCTGGTCGAATGGAAAAGAAAAAGAGACATAGTATGTAATTGTTGTTGAGAGCCTCAGCTCTGGATTGACACTGGATTTGAATCTGGCATCCATCACTTCCTAATGGAATGTGCCTTGAACAAATCCTGAAATTCTGGATGCTTCAGGATCTTCTGTAAAATAGGGCTAATAATCATACTAGAAGAATTTAAATGAAGTAATTCTTCTCACCATGTTAAAACTTTTAAATACTGTCCAGCATATAGGAGGTGCTCAGTAAATGTTAGGTACAGTTATAATGTGAGGTCTTCCTCAATCACAGTGAATTCATTTATAAAGTATAAGTCTGAGCCAATAAGATGGCTCAACATGTAGAATTGCTTGTTGTCAAGCCTGACATCCCTTGTGTTTTCCTCTGGCTTCTGTGCATGTGTGCATGTGTACACACATGTGTGTGCACATGCACGTGCTCACGCACACACACACACACACACACTACAATAAGAAGCCTAATTTTTAAAAGTTTATTTTTGTATACTTGCTTTGTGCCAAACTTTATGATAGGTATAGGAGATACAGTACTTAACAAGACAAAGTCCCTCCTATCTAAAATTTAACTGTTGAGATCTCAGAATATATAAACTACTAGATAGCATATTTACTAGCATAACAAATGACAGAAACAAACATTTACAGCTTGATTTTTAAATTAATTTATGCTTGTATAGTCTTTATAAATATTGCTCTTAACAATTACAATTGATTTCAGAGTATATTTAAGTGATCTATTTATCTCACATGGCTGTTATAAAGGGTTTGTAAAAAAGGAATGGTAGTTCAATACTTGAAAATATTGCTTTGTAAAATAGATGAATAAATTGTTTTGTAATAGAATAAAGAGATTTTTTAAAAAGGTGATATTTTAAAAATGATTTGTTATTTCTATGTGAATATGTATGAACACATGCAAGCATGCACATGGCACAGTACACATGTAGAAGTTAGAGGACAACCTTGTAGAGTGTATTCTTTTAATTTTGATCTTGGTGTGGGGGGTTTAACACAGATTGCTAGACCTGTATGGCAAGCACATTTACTTGCTAAACCATTTTACCAGTCAGGATTGGGGATTTTTACTCCTACATTTAACTATTTAGTGATATTTTTCTGTAGGAGCTTCTGTCTGTTCTATATGGTCTCTGTAGAATGATCTACAGTAGCCTTATTATTATTATTATTATTATTTTAATTTTGAATGAGCAAGTTCATTAAGTATATTGCAAGCCACAATAAGTAATAGATAGCAAGCAGGAAGTAAGTAGGTCTGTATATATGTAGATAAATGGTCAATAGATAGATACATATACATACACACATAGTAATACATTATCAGATCAAGTATTTAAAACTTTCAACAGTAATCAAAGGGGAAAGTTCTGTTAAGAGAGGCAGCTGAGGTTCCCAAGAAAGATTGTGTGTAGACTAGAGTACCCCCTCAGGTGAGGCTTCAGATGAACAAATAATAACAGAAAGAACAGCATCAAATATACTATACAACAGAAACCAATTAGGAATGTTGAGGATGTCAGCTAATTTCCTGATTTCTATCTATGACTGAGCCTGCTATGGCTAAGCTTCTGCCTTCTCTTTCTTACTGTAGGCATTTTTATATCATGGGATAAACAATAGTAACCTCTGTTGAAAATAGCTTACCTTCTAGATGTTTTCAAGGACATAATGTTTTTTTTTTTATTATTCTTGGGCTGCTTTGCTGTTGTTATTCCTCCCTGTCACAGAGTTAGCAGGGTCATTCCCCTTGGATGCCATGGAGGGCACTTGACATAAACATGCATGGGTCTGAAGGGTGGGGGTACGGAGCAGAGTCCTTTTCTAGAGCTGCCTTCTCAGTGAGATAAAATAGCATATGACAATTTACCAATATAATATACATCACACTGTTAGTGAATGTAGTTTGAACTCAATGAAAGGACTACTTACTAAAAAAGAAGTACTCTGCTTCATAGTCTTTTTTTTTTTAGTTTAATGTATTTTAATAGCAAACTTACAGGAACAGCACAGAAGACAGACAACATTAAAAACATATACTTGCATGTAGGACAACTTAGTTAGAAAAGTATAGTGATGGATGTAATCTACTGGATGATAAAAATGCTACAAACACCAGTTAGTTGCCGTCAATGTCAATAAGAAATTTACTTATTTAAAAAAAAATCCAAATGCTGGCATTGTCCAGAAAATTTTAACAGGTTTATTTACAATTATTATAAAGTTGAACTGTTGAAATGTGTTCACTGAAACATTTTGCTTGCATTAGTGCTTTACATCCTGCATTTATATTAAAAATTCACATACAAATGAACGTGGAGAAACTGCCAATACCTGATTCTGTCCCCTATGCTTCCACTCACAATCATATACTTAGGTACCTTTGACCCTATGGAAAATATATCTAACATTCAGAACTACTGATAAAAAAAATTTTTTTGAGAATGAAATGTTTCCCCTCATAGTGGACTCTTAAGCACGCTCTCCGCGTATGCGGCGAGCTAGCTGGATATCTTTTGGCATAATTGTTACACGTTTGGCATGGATAGCACACAGGTTGGTATCTTCAAAAGGGACAATCAGATAGGCCTCACTTGCCTCCTGCAAAGCACCAATAGCTGCGCTCTGGAAGCGCAGATCTGTTTTGAAGTCCTGAGCAATTTCTCGCGACAGACGTTGAAAGGAGGGGAGCTTGCGAATCAGAAGTTCAGTGGACTTCTGATAGCGCCTGATTTCACGGAGTGCCACAGTACCAGGCCTGTAATGATGAGGTTTCTTCACCCCTCCAGTAGAGGACGCACTCTTGCGAGCGGCTTTTGTAGCCAATTGTTTCCTGGGTGCTTTACCACCAGTGGATTTGCGGGCAGTCTGCTTTGTACGAGCCATGGTATGGGCACCTCCTTACTTACCCCACTTCTCCTTCGGCTGGAGCTCCACAAGCGAGAGGCCGCACTGGCGTTAGAGAGCGGTGGTGGGGCGCGGCGAAGGCTGCGAACACAATTGTCATAGTCTTTTTTATGTTAGAAACAATTCCTCATTGATTGGATACAATCTAAAGCCGGTGATAGTAAAAGGCACTTGCTAGAGCAATCAGAGAACTTTAGCATAAATCTTGATATAACCAGAAGATATGAAAAGGCATCCTGGAGTATTGAAAATTGGAAGATTGGGAAAATAATATCTAAGCTTGCTAAAATGAGTGAGACTACAAACCAGTACAGAAGAATATCTAGAAGACATGGGGAGCCAGTTTTCTGACTCTGATTCCATACATCATCAGGCAGCCTGAGAATCTTCATTTGTTTAGCAACTTGACTTACTTTTGGGATAAAGAACTCACTGACTGCCCAGTGTGAACATCAGTCTGCCCCTTAGTTACTTTTTATTATAAGTTGTTAAATGGACTGTCAGGTACAGATCCATCTCATGTACAGCATAATCCATCACCTCAGGTCCTAATCACCACTGCATAAACTCTTTATTGAGATTTCAGACTAACCGAGCTTAGAAAACAAACCCTGAGGTAAAGAGAAAATAACAATAATTGCCTAGCCTTTTCTGACAGTTTATATTTTCCTCTCCTATTCTAAACACATTACAGTTATAATAATGTAGGAAGACTTGTCTGCTTGCTCTCTGGGGCTTTCTGTTAGACATCAACTGAACTTGCTTTTCTTTTGACCTAGCTTTTATCAAGTCACTGTTATCTCTAACAGTACTGCAGTATCCTTTTTAATTATTCTTTTAATTGAAGTTGCCTTTAGCTTGGTTAAAGAGACAGTTTTTGTCCCTGAATAGTTTGTCTGTCCCAAAAATAATACTAAATTAGTTCTTTAGGGAGATGACATTCAGCCTATATGCCAGATTTTACAGAAGAGAGACTATTGCAAAAGTTTGAGTTTGGGGGCTTTTGGGGGGTAGGGAGAGTCCTTCCTAACCAAAAGTTTTATCTGTAAGTAGTTTATTTTTAATTCAGTTTGATTTTGTAAGTTAGTCCATTTCCTACTATTAACGTTTAGGAGTCTCTGGGGCTGGAGAGATGGCTCAGTGCTTAAAGAGGACTCAATTCCCAGCATCCATATTCTTAGCACCCAATTCCCAGCTCACAACTGTCTGTGACTTCAGTTTCAGGAGATTCCACACCTTCATACAGACATATGTATAGCCAAAATACCAGTACACATTACGTAAAAATAAAGTAAAAAAGATAGGAATGTCTGTAAAACCAGGATTCTTAAATTTTTCATCAGCTAAGGAAAGGACAGTTCTTCTAACCTTGTCAAAATACTATTTTCATATTTCTTATTCTCATATTGTCAAAGCTCAGTGGACTGCATTCTCTTGAAATGAGTGAACTCCTTATGGAAACATTTGGCTATTTATGTTTGACAACTTTTTTGGCAACTAATACAAAGCTGCCTAAGTAGCAAAATATGTATTGACTTTATTAACATAGTTATACTTAATATCTGATCATTCTCCCAAGTGAACCAGTTTAGATGTTTGGATTTTTAAGTTCTTGTACCCTTTTTATAGTTATTAACCATAGGTCTTCTCTTGTAGTGCATTTAGTTGTGAGATTTCTCTCCTGCTGTTGAGTACTATGCCATGTTGAAGATCCATTGTTATGATCCATGTAATAAGTATGATTTGTGGCTTTACAGTTATATTCTATTAACTCATACACTTCCACATTTATTTATGCATGATCACATGCCCCATAATGAGGTTTTGGTTAGCAAAGGATAGTGGTGGTCTCTTAAGATTTTAATGGAACTGAAAAATTCCTACTTCTTAGTAAACTTATATGTCTGAAGAGGGGGCAAGAGAAAAGAAAAACACATGAGTAAAAAGGGAAAAAATCTCTCCTTCACTGAGATTTGATAATTAAAGAAGAAGAAATCTTGAATTGGAGAGGCAAAGGGCACAAAAGGAGTTGGAGAGGGAAAGGAGATATTGTAATACAGTACCCATGTATGAAATTCTAAAAACTAATAAAATATATTTTGAAAACCTGGAGGCTATGGATGTGGCTCATTGCATGAAGTACTTGCTGGTTAAGCATGAGGACATGAATTTAGATTCTTTGCACCCATATTAAAAATAAAAACAAAGCTTGTAGTAATAATGTGTACCTATTGCCCCAGTGCTGTGGAGTGGAGACAGAAAGATCTGTGCTCACTGGCCAGCCATTCTAGCCAACTAATAAGCTCCAGATTCAGTGACAGACACCACCTCATAAAAGAAGGTGGAGAAACAATTGAAGAAGGTATCTGGACATTACCTTCTGGCTTCCCTATGTGCACACATATACCACATACAAAAAATACACAGATACACCACATACCCTCCCCCCCCAAGTTGAAAAACATGCACTGCAAGGTTGTCTCTAATAGAAAGGAATGTTTATGACATGTTATCTCATCACAAGCAACTTTTCGATGGAAGAAGAAATAAACTAAGCAAACTACCATGAGCACATGTCTGAAAATAGTGACACTCTCCCAAGATGAAACAGTCCTTTTGGAGATATTCTAGAGAAAAAAATTTTCATTATGGGAGATGACAGCTCCATTTGTCTGAGAATTTTTCACTGAGAGTAAATAGGCTTAGATCAATGCGTGTGATTGTGCATTTTTTGTATATTTAAAAGCTTAAAGTAAAATATATATATATATAGAGAGAGAAAGGCTTATATAAAATGATGTAATATCATCTATGCAGCTATAAAATGTGGTTTAAGCTACATGTGTTAGCTACATCTTACTGCTCTAACAGAATGCCCAAGAGAAACAATTTAAGAGGAAAATGTATTTTGGCTCATAGTTTCACAAAATTTAGTCCTTCATCAGCCAGCTTAGGTGTATGTAGGCCATCAAAAAGGCACAAACTTGGCAGAAGAGCACAATGGAGAAAAAGCTGTTTACCTCATGAAACTAGCAAATAAAGGGGAGACTGGGAACACAGTATCCCCCTTTAAAGGGGATAAGTCGCCTAAGTCCTGAAGGCTTTACCACTTAAGACCTCATTAGTCTTTGAACTTATCAATGGACTAGTCCACTGATATAGTTAGTGCCCTTATGATCTAGTAACCTCAGTAGCACCACCAGCTAAGGACAAAATCTAAGCCTCATGAGCCTTTTGGAGACATTATTCATCTACTAATCATATGACTGTTACCCCAAAAGTTCTAAAAAAAATTAAAAGTACAAAGTTTTAATAAGCCAGAGTTAATTTACTATTTTTTTTACAAATTTATTATATCATATGCAGAGCATTGATAAATCTGTAATAGTACTTTTTAAAATTTTGTTTTGTTTTTTTGCGATATTTTTATTGGATATTTTATTTCTAGCCCAGACTACTATACCCAGAAAAACTCTCAATCACTATAGATGGAGAAACCAAGATATTCCATGACAAGACCAAATTTGCACAATATCTTCCCACAAACCCAGCACTTCAAAGGATAATTGATGGAAAACGCCAACACAAGGAGGGAAACTACAACCTAGAAAAAGCAAGGAAGTAATCTTCCAACAACCCCAAAAGAAGATAACTATACAAACATAACTTTACCTCTAATAACAAAAATAACAGGAAGCCACAATCATTTTTCCTTAATATCTCTTAACATCAATGGTCTCAATTCCCCAATAAAAAGACGCAGACTATCAGACTGGATACACAAACAGGACCCAGAATTTTGCTGCATACAGGAAACGCACCTCAGTGAGAAAGACAGACACTATCACAGAGTAAAAGGATGGAAAACAATTTTCCAAGCAAATGGTCCCAAGAAAAAAGCTAGAGTAGCCATTCTAATATCAAATAAAATTGACTTTCAACCAAAAGTAATCAAAAAAGATAAGGAAGGACACTTCATACTCATCAAAGGAAAAATCAACCAAAATGAACTCTCAATTCTGAACATCTATGCTCCCAATGCAAGGACACCTACATATATAAAAGAAACTAAAGTTCAAAACACACATTGCACCTCACACAATAATAATGGGGGATTTCAATACCCCACTCTCAGCAATGGACAGATCATAGAAACAGAAACTAAACAGAGACACATTGAAATTAACAGAAGTTATGAACCAAATGGATTTAACTGATATCTATAGAACATTTCATCTTAAAACAAAAGAATATACCTTTTTTCTGAGCACCTCATGGTACCTTCTCCAAAATAGACCATATAATTAGTCACAAAGCAGGCATCAAAAAGATTGAAATAATCCCTTGCATCCTATCAGATCACCAAGGACTAAGGCTGGTCTTTAATAATGACAAAACCAATGGAAAACCCACATGCACGTGGAAACTGAACAACGCTCTACTCAATGATGACTTGGTCAAGGAAGAAATAAAGAAAGAAATTAAAGACTTTTTAGAATTTAATGAAAATGAGGACACATCATACTAAAACTTGTGGGACTCCATGAAAGCAGTGGTAAGAGGAAAACTCATAGCTCTAAGTGCCTACAAAAAGAAACTGGAGAGAGCATACACTAACAACTTGACAGCACATGTGAAAGCTCTAGAACAAAAAGAAGCAAATACACCCAAGAGGAGTAGACGGCACGAAATAATCAAACTCAGGGCTGAAATCAACCAAGTAGAATCAGAAAGAACTATACAAAATACCAACAAAACCAGGAGCTGGTTCTTTTGAGAAAATCAACAAGATAGATAAACCCTTAGCCAGACTAACCAGAGATGCCCAGAGACAGTATCCAAATTAATAAAATCAGAACTGAAAAGGGAGACAAAACAACAGAAACTGAAGAAATTCAAAAAATCATCAGATCCTACTACAATAGCCTATACTCAGCAAAACTGGAAAACCTGGATGAAATGGACAACTTCCTAGACAGATACCTGGTACCAAAGTTAAATCAGGAGCAGACGAACCATCTAAACAGTCCCATAACCCCTAAAGAAATAGCAGCAGTCATTGAAAGTCTCCCCCCCGCCAAAAAAAAAGCCCAGGACCAGATGGTTTTAGTGTAATAGTACTTTTCTAGTACTTCATGTCTACTTGCTCTTTACTCATGGACTTAACCAGAACAACTTCTGAGCCTACATGCTTCATTCTTGGTTTTAAGTGCCTTAGACAGGTATACCGTAGTTTTAAAAAGTACATATTCCTTATCCCTTCTATGTTTTGACACATATAGGTACCACTATACTATAACTTCTAACAGTATTCAGTCCAGTAACATGTTATACAGGATTTTAGCCCAGGAGCATTGGGGTTTACTAGTGAGCTTAAGTGTAGAGTATGCTAAATAATCTAAGTTTCTATAAGCACATTCTGTGATATTCACACATTTGTCTTGGGTGCCCTATGTAATTATTAGGCTGTTTTGTTTTCCTGTGTACAAGTAGATGTTTCTTTTATTATTTGTTTTACTTGCTTATCTTCATTAAGCTTATGAAGCTGTGTATTGATACCAAATTAAATAAACACTTTAAACTGTCAAAACTTGTAGTGATATAATAAATCAAGTATTGCATGGGCTTCAATAATATAAAAAATGGTCCTTATGCGTTTTAAAATGGGACAATAAATGCTTATTGAGTGTTCTTTCCTATAATGGTCAAGTTTGTATTTCTAATAACTGTATCTATTATTTTTTCCCTGTGGGCCAACTTGTTTTTGATAATTTTCATCCCTCTGTTAGCTCACTGAGATTTCCAAATATTTTCTTGTAAACTCATTTTTCAAAAAAAAAAAAACAATTTTGAAGATGAGTTGAGCTACATTTACACTCTGTATGCCTATGTAGAGTCAAACAAAAAGTCTGAGGCATCAGCCAAAGTAAAGGAGACATAAAGTAAATGTAGACTTACCAAACTTTCATCCTGTTTTCACTCACTCTGGGTCCCAAAAGAATCAAAGCTTTGGTGGGTGTTTTGTTTTGTAAGCAAAAGCAGCTTCTAAGTGCCTGGTAAGATTCATAGTCACTACTAGTTTTGCAATGTAATGAGGCTTGAGTATCATGTCCGTGTTTTAAATGTGAGGCTATTTAGCTGTAGCAGGAGAGCTACATTGTATGCATTCTCGTAGTGGTGGAGGAAAGAATATCCACTCCAATTTTTGTAGTCTTTTAAAATATGTTTCTATAGCACTCAACCTTAGAGAGCTTTTGCTGTCATGTTAGAGTCATCAGGACATTTTGTTTTGTTTTTTTATTTTTTATTTAGAATCTTACTAGGGAGTCTAGGCTGGTTTCCTATGATTCTCCTGCCTCTGCCTCCAGTATTATGTTTCAAAATACTGCTTTTAAATTCTATTGTGAAAATTAATTTTATAGTTCTTGCTTATTTATAAGGGATACTAAAAGAAAAGGTGTTAGAATATCATCAGTTACTTCAGCAACTTCTACCCTTTCATTTCCTATCATTGCTTGATAGTTTTTCTATATTTTATATGCAGTTACTCCTTAGAAAGTATTTTTTCATCTTTAAAAAATCCTTTTGTTATTGTGTTTGTGTGTGTATGTCTGCCTGTCTGTATGTGTGTGTCTGTGTCCCATGATATTTGTGAAAGTCAGAGGACCACTTGTTGCTGATGTCAGATCTCTCCTTTTACCATGTGGGTTTCTGGGATTGAACCCAGGTATCAGACTTGGTTGCAAGCACCATCTCACATTTTTTAAAAACCAATTATTGTCATCATCTTGATAATTATATTTAAGAATGTGATCTTAAAGAGGCTATGTATGTTCCTTTCAGCATACTCAACTGAGTTGAAGTGATGATGCATAGTTGATATAAAGATGATAAATTAGTTTTAAGCTACTGGCTGGTTTCTTTCTAGCTGTAGATAAAATGCATTTGTTTGTCAGGATTACTAGTCTAACATGAAATAACTGGTGTTTTTGGAAGATGATTTATTACCTTCCAGGGTCTATATGATGGTCCCCAATTTTATTTTCTCTGATGCAGTAGGAATAAGTTGGTTTAAAATTCTTTAAAACTATCTGAGGCCCTAAAACACTTCTTTGACTTGGCCTCTACTTTCTATAAAAAAAAAATCATTTTTCAAACTTTATAGTTTATCAAAACTCTAACTGAAGTCATGTCCTTTACAGCTTAATGGACTCATAATGCATGATTACACAACTTCAGAACCCATTTTGTTAAATGAAGTGGTGACATTTTATGCACTATTAAGCCAACTAGAATAATTTTCCTGCTCTTAGCTGTAACTTCTCTGTGTCCTTATTGAAAAATTTCTGGGGTGTGTTATAGAAGGTTTTGACAGGAGGGAATGTTCCTAAAGATATGTGGAAACAGGGCCCTTTTTCCATTACTCCATCAAGAAAAATTAGGCAGACAAAACTTGTAAAATGGGAAAATGGTTGAAATGCCCCCGTTTGTGTTATAATGCATTAAATTATATTTATTTTATGATTGTTCGATTGGAAAAAGTGGATTTTAAAATTATTGCCTTGTTCCTTTTTAAAATGCCTTACTAACTCATGAGTATGTGTGTATGCATAAAATAAAACACAGGAACTATACTTGTGCCATCTTAAGGATTTGAAACAGCTCAGGATGACAGTCTTTCTGTTTTGTATAATATGAGCAGTTTTATTTCTCTTTCTCTTTACACAATAAACTGCCTAAAATACAAGCAAAGGAGTTTTCTGAACTTTATGAGGGTGATCATAATATAAAAGTGCCCTGTGTTTTATGATATACTGTCCTGAGTTTGTTGTATGTTAGCTTCTGCCCATTCAGAGCTATACAAAATCACATAGAGTTATATAACTTTTTTCCTTTTTGAAATCAATTTGAATTTGGATGTAATATGGATTTCATGAAATATAAACTTGTAAAAGAATATAAACATTTATTAGTTATTCTCTTCACTTGAGCTCTATTGTTAATGTGTTTAGAGTATTTTTTAAATTTTCTTTCTATTAAAACAGCCCAGTCATAAACATTGTTATAGCCAAATTTTTGTTTCCTTATTTAGTATTTTTTAAATTTTAGTTAACTCTGGTGTAAAGTTTTCTTTATTAAAGTTTTATTTTTATTCAGCATTTGAGTTTCATTATGAGATTTTCATACACATATCTTACTGTGTATGGCTTGTACTTGCTCTATGTCAACTCCTCTTCTCTGGCTCACCAGTCCCTTTCCTTTCACCTGCTTTCATATGTACATACCTATACTTACATAACACATTTAAATTTAAATTATTCAGATGATAAAACGTGATATTTTTATTTTTGCCAATGACAATACTCCCTTATGTCATTGTCTTCTCTTCTTGTAGACCCTTTCCTTTTAGCACATAATCCCCCTTCTAACTTATATATAAAATGTATGTTTGAATATGTATTCTTCATTCAGTATTGACTACATACATGCTGTCAGCCATTCCATTTGGTATTGAATTGTAACTATGAATACAAAATAGAGTTATGTTAAAATGGAATTAGTGTTCTAGTAGAAGCAGATGTCAAATAATTGTACTGCTACACACATACACACACACATACACACACACACACACACTGACTTTTTAAGAAAATTACTTGTTTGCTTTTTTTTTTTATTTGGGGGTGGTGAATGCTATGATGCCTCTGGGAAGATTAAAGGTTGATAGTTCTCTTTTAACTATGTGGATTTCAGGGATAAAACCTACTTCATTAACCTTGGTGGCAGCTGTCTTTACCTGATGCTGGCTAGCCCTATTTATGTAGTTTCTGACTGAAATAGATCCTCTCAAAGAAAGGAATCATGATCTATGAGAGAAGACAGACAAGGGGCCTTTGATTATAGGATAAACTTACTAGATATGGAATAGAGTGAATACAGGGAGATAAGTTAGGAGGCTATTACACTGGTTTGGGTTGGTTTTTTTGGTAAGAATTAATGATAACTTAAATTATATTAGTCATTGGAAATGGAAAGAATTTGACAGATTCAAGAGATTTTTCAGGTAAAACCGATTCAATTTAGAACACAGTAGTCAGATTATTTTTGGCAGAAGTTTTCAGAAGTAGATATCTGCAATGTTTTTGTGAATTTCCTAGATTTTTATACACTTCTACATCACTAAATTTCGGTTATAGCTAGTGAGATTGCTCAGTGGATAAAGGTGTTTGCTGACAAACCTGACAAACCTGAGTTCCTTTCCAGGAACCTTCTTGGTAGAAATGAAGAACTGATTCTTAAAAATTCCATCTTTTGACATTCACATGCATGCTTTGCCTTGCATACACACACACAGAGATACATACACATACAGAGAGAGAGAGAGAGAGAGAGAGAGGAGAGAGAGAGATGAATGAATGAATGAATGAATGAATGAATGAATGAATGAATATACTATAATAATTTCATTATAATATAGGGAAAAACATTTATACTTGAAATGGCATTATTTACTGCTTTGTTTTCTCTTTCAACAGTTAAAGGATGTTGATACCAGAAAAATCATTAAAGCCATGCTTTCTTATGTGTGGCCCAAAGACAGGCCAGATCTACGAGCCAGAGTTGCCATCTCCCTGGGATTTTTGGGTGGTGCAAAGGTAAGGCTATGTTTTGTTAAAAGATACTATAACTTTTTCTAGTGATAAACTCTGAGTTGGTATAAGCAAGTTACTGTCAGTGGAATGTGGTCTACTTTGAGGACTTTCATTGCTTTACATAATTATTTCATTCATTGAGTAGAAATTGTATGATACAAGATGATTTCTGAACCAAAAATCTGATAGTCATAAGTTAATGGAATTCATTCTTAAAATAAGTATATAAGCTGCAGAAACGTTGTCTGTAAGAAAGCATATTGAATTCTATAAAAGAAGTTCCTCAGAGCCTTGGCGGAACTTATTTCTGATAAATTGAAAAGGAAAAGACAAAGCACATCTGGAGCCATAAGAGCCACAAAACCTGAGTGCTTTCAGTGTTTTAAGTGTAGGAACCCATGAGATATTTTAAAGACCCCCCCTCAGTTTTAAATTCATGTGTCCTATTATTTGCTCGTTCTTTCCCCTGTCCTGAAATATCTTGAGAATGTATACAAAATCTTGTTTTGATATTCACTGTATAGTATCCAAATGAAAAAGCTAAAAGATTCATACAATCTGAAGAGAAACCAGAGTATACATATTCAAATGTAAGTGAGGTATGTAGATAAGGCAAATTTCTTCTCTCAAATCATACAAGGGCAAAGCAATTTTATTTTATTACTGAGAGACAACATGGGACACAAATGATTTAAAGAAATACCATTCTATTGTTGTGGAGTTTTAGAGGAAAGATAGTAACAACCACTATGGTGAAGAATGAGGAAAGATTTTGCAGAGGGAATGACAACTTTTAGAGTCCTGTATAAGTCAGATTGTTAGAGAAGTAGAGATAATTTGGACAGTGGCCTAGTGAGAACATATAGTATGTGTGAGAAGTACATAATCCATCTTGGCTCCATTGAACAAGTAGTGCTTCAGAGGAATTGGAAGTAAATTTAGAGAGATTAAGTTCCTAATATAAAATACCTTGACCATAATGTAAGATTCATAATGTGAAAACTAAGAGCTCTAATATTGAATAAGCATACTAATATGTTTAGAAGTGTGCTTTAATAAATTAATCTGGTTCTGTTGTAGAAGAGGATTAAAGTAGTACCAGATCTACTCTAGGGATGCCATCCATCCATTTCATGTTTTCATATGGCAAATATTTTCAACTAGTTATGAGACCAGTAGTAATCTAGGTAAGGAGTAACAATAGACTGTAGTGAAGTCATGGTAGAAAAACGATTATGAGAGGGAAAGATACCAGAAATGTTGTGAGGCAGAGTTAAGACATAGCAACAAGTTAGTTATAGGAAACAAAAATCAAAGGTGATGCCAGGAATGCGCTAATGGTACTGCTTTCAACACAAGTAGGTAGTAAGTCAAATTGTGTTTGTAGAATGGAGATAGCACTTTTGGACATGTTGAGATGCTAGCACATCTAGATAGAGAGCAGTGCATTCAGGAATACAACTAC
The DNA here is from genome assembly GCF_004785775.1 of Grammomys surdaster. Taxonomy (NCBI): domain Eukaryota; kingdom Metazoa; phylum Chordata; class Mammalia; order Rodentia; family Muridae; genus Grammomys; species Grammomys surdaster. The sequence continues at coordinate 1,631,046 of NW_021604652.1, forward strand.
AGAGCGAGCTCAGGAGACAGACCAAGGTTGGAGAAACAAAGAGATGATAGTCGAAAGATTACAAATTAAGGAGATTGCCAAACACATGAACAGGACAACTGAGGCCAGAACCTTTGCTCCATACAGAAGTAAGCAGAAGGAAAAAGTCAAGCCATAGCCATACTCTTCATGTTTACATCTTTCTCATCTGAGGGCTCTGTTGAGGACCTTCCCACTGAACTTGACCCATTCCTGAGGAGAGCGATTGAGCAACTGATCATTAGTCTATACTTTACTGTATTTATTTAAGCTGAATAGAGAACAGTATTAGAAATTAAGTTCGTAGCTAATGTTGAAATTTTTAACATTCATGTACACTTTTCCATAGTGTTAGTGTTATCTTTTACATACACATTATTAAAGAGAAAGATGACTCTGAGCTACTGTTCAAGGGAGAAGTAGTGAATTGGTCTTTATTTCTTTATTAGCTAAATGTATATACCTTGTTAACAAGTAAAAGGCAGATGGTTTTCTGGACTTTCTTGTGAATTGAAGAGGGCAGGTTAGAACATGACTAATTAGTCTAGCTAAAGGGAGGAGCTTTCAGTAATGACATTTACATTAGGATTTATTTTTAGAGTGAATCCCAGTCCTTCAGAAATACAGATTTCTGTTGCTTGGTGACAGGTCAATATCAAGGTGTGAAATCTAGCTAAGCTAACATCGTTGATGATTGAAATATTTTTAGAACTCTAATATTTGATTCTTTAGCCAACAAGTAAAACTCATAGAATGAAAATTGCTGTTCCAAATTCTTTCAAGCTAATTAGAAGGCAACCAGAATGTATAGAGAAATGCTTTTAAAATTATATTTCTCTTAGATCCGGAAAAGGAAGAGGTGAATGGAAATTATGAGTGCTTATAGAAAGTAGCATATAGAAAATACTTTTTTTAAACTGAAAATAGATTCTTTTGTCATACAGTATATCCCAACCACAGTTCCCCCTATCTCCACTCCTCCTAGCTCCTCCCCACTTACCCTCCCAGATTCACTCCCCTTCATTTCTATTCAGAAAAGAACAGACCTCCAAGAAACAACCAAACAAGATATAATAAAACAAGGCAAAAGCCCTTCTATTCGGGCTGGACAAGGCAACACAATAGGAGGAAAACTCCCAAGAGGAGCCAAAAGAGTCAGACACATGCTTCCATTGTAAGGAGTCCCACAAGAACACCAAGCTGCACAACTGTAACATATATGCAGAGGACCTAGCTCAGACCCGAACAGGCTTCCTGATTGTTTCTTCAGTTTCTGTGAGCCCTTCTTAAGTGATTTTGTGGGCTGTGTTCTTGTGTCTTTCATCCCTTCTGACTCCTACAGTGTTTCTTCCCCCTTTTTGACAAGGGTCTCTGAGCTCCAGGAGAAGGACCCAATGGAGACCTCCAACTCTCTCTCTGTCTCTGTCTCTGTCTCTGTCTCTGTCTCTGTCCCTCCCTCCCTCCCTCCTTCCCTCCCTCCCTCCCTCCCTCTCTCTCTCTCTCTCTGTGTATGTGTGTGTGTGTGTGTGTGTGTGTGTGTGTGTGTGTGTGTGTGTGTGTGTATGCGCACGCACATAATGTCTGATTGTCTTTGTTCCCACTACCATATGCTGCTGGAGGAAGCCTCTCTGTTGATGATTGGAAAAGTCACCTATATATAAGTATTTTCAATGAGCTGAGTGGAAATTGTCCTTGGCAACTGGGCCCCTTCTGTCAAATTTTACAGAGCATCCTTTGGCCTAGCATCATCCTGGGGTGTTTAGAGGTCTTCATAGGACTCCCTTGGCCAACAACTCAACTGAATGTAACTTAGTCCCTCCACTGGAAGCCTTGTCTGGCTACTAGAGACGACCAGTTCAGACTCTGTGCCCTCAATTACTACTTAGTAGGATCACCCTCATACGTTCCAAGAAGTTTCTATTGTACTATTTCCACAATACCATCAAATACCCCCAATTTCAGCTGTCTCTGTCCACTCTTTCTCTCTCCATCCGATCCCACCCTCTTCTGTCTCTACCCACCCCAACTCTACCCTTAAAATCTATTCTATTTCCCTTCCCAGGGAGATCCTGGCCTGCACCCTCCCTCCCCACCCAGAGCCCTCTTCTTTACCTAACCTCTCTGGGTATATGGATTATAGCATGATTATAATTTATTTAACAGCTCATATCTACTTATAAGTGAACACAGCATTATTTTTCTAGGTCTGTGTTACCTCACTCAGGATGATATTTTCTAGTTCCATTCATTTACCTTCTAATTTCCTGGTGTCATCATTGTTTTTAATAGCTAAGTAGTACTCCATTGTGTAAATGTACCACATTTTCTGTATCCATTCTTCCAATGAGGACATCTAGGTTGTTTCCAGATTCTGTCTATTATGAATATACCTGCTATGAACATAGCTGAGCAAGTACCCTTGTGGTATATGTTCTACTATAGTAAAACATCTTTTTGAGTGTATGCCCAGGTGTGATATAGCTGAATCTTTTTTTTTTTTTTGGTTTTTTTCGAGGCAGGGTTTCTCTGTGTAGCCCTGGCTGTCCTGGAACTTACTCGGTAGACCAGGCTGGCCTTGGACTCAGAAATCCGCCTACCTCTGCCTCCCAAGTGCTGGGATTAAAGCCATGTGCCACCACCGCCTGGCCATATAGCTGAATCTTAAGGTAGATTGGTTCCCAATTTTCTGAGAAACCACCATATTGATTTCTATAATGGATGTATATGTTTGTACTCCCAGCAGCCAATGGAGGGATGGATGTTCCCCTTGCTCCGTATCCTTGTCAGCATGAGCTGTTATTTGAAAAAAAGTCTTTCTTTTTATGAGAGGTAATTTGAGACATTAGAACATAGTAATATATCAGTGATTGTTCTAGACAACATTTTCTAGTTTCTAAAAGTTATTCATGTTCCAAATCTTTTAAAAAATGATAATTATTTTTCTTCTTACTGTGGTACAGTTATTTTGTAGTTGATTTGCAAAGGTGGATTGTTGTACTTTTTATCCCATGATTATTCTTCTTCAAAACTGAATTCATATTTTGACTTATGAATACTTTGTACTAATGTAGGCTCCAGTATATGCTAGTTTGTCTAACCTCCATATAGTCTATTTTTTGGTGTTATGTTCACATTCTCAGTTTGAATTGAATGCCATCCAGATTAGATCTTTTATAATATATACTTTGAATTATATAAATTCCCCTGTGTTGTTTGTCTATGTCCTACATATAATGATAAGCTATAAATTCTATTTTATTGTTTGCGGATTTTTGAGACAAGATGTCATGTAGCTCAGGTTGGCCTCCAATACGCAATGTAGCCAAGGCTGGCTTTAAACTTCTGCTCTTCCTGTTTCTACTTTCCAAGTGTTGGGATTACAGCTGTTCCTTAGCATTCAGTTTATTCAATACTAGGGATGAAGCTCAAGCCTTTATACATGTTAAGACAAGCACTCTTCCCACTAAGCTTTATCTCCAGCCTGTAATTTTATTTTGTATAATTCAAAATACTTTAAAATTTTCTTGAAACTTTTTAAACCTATGTGCTAGAAGTGTGTTGGTTAATTTGAAATATGCCAGCTATCATTTTGATACTGATATCTAAATTTAATTTTGTTATCTAAGAACATACTTTATATGATATGTATTCCTTTTAACTTGTTAGGATTTTTGGACTAGAATGCGCTTTATGTTGGTGGACAATTTTTGTGAACTTGAGAAGAATGTATGTTCTGCTATTGTTGGATGAAGTATTAATATTTTATATATCATTGATTGATAATGTTTACTTCAACCATATCCTTACTTATTTTCTGCCTGTTACTTCTAGTAATTACTAATGAAGTGGTTCTGGAAAGTCTCCAACTATAATAGAGGATTCTTTCTTTCTTTCTCTCTTTCTTTCCTTCTTTCTTTCTATTTATCAATCAAATTTTACCTCAGACATTTTGGCTTTTTGTTAAGTGTCTACACATTACTATTGTTATATTCTTTAGAATTGGTTATTTCATGATGACAGTGACCCTCTTTATTTCTGTTATATTTCTTTGATACGAAAATTGCTTTTTAAGATCAATAAATTTACTTCAACTTTTTAAATTAATTTTCATTAATATTACTATAGTATGTATTCCTTTATTTTCTTTAAATATATTTTGTGCTTTACTTAAAGTTCTGTCATGATGCTTGAACATTTTTTGTTGTAATTGTTTTATTAATATTGACCATATGCAATTTTTCTATTTACTGTTATGGTGGTTTGAATGAGAATGGCCCCCATAAGCTTATATGTTTGAATAATTGGCTCCCAGTAGTGGAACTGTTTGGAAAGGGTTAGGAGGTATGGCATTGAATGAAGTGTGTCACTAAGCTCATCACATTCCCAGGTAGTGCTGTATCTCTTGGTCTGCTTTTTGTGGATCAAATATAAGTCTCAGTTCCAGCTTCAGCACAATGCCTGCTTGCCTGTCGGCCTGCCTGGTGCCATACTTGCCTCCATTAGGGTCATGGACTCTAACCCTCTGTAACCATGACCCCTCCCCCAAAAAATTAAATCCTTTCTTTCATAAGTTGCCTTCTTGGTCATCATGTTTTGTCATTGCAATAAGAAAGCAAGTAAGACAATTGTCCTTTTGTTTGGGTTTTGCTTTTGTTTTCTTTTTAATCTATTTCTTCTGTCTTTGAGCATTATGATTATTTTCTGTGTCTCTTAACATTTGAATTATTGTTTTCTGTTGGCTGTGGAGCTTAAACTAAACATTTATAGCTAATCTAAGTCTCCTTCCATATAACACAGTACTTTGTTGCATGGATAGTGTAAAGAATAGTGTTTCCAGTGTAGTCCTCCTGTCATTTAGGCATTGTCGTTATTCATTTTGTTTGTTCATGAACTCTGATTTTTCAATATATTGTTGTATTATTTTGAAGAATCGATTATATTTTAGGTTAAATAATGAAAACAAATGTCTGCTTTATATACATTTATTTTTCCTCTCTAACATATCTATTTTATGTGCATTAAAGTTTTGGTCATTTTTTTCTTCTTTTTAATAAACTTTTTAAAATAGTTCCTAGAGGCCACAGGTCATGACAATGAATTCCTTCAAATTTTGCATTTTAGAAAGTATTTCTTCTCCACTTTTAAAGGAAAATTTCACTGGGTACAGAATTCTAGGTTGTGGGACTTATTTTAATTTTATAATTTATGTAGTTTTTTTCACTGTCTTTGTGTTTAAATGTTTTCAGAAGACAAGTCTAATATTATTTTTATCTATGTTCTTCTACAGATAGAGAGCTTTTCTCTTCAGATTCTTTTAACTTTATCTCTGTCTTTGATTTCCTGTGGTTTGAAAGTGATAGGCTATATGGTATACATTTTATTTCTCCTGCTTGTTCTCTAAGTTTCCTATATCTCTGGCTTGATGTTAATAATTTTAGAAAATTATTAAATTATTTAGAAAAAATAACCATTACGATATCATATTTCTTTTCCTTTTATTATAGTATTCTCATTATGTGTGTGTATGTGTATATGTGTGTGTATGTGTGTATGTGTGTGCATGTATAAAACAGCCTTTGAAATGGCCCCATTGTTTTGAATATTTTCTTCTAATTTTTTCATTGTTTTCATTTCCTCTGTTTCACATTGTAAAATTTTTGTTCAAATATGCCTTCAAATTCACTAATTTTTTGATTGTCTTATGCCTATGAATTAATCCACTAAATACTCTTTATTTCTATTATAATATGATTTCTAGTCTAACATTTTGATTCTTCATTATGGAGGGTCCTTTTCTCTACATAGATTACCTATCTGTTCTTATATTCCATCTTCTTTTCCCACTGAAGCATGCATTTAATGTATTAAAAGTAATTTTAAATTTATTGTTTGAAGCCTGGCCTGGTTCTACAAGTTTGTGATTTCAGTTGTTTGGGAGGCTGAAAGAAGAGGGCCAGCAATTTAAGGCCAGTCCAGGGAACTTAGTGACATACTATCTCAAATTTGTTAAAGATCATCTTTTCTAAAACTGAGGATATAATCCAGTGAAAGAATACTTGTGTAGTATATGAAAGGCCTAGGTTCAGTAGCCAATATTGCAATATATATATTTTCTTGGTGTGATTACAAATCATCCAAGTCTTATTCTAATGTTTATTTTATCTATTTAGATTTTTATTGCCTTCTAATTTGCATAGTAATTTTGTTTTAGAAATCTGAACATGATATGTTGAATGAAAGGTACTAAGGTAAATAGGCCTGTCGCTCCCACCCTTGTCCAGCAAGGAAGACGCAACACACGAGCTCTTCTCCAAGCAGTTTACTCAGGAACTTTGAACAATCTTCTGACCCTGGGGTAGCGTCTCCCAGGCTTAAGTACTCTAGGACTAGCCTACCCCCGTCTGCCACGTGGCAACAGCAGATAGGCCCACACACACCGAGACAAGCCAGATCACCAGCCACAGCCAAATAAGGAGTTGTTTTCTCTTAAGAGCACTCGTCAACAGGTGGCGGAAGGTGGAGACAGGCGCCATCTTAAGGGCGCGGCACTATGCGGCTCTCCATATAGGCCTTTAGCATGAAGTTTTATATTTGTATGGGTAGAATTGTCTGTCATCTATTGTAGCTATACATAGCAACCAAAATTTTATATTTTTGTCTGCACTTGTTTTAATATTTTTTAAAAAACATTTTTATATCAATGTGTATGTAACTGTGTAAGTGAATGCTGCATGTATATATGTCCCTATGAAGGACAGAAGAGGGTGTTGAATTCTGCACGTCCTCTGAAAGAGTAACAAGTGATTCATGTCTCCAGTCCCTTTTCCTTAGAATTATTTTTATTTTATTTTTGGTTGTTACTAGAGTCTTAATTTTAAAAAGATCTGTTTTTATTTTATTAGTATAAGTATTTTATTTGCATGTATATGTGGACCATGTGTAGTTCTGGTGCGAGCAGAAGCTAGAAGTGGGAGTTTAATCCACTGGAACTAGCATTGCAGATTTGTGTGAATTCCCCACATGGGTACTGGGAACAAAATCCAGGTCTTCTACAAGAGCAACAAGTGCTCTTAACTACTGCTCCATCTCTCCTTTTAAAATGGGTTCTCAAAGTTGAAGTCTCTTCAGTTGTAATCCCTTGCTATTCTTAAGGAGCTCTATTGATGTGGTTATAAGTGGTTTAAAGAAAATACTTCTGTAATCCCATGATCAGGTCTTAGATTTGGAATGAGTCTCTGACTCTTTTGTCACCTTTTACAATTGCTTTTCAGCTTTCACCTCTGCAATTACCTTAGACAGGGAGGGTTAAGAGGCATAGTGAGTATCTCCCTTCTTCAGGGTTTACTACATATCTATAAAAGTCAAGTCAGTTAGTCTTTAGTAAAATTATTTCCCTTGGGAAAAATACTTTATTAATGAGAGTCCAATACTTTGGACATATTTCAAAATTTTTACTTTTCCCCTTCTCCCTGCTTTAAGTAGTGAGGATTTTTTTCCCTCTTGTAAAGCTTGGGTATTGAAAGCTTATTCCCCAGCCCATGGCATCACTAGATAAATGATTTTCTTGTAGCTATTTTGACCCATAGATTTTTGACTTGTCTGTGGTATGTTTTTGGTATCTATTATTTGCCAACAAAATGCATATTTTTTGTATTTTTCTTACCATTGTCTGTTTAATACTTCCCTGATTAAACTATTATGTTGAGTAAAACATTGAGCTAATTTCTTACAAATATGTTTCACTTTCATATGGAGATTTGTTATGCAAATCATTTGTACATCACTCTCTCAAAGTCCATATGCAAATATGCTGCAACAGTATGGTTTAATAGATTGATTACTGTTTTGGTTACTCTTTAATATGCAAAGTAAACTTTTTAAAACATTTTTTATTTATTTACTTATTTGATTGTGTGTACACATTTGTGCATGTATGTTCATACCTTCGAGGTCAGGGTACAACCTGCTGAAGTACAACTCTGCTTCTATTGTGTGGGTCCCATGGATTGAACTAATGTTGCCAAACTAGGTAACAAATGCCTGCCTACTAAGTCATCTTGTCTGTCCTCCAACATAAACTTTAAATGCAAGTATGCTGGCTAGCTTTATATTCTATTTGATACATGCAAGAGTCATCTGAGAAGAGGGTACCTCAATTGAGAAAATGCCTCTTTAAGAATGGGCCATACTATAAGCTATTGTAAACAGGCAGCTTTTGTGGAAATTTACCAGCCTGAGTAGTCATAGACCTTGTAGATAGGTAGCCTTGGTGGATAGTACCAACTTAGAAAAGGACAAGTGAGTCCTAGGCAGAGTCATAGTGACCTGTCCCCTGAACCTTCACCCAGCTGATACCCTGTTCTGAAAGGAATCTGTACTCCCCCTGAACACCCACGCTCCGGTGTCATCCCCTTTCCCACATCCTGCCTGTTTTGTGTTTATAATCCCTGTGTGAATAAGTAAAAATTACGATTTGATTTAAAAATAAATAAATAAAAATAAATCACAAAAAAAGGAAAATAAAAAGAATGGGCCATAGACATGCCTATAGGGCCTTTTTAAAGTTAGTAATTGATGAGGAAGGAGGACCCAGCCCATTGTGGCTACTGCTGCCCCTGGACTGCTGGTTCTTGGCTCTATAAGAAAGTAGGGTAAGCAAGCTAGTAAACAGTACTCCTCAGTGGTCTCTGTATCAGCTCTTACCTCCAGGTTCTTGTCCTATCTGCTTTCAGTGATGAACTGTGATATGGAAGTTTAAATGAAAGCCTTTCCTTCCCAAGTTGCTTTTGATCACATTGTGTTTTAGCATAACAATAGTAACCCTTACTAAGACAGTAAGCTAGAAGAATTGTATTTGTATGATAGAAGTCTTTATTTTTTTCACATTTTTTGAGATTTTATATGAGTACTATATTTACATCATTTCCACCCAGTTTCCCCTCTACAACTCTTCCTGAGTGCTTCCTAGTCCCTTTCAACTTCATGTCTTCTTTAATTATTGTCGTTACATATATACATGCATACTCACACAGGTCTGTATATTTAAGTAAAACTTGCTGCTTCTATTTAATGTTACTCATATGGACATGTGTTTGTGGCTAATCACTTGAGATTATATAACCTATCAGGGCTCATCCCTAGAGAAGACTGATTTTTCCTCTCTTAAGCAGCCATTAATTGCCTGTAGCCCTTCATCTAAGAAATAGAATTCTTTTAAGACATTTGCTTTATTTCTCAAACCTAATTTTAGTGAGTTAATTACTTACCTTATAAAACATAAAAGATTTTACATATGAGCTTTGCAAATCATTTTGTTTTTGTTTTATATTTGTCTCAGATTTTCCCTTTAATATGAATAAAGACTTCAGTTGTGTTAAGGCCCTACAACTACCTGATAGTCTTTACAAAGTGTGTAACAACCTTTCTCTCTCTCTTTTCTTCATTGTTCTGTCCTGCTCATCAAATAGTCCTGTAGTGTTGCAGGTCTTTATTTTTCTTTTTTCCCCCTCCTTTTGTGACTTGAGAGGCAGTTAACAAAGGAACAAAATTCCCTTTCGCTTTTTCAGATATTCATTCTTTCTTGGCAGCAGTACTTTCAGTACCCTTAGTTAACAGAGGCCACAGCGAGCAAAATTAATTATCGAAGACTTCAGATATTGAAGAGTCTGAAAGAATCAAGTTCCTTACATGACATAGTTATGATTAGAAAAAGGAAAGTCATAATTAACTGGCTTTTGAGGGACTAAGCAAACTGGTTTCATTAGCTAGTAACTTTGGTATCATATACATATAGCATATATTTGGCTGTTCTTTATGGTACATAATTCCAGCTACTGTTGCTACAGTGGAGTATCTGAGATGAGGTAGTTTAATGCCCAATGTTGTGGCACTTGTCTTTATCCCAGCACTAGAGAGGTAGAGACAGGTGTGTCTCTGTCAGTTTGAGGCCAGCCTGGTGGTCTACAATGTGAGTTTCAGGACAGCTATGACTGTAGAGAGAGGGGGAGGGGAAGAATAACATTTTATTTGAGATCATGGTTCTGAAGGCTTGGAGGTTCAAAACCATAGAGCTGGCATCTAGTCAGCTTCTGGCAGTGGCATCATGTTACATCAACTCTAGTAGATACAAAGGGAAGACAAATTGATGTGTATAGAACAGTCCCTAGCAGTTGCCTTATTTTATAGCAGTTCAGTCTTGGGAAACCTACTTACAGCCCCACAGTAACTGCCTCCAGAATTAAAAGAATTCCGTAAGACCTGTACAAATCCTTCTCCACATTCCTCTCCTTTAAAAAGTGCTATTTCCAAACAATGCCACAATAACAAGCAAATTCCCACATGGATTTGTTAGGGAGATGTTCTGTCTTAGTCACTAGTCTACAGCTGTGAAGATACACCTTTACCAAGCCAGCTCTTATAAAAAAAATTTTAATTAGGGGCTTGCCTACAGTTTCGGAGGTTTGACCCTTTACCATAACGATAAGGATCATGTCAACATAGAGGAACTACATAATGATCTGTGTATGTAAAAAGAAAGATTCTGGATTTGGCATGGGATTTTGAAACCTTTAAAGCCCACCCCCATGTGACATACTTCCTCCAACAAGGCCACACCTCCTAATCCTGGGGATTAAGCATTCAAATAAATGAGCCTGTGGGTGCCATTCTTATTCAAGCTACTACATTCCCCATCGGCTTGTAGTCATATCATAATGCAAAATACATTTAGTCTAACTTCAAAAGTCCTCCTAGTTTTTCACAGTCTTAGAACTGTTTAGAAGTCAAAAGTTCAAAGTCTCTTCTGAGATTCAGGCAGTGTCTTAACAATTACCCCCTGTAAAAGCAAAAGCAAAAAGAAAACCACATACTTCCAAAATAAAATGGCACAGAATATGCATTAACATCCTAAAAGGTGAGAGTGAAGCATAGTGAGGAAATACTGGACCAAAGCAGGAACTACCAAATTCTGCATCTCCATGTCTGATAGCAAACACTCTTCAGTTCTCCAACACCTTTCAGTTTTGTTGAGCACAACACTCTTTTTTTCTCTTTTGCTGGTTCCAGTTTTGCTTAATAGATACCCCACAATTCTGGCATCTCCAACACCTTGAAATCTCCAAGGCAATCCAGGCATCACTGCTTCCCAATGTGGCCTCTCTTCTATGCAGGGACAAGTCTGACACAAGCCTGGTGGCTTCATTGGCTTTCCTTAGCCTCCGAGGGAGATTTTACAACCCTTTTCTTGTATTCTTCTTGACTCTAAAGCCAGAACCATGTGACCAAAGCTGCCAAGTTTTACTATTTGCTGGAGCTAGAATTTGATCCCCCTAATTCAATTATATTTGCATCAGCTTTCTGTTTTTGTTGGTTTCCTTAACTGATTGAGCTTTCATTTGTATAAGTTGGAAGCTTAGCTATATGAGGTCCTGTCCTGAGGCCACCATTCCCTTTATTCCATTTAAACTTTTTGTCTCCTTGAACACTGGACTTGGCTCCAACATTATATTTCCTGGTGTTCCTTCTCATCAATCTGTCCATTTTGCATTTTTCCTTACTCAGCTTGCTCTTTTTCGTTATAGATCTACATAAAGGTGAGTACCAATAACAAAGGAGCTCTATCAGTACTGGACTGTCTTGAAATCTCCTCTGCATACACCACTAATCCAAAAGTCTTCAATTTAGCTTCAGGCATATTTTTAAGACAAGGGCAAAAAACAACCAAATTCTTCACCAAAATATCACAAGAATGATCTCTAAGGCACTTAACAGTATTCTTCCCCTCTGAAGCCCATTGGTCTGGGTCCCTACAATTCAAATCTCCCCTAACACTCTCTTCCATGTTCCTAATAAGATGGTTCATTAAGTCCCACTTAAAGTGTCCAACTGCTTTTCTGATCCAAAATCCCAAAGTCTTCCATATTCTTCCAATAAACAACATGACCAGACCTATCACAGCAATACCTTGCTCCCTGGTACCAACTTCTTAGTCACTACTCTACTACTGTGAAGAGATACTATGACCAAGGCAGCTCTTATTTTTAATAAGCATTTCGTTGGATGTTTGCTTGCTGCCATTTTAGAACTTTAGTTCATTATCCTGGTGTCATCAGTCCATGGTGCGGGAGCAGTAGGTGAGAGATGGATCCGATCCATTTTTAACCCATCCCACATTAGGTTAACTTTATCTTTTCCTTAAATCTGTTCTCTAAGTAATTAGTAGCCCCAATTTTATACTTTTCTGTTAAAAATTAAGTAAATTCATTTTATTTTGTTTGTGATGGAGTATCAATATGTAGCCCAGACTGATCTCAAACCTGTGATTCTCTGAGCAGTTTCCCAAGTACTAAGATTACAGATATGAGCTACCCTGCCCATATGAGGTCAGTTGCCTACAGATATAGCTGTCTCTGCAAATTCAAGACTAATAACAGATTTAAATTTTTGTCTAAGAGAGGAAACAGTTTTATAATGATAAGTCCCTTTATTTTTCTAATATTTAAGTTATTGTACATGTAGTTACAGATTAAATGGATATTTTCGCATATTTAAATCTAGTAAAAAATAAGTTTATTTCTTTGAGGAAGGAAATAGAAATATGAAACTTAGAAGTACATGATATATTCTTATTTTCATGTATGTTCTATACCTAGGAATCCAGGTCTGCTGTGACCTGTTACAAAACAGTTATTATTATATATATCTCTGGCTTTTAACACACACACACACACACACACACACACACGTGCGCGCACACACACAAACTCACACATGTACACACTGTCAGTCAGGATGCAGAAAAGTGCCATTACTCTCAAAAATCTCCCTTATATTACCCTATTCTAGAACCCTAGCAGCTGGAAAACATTGATTTGTCCTTTCATTATTGTTTTTCCCATTTTTAGTGTACCATATTTTTTAGTCCATTTTCTATTGATATAACAAAATACCCAAAGTTGATACTTCAGAAAGAAAAGATTATTTAGCTCACTGTTTTAGAGGTTGAAGAGCAGAATGCTAACCTCTTGTATTCTAAGCTCAGCTCTATTAGTAACGTGGTAGATAGCATCTTAGCAGAAACAAAAGACATATAGGGAGGAGAGATGATGTGATAATTTAAGAACCAGAAAGATTCAGGGGATAGGCTCACTCTTTTAAAACAAAACAAAACCATGTTGTGTTATTCTTTGAGAATTTTCATACAATATTTTTTTTGTTTTATTTTCTTTCATCATTATTACTTTAAAGTTATAATGTAATTACATTTTCCCTTTTGCTTTACTCCCTCCAAATGTCCCCATATACCCTTTCTCCTTCAAAATTCATGACCTCTTTTTTCACTAATTGTTATTACATGCATATATATATATATTCCTTAATATAATCTACTCAAACTGTTATTTGTTATTTGTATGTATCTTTTCAAAGCTGCCCATTTCTCTCTGCCTTACTATCTCCTTTTTTCCTCTAATGATCCCTTTTTTTCTAGTTTTATGACCTATCTCTATACTCATATCCACATATATACACATGCATAAATATTGAAAGCTACACTCCATCTATGAATGACAACATGTGCTATTTGCCTTTCTGAGCCTGAGTTAAGTCACTTACTAAATTAATTTCTGGATCTTTCCACTTAGCTACAAATTTCATAATGTAATTTTTCTTTGCTGCTGCCTAAAATTCTATTGTATAACACTTCATTATCCATTCATCTGTGAAAAACATCTAGGCTAATTCCATTTTCTTACAGCAGTAAATATATGTTTATGAGTTTATTTGTGGTAGGATTCTTTTGTGTATATACCTGGGAGTGCTGCAGCGGGTTCATATGGTAGTCCTGTTATATATATATATATATATATATATATATATATATATATATGAACTTCAAACTGATTTCCAGAATGGCTTTACCAATTGACACACCCAGTTGTGATTAAAGGTTCTTTTCCCCACGTCTTCACTAGCATATGTTGTCATTTGTTTTCTTAGAGGACCATCCTATAGTTATCATTTCTCTTCTTCCTCCTTGCTTGAGTCAGTCACCCTGGTTTGCTATTGAGCTGTGTGATTTTACCCACCAAGCCATTATTTATTTTCTTGTTGATACCCATTCTGAATGAAATGAGACGAAATCTCAACATAGTTTTAATTTGCATTTACCAGATAACTAAGGATATTATTCTCTTCTCAATATGTTTATTGTATCCCTTATTTTGAGAACTGTCTGGTCATTTTATTCACTATTTATTGATAACATTTGGGTGTATTTGTTGTTATTTAATTTTGTAGCTTATATAGTCTAGCTATTAAAATTCTGTCAGAAGTATCTTTTGAAAACTGTTTATTTCATTAACCTATTTATAGATTGGTCGTTTGGATTTTTGTGTGTATGTGTTTAGTTTTGTAGTTATTGATATATGATATACTCTTTCTTTCTTCTATATATTTAGTAATGCTTCAACTGTGGTATGCCATAGGAAGTTTCTGTTCTGATCTTTTCAGTTTTGTGTTCTGTGTGTTTCTTATATCTGTATGCATATGGTTTTCCTTAGTTTGGGGAGTTTTTCTTCCCTAATTGTGCTGAGGATCTGGTCTATGTCATTGACCTGGTTCTGCTCTCTCTTCTATGCTTATAATTCAAAGATTTGATGTTTGTATGGTCTCAAATTTCATGCCTATTCCTTTCATCTGTTAACTTTTTAAATAGTCTTTGTATATGTGAGCTAGTTTTTTTTTTATTTTACCTTCAAGTCCTGATAGTCTGTCTTCTACTTAATCCTTTCTACTGTACAACTTAATCCCCCCCACCCTCCGCTGAGGTTTTTACCTGAGTTACTGAGTTTTTTAAAATTCATTTCATTTTTAACTTCTGTTCTCTTCTATATTTCTTTTTATTGGATTGAGTTTTCAGAACAGGATCAGAGGAGAGTACATACAAAGAAGCACAAAGAGTTCTGTGGTGCTTGAGTAATTCTGTACCTTGATTGTGATACTGTTTATTTGAATCTAGACATGTGATGCATAGAAACACATACATCATATTCACATATTGGTGAGCGCAGGTTACATATGTTGAAAAGCAGAATGAGTTCTATATTTTCTTTTGATAGTAATGCACCAATGTCAAATTCCTGGTTTCGATACAGAACTGGAAGTATATTAGATATACAAGTTGCTGCTTGAAGGGTAGATAGATCTTGATCAGCTCTCTTCCTGTGAGGATATGACTGTTTGAAATAAAAGGTTTCAATCAGTGGTTCACGTTTGTCTGGATGGTTTAATTTCTAATTGTGCTAAAGGTGGAATAATATGGAAAGCCATTTGCCACACCTTGCCCTACTATATCGAAAGGCCAGGAAACTAACACAAACATACCCAATGAAAGATCTACATGGAAGATAACCTCTCCTACTTCATTAGTATTTTAGTACACAGATTTCTTTGCTTTTTGAGAGTATTTTCATGGGAAAATACATATAACTCTGCAGTTATATTTAGTTTTAGTGCTTGTTCTGTGCTATGTGCTGTGCTTTTTCTGCCAATAACACAGGACAAATGACATTTACATGTTCTGGTTACTTAAGAGAATGTGCTCCCCAAATTGACCAAACCTAAAAAACATTTTCAAGAAAGTAAAATAGTACAACTTGAATATGTTAAATTCTGTCATTAGTCACTGTAGCTGGGCAAAGGTATAATAAGCTGTGAATTAGGAGAATTGCATGGTTATTTTAACTATCACTTTTCTTTCTACTCAAAAAAATGTATTGGAATGCAGATGAGGAAATTATACTTCATTATATGAAAAATCTGGAATCATCTCAAATTTATTTAAATTACTTATGATATAATTTACAATGACTTCAATAATGTATTATGAAAACACTAATTTTAAGTTACAAAAGAAGTAAAATGTATAGGCCCTCCCTTGTAACAAGCTGATATATCTGTAGCATACTGGAAATTTTTCTGACTTCAAGTACCAGGCTTTAATTTTGACCTCGCCTCTGCTGTTTACCACTAATGTCATTAAACCTCATAGCACCTGCCTTTCCTCAGATATTGTGTATAACATATACATGCATAAAAGTTCATAAGTATATCATAAGAGTGATAATGTTGAAATATAAACTATAAAATGTGCTGCAAGTTCTAAGAACATGTTATGAATGATAAGAGGTTCAGATTGAGCTTTGGAAAGTGAAAAAATAGTGGGGAAGAGTGGATAGTTAGCAACCTTAAAAAGTCAAGCCTGGTACCATTCCATAGTACAGGTAGTACATAGATAATTGAAATCTTGATCAGGGAGATTTACATAGGTTCCATTAGGAAATAGTTAATTTGTATGTTTAACAAGACAGTAGCATTGCAATAAAGCAGGTGGTACCTTTTCAGTATGTTTAATACGCCATATTCATTGTGTTTTTTAAAGTCTGTAATTGAATCTTTTCAAAAGTACTTTGATAGTCTGATAAATTTGCTGAACTTAAGAGTTGCTTTCTGTATTAGAACTTTTAGTATATTTTAAAAGAACAGGGCAAATGAAACCATTTGATGCTTGATAGGTTTCTTTTGTATGATAGTAGAACAAAGACTATTGTGGGCTAAACAGATCTGGCAGTGGTATTTTTCCCCAATAGTGAATCAATCATAGACACTTTTCACGTTTTAGCTTTTATGATCCTCTTTGGTATATAATTTCAACTTCAACTTGTCTGGTAAAAAAATCACGTTGAAATATTTATTCCCTCTTATATGGAAAACATAGGACAAAAAGGAGTAATATGATGTAAATCCTCAAGGATATAATTGGAAAGAAAAATATATACATAGATAACTATAATATAAAACATAGTTAATTATAGTTGTAAATTAATATTAACATGGCAGTGTGTCATAGGAATCCTAAAATAGCAGAGCTTCCAGTGCCAAAGATTTTTATCTTTATAAATTGGAAAAATCATTTCAATTCCAGCAAATGTATTCCAGTAAACATTACCAGAAATAATAATTTAAGAAAAATATTTGTACTTTTATAATAAATGTTTTATGTGTGATGGGTAATTGATGTTTTTTTTTATATTTTTAGGCCATGAATATTGTGGTTCCTTTCATGTTTAAATATGCTGTAGACAGCCTCAACCAGATGTCGGGAAACATGCTGAACCTGAGTGATGCACCAAATACAGTTGCAACCATGGCAACAGCAGTTCTGATTGGCTGTATGTGCGATTCTTTAATCTTTCTACAGGTGTTGACTTTCTTCAAGAAGGTTTCATCATATTTGAGCAGATGACCTTTTAACTACAAATACAACTTAGCATTTTGGATTTTTATTATTTTGTGGGAAATTTTTTGATCTGTTTTCAAAAATTCATTGTATGATATGCTTTGCAAAACTTCTGTGATATGGCAGTATTTTCCGTGTATGAAAAAAAGGATAATATAAAACAAGACATTAAATGCATTGCCACAACCTTCACTAGACTTTTTATAAGATACCTTTCTAGGAAACCCAGTTCTTTTCTCACTGTTAATGAAAGTAGCTAATTAATGATATATGAACATTCGTGCTTTGTTAAAATATACTTAGTGGCCGAGACAAACAAATACAATTTGAAAATAATAGAATGTTCTTTCAAATGCACTGGAGCCCCATATATTTGAAAGGACATTTTGTAATACTTCAGAGCAGAAGCAAGGGCTTGCTAAAAGCACTTGACTCTTCAGTATCTAAGCCTTTCACATTTGTTATTGAGAGAATTGAATTAGATATTGTGCACTTACCCACAATGAGGCCATCTGGTCTATTCTACATTAAAAGTATTTTAATTGGAAAAAAAATCTTTCAGAATCTGAAATCTAGGGTCAAATAACATAGAAAGGGATTCATGATGATGAAAAGGTTAGTATTCATTAGAGTAGATGAGTCCTAGGCTTCTTTAGAGTAAATATTCTCTGGTATATTTATTTATTGGATGAACTGTTCATTGTACAAAGATTTCCTGCAGCCTTGCCACTTACACTGCTATGATTCTAACGTTTCTATGCCTCCCTTTACTTTTTTCTTTTGTTGTGTTAGATGGTGTATCAAGAGCTGGAGCTGCCTTTTTCAATGAAGTTCGAAATGCAGTATTTGGCAAAGTAGCACAAAATTCAATCCGAAGAATAGCCAAAAATGTATTTCTCCATCTACACAACTTGGATCTGGGTTTCCATCTGAGCAGACAGACAGGAGCTTTATCTAAGGCTATTGACAGAGGAACAAGAGGCATTAGTTTTGTCCTCAGTGCATTAGTATTTAATCTTCTCCCTATTGTGTTTGAGATGACGCTTGTCAGTAGTGTTTTGGTAAGTAATACGTTTTTCATAGTAAGCTTTTTATCTTACAGTCTTATTAATAGCAAGTGAATATTTGAAGCTGTTATGCTTCTGCATACCATGATGCCAGAAAGATTATATAGTTTGTTTCATTATTTTGCCACAAGCATCAAAGGACTGTCTAAATTCTCTGTTATTCTTTTAAACATCTAGATCATTGATTAGTGCTTCTAATTTTTTTTCTCAATAATTTTGTATGTCACATATTGGATTGATGTGCTCAGAATATTTACATTTCAATTTATGGACCCTAACAAGTTAAACCTGTGTAAACTTTTAATTAATTCCTCTTTAGGCTTAAACTGTTTCAGTGTTAGAATTTGATGGTATAATTGTGGCGGGTACCATTTGACTTTCTTTTCTTGTTAATTTGAGTGATTGTCTAAGGTATTTGATTTTTAATCCACTATTGATTAAGGTAACATGCCATCATCGTAGTCTTTATAAATATCCTTTGACTGAAACTTGCTGCTGTGATGCTTTAAAGTGAGAAGAACATCAACTGTTTTTTTTTCAAAAAAAATTGTTTCATTTTGTTGTTTTTAAAACAATAATTTTAAGAAAAGTAATGCTTTGTATTTATCTGAAGTGCATAGTATTTTAGATAACACTTTCAAAGAAAGCTATAGTATTCTCTACAGGCTTTCCAGTTTGCCAAGTTTTAGACTTAAACAAAACTGCCATATTCAGTTATAATTTTGGTTCAAAATATAATTAAGCATGATTCATAATCATATTTTAGTAAAATAACTTTTCACATTTTTACAGTGCTACTTTATTCCATTTTATTTTACATGACAGAGAATGCTGCCAGAGATTATACCATCAAATTCTAACACCGAAACAGTTTAAGCCTAAAGAGGAATTCATTAAAAGATTACACAGGTTTAACATGTTAGGATCCATAAATTGAAATGATAAAACTCTCACTTATTTATTGGTAAATGATGAAAGTCAAAGACAATTTAACCACTTCTCATTTCTTCTTTTGACTTCTTTTTCAGTATTACAAATGTGGTGCCCAGTTCGCGTTGGTAACCCTAGGAACACTTGGTGCATATACAGCCTTCACAGTTGCAGTTACACGGTGGAGGTATGATATTCCCCAGAGGCTAGTCAAGAGTGCAGAAATTAGTTATGGTATAGCATATGTCTGATGCTATGTAAATCTTTGTCTTACAGAACTAGATTTAGAATAGAAATGAACAAAGCAGATAATGATGCAGGTAATGCTGCTATTGACTCACTGCTGAATTATGAAACTGTGAAGGTAAGCTGTTTAAGTATCTTGTCATCTGCCTTTCACACCAAGATGTGTTCTGTTATGTAATTTAATGGTCACCATAAGAATATAAGATTAGAATAGGATCTCTAGGTATGATGAAATAATACTACTTCATTTTTCTTTTGTTTAGAAAATGTTCCCTGTCTTTCCTCTTCAGTTTTTTGGAAATATCAGAATTTTACTTTCTGAATTAGTTTATAAATGATCATAAATATGATTAGCATCCGTATTCCAAATGAATATTAGCTAATTAAGCTGATGTGCACGTTCTTTTTATGCTTCAGAGTGCCTAGTATAGTGCTTTTCCTTAATTATTTCATTCATTTTTGCATTAATTCGCTGAATAATTGCTGAATTCTTCTCATGCAAAAAACACTATGCTAAATGCTATAATGGGAGAAGGTGGTAAAAGTAGATCACAATGTCATCCTTGACTTCCTGTGATTTTATAATATGCTAGAAAAGTAAAATAAGTATTCAGATGATTCATCAAAAAGGCATGATATGGTGAGGGCAATGGGAACCAGGAATTCAAGGCGTCAGGGCAAGGCTTTGTGAAGGAAGTGCCACAAATAGAAAGCATGTTTAAATAATAAGTTTTAGGTTCTAATTGATTAGCTAGTTACTAAATGTTTATTGGATGAATTTTTAACATAATTCATCATTTGAAAGCTTTCAGAAATACCATAATCTAATATTGAAAGTATATATATTTTTCATGCATATGTGTGTATATGTGTGTGTGTGTGTATCTGTTTTTATTTTTGACAATTTCATACAGTATATAATGTATTCTGATTTTATTCACTTTCCCCACACTATCCCTTCTTATCCCCTTCCCACTCCTGCTGACCCATTTTTTTCTTCAAAGTTCAGTTTTATAAAGGATCTGTAGTAAAGTATATCCATATATCAAATGTAATGAAATTTATACCAATTGTATATATTCTGATTAATCCATAGTTACTATTTTTATATATTTGTAGTATTTTAATAATGAAAAATATGAAGCACAAAGATATGATGGATTTTTGAAGACATATGAGATGGCTTCATTGAAAAGTACCTCTACACTGGCTATGCTGAATTTTGGCCAAAATGCTATTTTCAGTGTCGGATTAACAGCTATAATGGTGCTTGCCAGTCAGGGAATTATAGCAGGTAATGGGTCTATGGGTATCACATTTAGAAACTATTATAAATGGGTTAATGAAAAGAATAAATGTTTTGTGTTAATTGTAAAGTGTGTTCAACAAAATATTTAGCCATTTTAGGGTGTTTTTCTTTTCCTCTGAGAATGTATTTTATTGATATTTCTTTTATTTCCTTTTGGTTAACACTGACTTACTCATTGAAGGTAAGAATTCTACTATTTATGCATTTTATGGGTCTGTAACCCAATTCTTTAGGAGAAACATTTTTTTAAAAATTAACCATGTAAAATTTTTACTTTTATGATACCTTTTTAAAAAATGTCTTTATTAATTTGAGACATCAGATTAATTTGAGACCTTTTTACTATCTAACATGTTTAATTTTTCTTCTAGACCTGGAAAGTAATGGCATTAATTTACTCTTTAGTTCAAAAGACTTGTTTTATAATTACCAGTATCTTTCTTGTAGTTTTCATTTACAAGTAATAGCTGTACCTGCTCCTCATTCATTTGGTATGACATTAATATGAGATATATCATTATTCTTTGTCATGATATCCATTTACTCCAAATTTTAATATATGTTCTTTTACAAATTTTTTTGTACTGTACAACAAATATTTACTTACGCCTTAGAGGAAAAAAACAGAAGTATTTTTAACCTTCCACTTCTACCATTACTTCAGTCATCCTTTTTGTATATTAAACATAGTGTATAAGTATGCTTTTTCCTTTCCATACAATGTACACTAAGTTCCTACATTACCTACTTTATGCATTCATATGCTGTGCAATTTGTGTCACTTTAAATGTTGCTGATTATGTACACTTAGAACTATTTGTCATAGAAATTGGCTATAAAACTCTGTCCTAAGCTAAGAAAGTTTATACCATTTCTTTCTTCTTCTGATTGCATAATAAGGTGCCCTTACTGTTGGAGATCTAGTGATGGTGAATGGACTGCTTTTTCAACTTTCATTACCCCTTAACTTCTTGGGAACTGTATATAGAGAGACAAGGCAAGCACTCATAGATATGAACACCTTGTTCACTCTGCTCAAGGTAGACACGCGGATTAAAGTAAGTAATGCATACAGTAGCCGTTTCAAAAGAACATGAACACTCTCCCATGAATATTGGGTTGTTCTAGAACAGCTGTTCTCAACCTTTGGCCATGACCCCTTTAGGGGGTCTCATACCATTTATCCTGCATGTCAGATTCACAACAGTAGCAAAATTACAATTATCAAGTACTAACAAAATAGTGTTATGGTTAGGGGTCACCACAACATGAGGAACTGTATTAAACAGTTGCAGCATTAGGAACATTGAGAACTACTGTTCTAGGAGAATATTCTTATATCACTATGTTAGACAAACAAGTTATTTACCATCATTTCTTCCACAACTCTTCACCAAGAAAATGTTCCTAGTAATCAAAATATATAGGAATTTCTTACCCACATATTTGTATGCACTGAGGAATGAAAAAAGAATGTGAACATGGCCTTATTCCATTTACATAAACCTCCTTTCCCATATTTTTCCTTGTCTGTCTGTCAATTAAAGACATTGTATGCAGAGCTTACTCAAAGTAGTATATTAAGTTGTTTTTTGTTTTTTCTTCCCTGCTAGGACAAGGTGATGGCATCTCCCCTTCAAATAACACCACAGACAGCCACAGTGGCCTTTGATAATGTGCATTTTGAATACATTGAAGGACAGAAAGTCCTTAGCGGAGTATCTTTTGAAGTCCCTGCAGGAAAAAAAGTGGCCATTGTAGGAGGTAGTGGGTCAGGGTGGGTAATTTGTTATTTATAAAATTCTACATTATTGACTTATAATTCTGGATGTGAATTTTTATCATAGGGAAATAATTATTATACTTAAATGGAGCTTCCCTAATGACAACAGATGCTGATTAACCTTTCTTCATCTCTAATTGCAGAAAAAGCACGATAGTGAGGCTGCTGTTTCGCTTCTATGAGCCTCAAAAGGGTAGCATTTACCTTGCTGGTCAAAATATACAAGATGTGAGCCTGGAAAGTCTTCGGCGGGCAGTGGGAGTAGTACCTCAGGTATTTAAAAACTGAATGTAATTCTTAGAGGGTTGTAGGATATATTACTATAATTTGAATCTAAGGAATCAACATATGCTAATGAAGTAGATAATGTTAGACCTTTCAAGTGAAATTCTGCTACCGAACAGATGTGGTTTTTTTGAGACAGGGGCTCACCATGTAGTCCTAGCTGGCATGTAACTCAGTATATGAATCAAACTGTCCTCACAGTAGTTCACCTGCCTCAATCAAGCAGACATGGAGTCTAACCCTAGGTCTAAGACTGATCAGTTTTGTGATACTCATCTCAGTTTCCTCATTATAAATAGATGTTACTTATTATTATATTCTAGAGAATACACACATACAGGCACACACACACACACCAAGTACAATACTCACAATATAAATGTTCAGAAAATTAAAAGTAATTTTGAATAGCTTTCAACATATTGTTTATAATTAAAAAGTAGTTTATCTACCAAACTTAAGTTTTATGCCTTATTTGCTATTGTGTGCCCTCTTCACTATGAGGCATACAGTATGTGACACATTGTAATAATTTTTAAATGTCTAGTAAGTGATGTTGGTCCAGGAATGGAAATTTAAAGTAAAGCCTGAGAAAACAAGAAGTAAATAGTCTTATAGGGTGTATGGTTTTATTTTAAAATCTATAAAGGAATCAGAGGTTCTGCCTAAATGGTAGAGTACTTATCTGATTCATGAAACCAGTATCAGATCTCTGGGAGAACAGATTATATTGGGAAAGGAGAGGAGAAAACCTGTAAGAAAGTCATCAGGAAGGATGTAGTGATCACACGTGAAATTCCAGCACTCGGAAGGTTATGATAGGATAATTGACTTCAGTTTGAGGCAGCCTGGGCTACAATGCATTCCAGGAAGGTCTGAACTGCTGAGTGGGATTCTGTCTTTAAAACACACACACACACACACACACACACACACACACACACACACACACACAAACTAAAGATCTCCAAGTGCTCCAGCATATGACACTCCTTTCTATCCTGTGTTTTCCTGACAATTCCAAATTTTAGTGGGTATGACCCTAGGGAAAATTGTTGAAATTCCACTCCTTTTTCATGTGCTCTGCTTTTAATGGTGGAGTGCGTTGTGAGCCCAGAACTCTGTTTTTTAGTATTCATCTTGGATGAATCAGATAGATAGATAGATAGATAGATAGATAGATAGATAGATAGATAGA
>NW_021604652.1:1655187-1729140 GCF_004785775.1 Grammomys surdaster
AGATAGATAGATAGATAGATAGATAGATAGATAGATAGATAGATAGATAGATAGGTAGGTAGGTAGGTAGGTAGGTAGGTAGGTAGGTAGATAGGCAGGCACAGGCAGACCGACTGACCGACCGACCGACCGACCGACCGACCATGTGTTCTAATTCATATAAGTCTAATTCTGTCATTCTATTAAGCTATATAATAGTTTCACTATCCTTTTGAAAATTAAAACATTAAATTCACAAAGGAAGAAAAGCTGTCCAACCTTATTGGAGACATTAGTAATATAAGATTAAGTGAAAATGAGTAACACTTTTACTTTAATCACCTTGATAAAGATTTTGAAATGTAGGCTATCAAGTTTAGACATAACTCTGTTAAATGGGAGTCTTGCTCTTCTGAGGAAGTATATAGCTTTCATAAGAAAATCAACAATACATGCCAAGTTCTGGGAAAGTATTCTAATAGTTCTAAAATTTCTAGGAAATTTTAGTAAAAAATTTAAAAGGTACAACATGTGTCTTTACATACAATGTTCATGGCACTGTTATTTATAATAGTAAAAAGTGGATGCAATATAAATACCCAAAATGTACCCAATTGAATGCTTGAAGTCTTACAGGGTCAGGTGACATGTAGCCATTTTTAATCATTAAGTTTTCCTAGATTACATTGTTGTCGTTGTTTACTTAGCATATATGGGTATTTTGCCTGCATGTAAGTCTTTGTACCTCATGCATGCCTGGTATTGAGATCAGAAGAGAATTTTGAATCCTTTGAATCTGGGGTTACATATGACTTGACTGTGTGCTGAGAATTGAACCCAAGAAATCCTCTGAAAGAGCAATCAGTGCACTGAACCCAGTGCTCTTAACCAGTAAGTTATTTCTCGAGCCCAGCATTAAAGTATTGTGAACAGTGTGTAATTACAAACTTTTCTGAAAGATATCAAACAAAATATTCCAGCTATACAATATAGATTAATACTTGCAAATAGAGAAAAAGATGGAATAAATATCAAAGCATTAATATTTTTCTAGATGATAAAGTAATGCATCATTTAGTTTCTTAAATTTATAAAATTTCTATTTATAAGTTGCATGCCATGTTATAAGATGCCTATAGATAGTAATGTGGTTACTTAATAAAATGCTTACCTAAATATAAACTAACCAATTTCACTATATCCCATAGTTACCCATATTTACTGTGTGCTAAGAGTAGTTGGCAAAACATTGTGAAAAACTTCCATTTGTGTTGTGGTTTTTAAGATAGGGTCTCACTGTTTAGTGCAGGCTAGCATCATGCTCGTGGTTTTCCTAAATCCAATTCCAAGTGCTGGGATTATAAGAGTGGGCTACCGTACCTGTTTAGTGTGTGTTCATTTTATCAAATTCTGTTGGGTTTTTCTTTTTTTCAGTTAGCATTTGTTAATATTTTTTCAGAATGTGAAATATTATAAAATAGTTCTATGTATAGAACTTTGAGTTTATTTGATACCAACCCAGTATGACAAATTCACATTAATAGTAGATATATAAATGACTAGAATATTTTTTTAAATAATGTCAGAAGTTCTGAGCCTGGAAATCATATAAAAGACCTTATTAGGTTCTCTGGTGAATATTAACAATTGGAGCCATTCAGAGACGGATAAAAGATAAGAGATGAATGCTCACTTGAAATAAATTATCTTTAGTATGCTATGTCAGAACAAGTTAAATTATCTAATGAAAGCTTGCAGTGGACTTCCTCTAATAACATACATAGATGATGAAGGAATTATTTGTTTGCTGAGTTTCGAGTCCAAAGTAAAAGCTTCTTACAAATGCATGGAAATATATTTAACTTTATCAGTAATTAAGGAAATGCAAATGAAAACAAAAAGCACATTTCATTCTAAAAATCACAACAAGTGAAAATGTGTAATAACCTGAGTTGCTAAACCTGTGGAGATCTAGCAGCCTTACATGCCACTGAATAGAGCATGTACATACATTACTAGCTATGTTTGCAGGGTAGCTAAGCAATAATATTGTAGGGTAAACATAAACTTAACCTTTGACCTATCAGTTGAAATGTAGGACTCCTTGTATAAATACTCAGCTGTGTGAAGCCATTTATAAAATGCTATTTTATTCCAATATGTTAATCACATTAATGTACATTCATAGGAGAATAAGTAAATTGTATCTGAAGTATGAAATATATAACTGTTAAAACAATGAAGCATGTTTCTGTTATTCAGAATGGACAATCTCTACCAAATGTTAAAGTAAAAAAAAAAGCAATTTGTAAAAGAATTTGTGTAGACTGAGTTCCCTTGTATTGAAAAAGCATATGGTTAAACATATAAATGACTAGAAATAAGTCTGGAATGAACACAACAAATCATATGTGGTAATTAGGTCCACGAAGGAACCTGAGACTTCAGGCCCCTCCTTAAATAAAAAGGATTGCCATGATTTGCTATTTACTATTACTTTATGTCTTTAAATATATATGTACACACACATACATGTGTGTCTATATAAATCTGCTTCAGGATGCCGTCCTCTTCCATAATACTATCTACTACAACCTCTTATATGGAAACATCAACGCTTCACCAGAGGAAGTATATGCAGTAGCAAAATTAGCTGGTCTTCATGATGCAATTCTTCGAATGCCACATGGATATGACACGCAAGTAGGAGAACGAGGACTCAAGCTATCAGGTGATCAAAGATTTTAAATCTTTTACTTGTATATTCTACTGAAACTTACTTATTGAAAACACTTATATTATTGACAGAAGTTCAAGTATATTAGTGTTAATGTATAATCCATAACCCTTATATTTAAGGAAAGTGAAGGTTGTTACTCACCTGGAAAAGAGCAAAAGTAGAGTTAAGTAATTTAGTGCCGAATCATTTATCTCTCATCTCATTTCCTAGATTAGGCTCAGTTGTTTAAACCTCCCACTTAGAATTCATAAATTTAGATATTCATGGTTTCATGTCCTTAAGTTTTCTAGTTTCAGATATTGGATTTGCCTTTCACTTTGTTGATTCTTTGCTATTGGAATTGTTATCTAAGGTTGTTGCATATTGAAATATTTATAATATAAAATAACATATGATAAACATGTTTCTGGTGAGAATAATTTCAGAATCAAAGTTGTTACTTCTCATTATTATTTATTTCACTGATATGAATCAGATTCATTAAGATTGCATTTGTATTCCAAGGTATATAGTTTGTCAAAGGATATATATAGAATTAGACTGAACAACAATTCAGTAAAATAATGAATGATAAAGAGTTGATGTAAATGTTGCAAGTATAACTTGATGGTCTTAATCAACAGAAATGCTAGAAACATAATATTCTTGTATTATATGTCCTTAAATTAACCTTTTTCTTTTCCAGGAGGAGAAAAGCAGAGGGTAGCAATTGCAAGAGCCATTTTGAAGGATCCCCCAGTTATTCTCTATGATGAAGCTACTTCATCATTAGATTCAATTACTGAAGAGGTAAATGACAATGAAAATAACAAAACAGCCTTTTCCTTGGAGGTTTCAGTACAGTGTCTGCATTACTTATACTGTGGTTCACCTTCCTAATGCTGCGACTCTTTAATATCTACTTCCTCATGTTGTAGTGACCCCAACCATAAAATTATTTTCGTTTTTACTTCATAACTATAAATTTGTTAGTTATGAAATAATGTAAAGATACAATGTACAAGATATTTGATATGCAGCCCTGTGTAAAGATCATTCAACCCCCCCAAAGAGGTCATGACCTCTTTACTTGGAAGTTTGTGATACTCTATGCTATTATTATAGTTTTGCATCTTGCAAAGCTGTACACATCACAGAGAGTTTTAGTCACTGTCTTGTCATTTAGCAACCCTTAATAGAACTCATGTAAGTGATTGTGACACAATACATACCAGAATGCTTTTCACTTACTATTGACATGCAAGCCAAGCGTATACAACCCTTAGAACTAGTATCAATTTGTATTCGTTTCACAAAAGAGTTGTATAACAGCAAAATGTTTGTGACAATGATGTCATGATACTACACAACAAGAACATTGTACCTTATAACAACAGCTTTACAATATGCACGAAAGTTTCAACAGCAATGATAATTTCAAGTAGTTTAATCTACAACCAAAGATAAGCAAGTGTCTTCAGTTAATACATGATGAACTGTGTTAAGGTAGAGGTCTCCTTTTAGCTTTACCAGCAATGTAATATAATATTTCAATTTGGAATTAAGTTTTTTTTAGGAAGCATTATTTTATCAGCAGCATTCTTAAAACTGTTCAAAATAGATCCATTTGAGAATGTATTATATTTTGAGTGAGCATTTAACAGGACTAGATCCCATTTAAAAGAGAATAGCAGCCTGTTTATAAGAACTTTAGACCTAAATATATATTGTACAATATATGTTTCAAGCTAACAAGATAGAATTAATAACAGCAGTTTTTTAAGTCGCATAGCGTTATTATTATGTCAGAGAATATAATCCAGTAAGCATTTACAAAGAATTCCTCAGAGGAAGATGTTTTGATGGGCTTCAGTGAGCGCTTTTAGTAGGTACAGGGGAATTCAGAATTTAAGTTTTTATATAGGAGAGGGACTATCTATAAATATCAGGGTTTTGTTTTGTTTAATATTGGCTCTATACTTGATCCTTAGTCTATCCTAGTAAAGAAAACTGTCTGCTCCCAGTAATTACATGCTTTTAAAAATTAAACGTTTAGAAATACATGTGGAAAGGAAGTTAGTGAGTATATCTTCATCACCTACACTACCCAACTGGCTTTGGTTAGGCCCAAGTTTCTAAGGATAATTGAATACATATATAATTGTCTCACACTTCATAGGCAGTAAAAAAAAATCCATTTTCTAGAAGGTATTAAAAACTTAAAATGTGGCCAGGTACAGTGACATGCACCTAGCAGTTTAAGGCCGGCCAGATCTATGTAGTGAGTCTGATGCCAGCCAGGGCTGCATACTAAGACTGTCTCAAAAACCAAATAAGAACTCAAAATGCTTTTAAAAAACGGGGTTCCTCAAGTTAAAAAAGTACATAGATGTGTTTTGCCTTTAAACTAAGGAAGAACAGATGTTCCTCTAAGTTATCAGACTGCTGTCTCTTGAACTTTTTTTCTTGAATAGTTTCTTACTTTAGTTGTGTTCTTATTGATAAGATTATATATGACTATTTTCCTCATATCACCAAAGGTTTTTAAAACAGAAAATATCACCTTATTCCACAAATTTTAGTGACATGCTGCCTATCTAAGTGATCATTTTAAGATGGTGTACTTATGTTTACTTCCCAATATTCTTTGATTTTTGCCTTTGTTTTATTTCTTTTAGTAAGTATTAGAGGTAAAAGTATTTAGTGGTGCTATAAAGTGCTAAGTTCCCTTAGGGAAAAATGATTGTTTTCATTTACACTAACCTAATTGGAGCTCTGGTTTGGTTTTCTCCTACTCTTGTCAAACTTGTAGACTATTCTTGGTGCCATGAGGGATGTGGTCAAGCACAGAACTTCTATTTTCATTGCACATAGATTGTCAACAGTGGTTGATGCAGATGAAATCATCGTCCTGAGCCAGGTAAGAGATAAATGTTAAAAGTTAGTATTCATTGCTATTCAACATTAATTAGAGAAGTTTCTCTCTGCAATGATTGGTGAATTCGTGGACTTGTGGCTGCTCAAGGTGTAGAAAGTAATTGACAGTTGAGTGCTCAGCCCTAAACAGCACATATATACCACTTGCTCTAATGCTCAGGGAACATCGAGGAATGAGGCAGGGGGTTGGGAGGATAAAGAATCAAAAGATAGTGAGAACAGCTATGAAATGGTGTTAGCCATTTTGTAATCATGATCCTACAGCAGCTCCAGCTACCTGCACTGGGTCTGCATAAGACTAGGCCAGCCAGAAGTCAAATCATGAGTACAGGAAGGACTCACAGGGCCATACCCTTCCCCAAGGAACTATTGACTATTTATAGATTCTGTGGGAGGGAAGGGCAGTCATTGTCTTCACTTTCATACCCAAAGGTGAACTTACCAGGCTCCAGTGGATATTTCGAAACCAATTGTCACATTGACTGACCTGGTAAAAATCAATGGGTCACAAAACCAAAAGACATGAATGAAGGCAGTACACTTGTAGGGCGGTAGGAGGGCTGAAAGGATATGAGAGGGTTAGGGGGAGTAATCAATACGTTTTAAATATGTGTGTCAACTTACCAAAGAACAAACTTAATAGAAGCTATAAAAAAGGAAAAATGATAGTATTAAAAGAAAATTGAAAATAGTTATAGATACCTGAAATTTAATTATTGTGTCTAAAATAATATTACAGAATTTGTGTTCTTTGGATGACATTGGATCCTAATAGTATATTGGGTTTAGTCCCTTTTGTAGGAAGTAATGCATGACATTTTGAAGAAGAATAAACTATAATAACTCACTCTTCATTAAAGTGCTAAAAGTAAATATTTGATCAGGAAAGTATTCATGATGGAAGCATATTTTCAAGGGTTGTCTATATAAAATAATTTTTCTGCATCCATTTTTGTCTTGAGTAAATCTTTGCATGGTGTCTCTGATGTATTTTCATCATTCTAGTGTTGTACATAACCTTAATGTTCTAAGCATTGCAGTAAAATAAAAATGATCATCTAAACATGACCACTTACATTTTTGTTTTCCTTATACACAAAGTAAGAAGATATCCTATTTTATGTCTTAGGGGTTTGCTATGCAAGCTTACTACTATCTACATGTTCTCAGCAAATCAAAATATCATTGTTGTGATTGGAATAGTTGAAAATGTTTGATTATTGCCCTTTATTCCTTTCTGTAAGAGTCTTTTTCTCTACCTGTTAGTGTTTGATTATTTCTAACACTGTTCAGTTTTTCATATCACATTCAGGGCCTTTTCCATTATTATCTTTTTCTTCTAATCACTACTTCAATTCTTTATTGTTTTGGAAGCCTATGTACTGAGAGTTAAGAGATAGGAAGCAATTATATGCTTTCTATAATTCTGAGTAATCAAGAGGGGTGTTTTAATGATGGTGCAGATTGAACTCAGAGCCTTATACATGCGAGCAAGTGTTCTACCATTGAACTATATTCACAGCCTGAGAGTGTAGTTTTTTCATTCTACTAAAGCTTAGACAGTATTCAGTATTGTGATGGCTATGCTCTGCTCTATAAGGGGTTTGTATGCTTGTGACTTTAAACATATTAATTAGTTCATAAATGTTTACATTTTTTAGACAAGATGTTTGTCCCCAATATGATTATACCAGATATCTTAAATGGTAACTTAAACTTTACTGTATCTTTGATATTTAAAATCTGATATTTTGGGTCTTTTTAACTAAGCTTACCAATTGTATGCAGTCGTGCTCTCCGAGCTTTTACTAAGTAATAGAAAATGTTAGCCCGGCAGTGGTGGCCTACGCCTTTAATCCCAGCACTTGGGAGGCAGAGGCAGGGGGATTTCTGAGTTAGAGGCCAGCCTGGTCTACAGAGTGAGTTCTAGGACAGCCAGGGCTACACAGAGAAACCCTGTCTCGGAAAACCAAAAAAAGAAAGAAAAAAAAAAAAAGAAAGAAAGAAAATGTTTGACTTTCTTAGCAAATAATCTATCTCCATGTATCTGTGCAGTTATTTCACAACGTTCAAAACCCTTGGGTTTTGAATTAGAATTAGTGTATTAATACAGTAATAATATCTATATCTACATGCAATCTTAGTATTTTTATTTGTTGGGTCTCTAAAATTGCTTAGTTATATGACCTTATTTTCAGCTGATGGTCTGTCTGTCACCTCAGGCACTCTATCAAAATTTGTTTATGATATTTCTATAAAGATGGCATATCTATGAGAGATCTGATTGAACATGGAAGATTAGACACATTTGTCTCCCCTCCTCCATCCAAAATAAAACAAAAACTGAAGGAATAAAATGAGTATAATTATAAATCAATAAATGTACTAGAGGAGGAATTAACAGTGAACAAAGGATATCAGCAAATATGGGGAAGATGTTAAGTAGGTAGATTAAAAGGACTAAGAAATTTGAATAGTATGATTTGCCAAAATAGAGAGAAAGCAATCTTTAAAACTTGGTTCATACTGTAAAAACCTGAAATGGCTCTGACACTGGAGGCATCAGGGTATTATGGAAAATGAAGATGAGTATGAGGCTAAAATAGCAGAATTCATGTTCATATAAGAAATAGAAGCCAGGCTGTAATCTCAGCTACTAGGGAGGGAAAACCTGGACAACTTTGTAAAACTCTAAAAGTAAAAATATAAAAGAGGCCCTAGTATATAGCTTAATGATAGCATCTGTGAAGCTCATTGTTTGCTAACTAAAATCATGAAAATAAAATCAAAGATACAAAAACATAAATATTGAACACTAACAGGAAGCAACACTGTTACATTAATAATAGAACCAACCCATGTAATTTTTAACACAGTACTCCAATTATACACTCTTATTATTATATGTCCTAATTTGCTTCTTCGTTGTTGTGATAAAACACTTGGTTTACAAGTTACAGTCTGCCACTGAGGGAAGCTAAGGCAGGAACTGATGCAGAGACCATAGAGGAATGCTGCTTACTCCCTCGCTCCCCCTTGGCTTCCTCAGCCTTCTTATTTATTCACCCCAGAACTACCTGCAAAGTGATGGCACCACCCACAGTGTGCTGGGGTCTACCACAATAATCAATCAAGTAAATCCCCTCCAGTCTTGCCTACAAGCCAGTCTTATGAAAGGATTCTCTCAGTTGAAGTTTCTTCTTCCAAGATGCTCAAGCTTATGTCAAGTTGACAAAAACAAAACAAACAACAAAAACCCCAGGATATTTTTGGATCTAGCAGAAATGTATTATAAGAATAAATAATCCAAAAGAAATAGTTGGTGATTTTGTGGAGGTACCCATTTTGAAATTATTTTCTATACAAGACTGAGCAGCATATGCTGAGTAAATGTACTGCTCTTAGATCAGAAATCTCACTTGGGAGAAGAAAGATACAAGTAAAAAAAATCATCAAAGGAAAGGAAGACTCTCACAAGGTTATGTTTTAACAGAATTATCTATATAAATTTCTGATACGAAAAGTATTCCAATTCTGTCCACTGAAAAGCCTGGGAGCAATGAAAGTCTGTAAGTAATGAGCATTCCTGGCACACAGATCTTGGGTACTAAATTACTGTTTCTCACTAAAAGGAACCAAACCTCCTTCGATAAAAGCTGTTCTGGGGCCAGGAAACTAATGAACACATGTCACAGGGCCACAGGAACCACTTTGAATGACCTCCCACTGGCCAAATGTGGGATAATTAGAGCAGTAAAAAGAATAATGGCACTAATGAGTTGTAACACAATGAATAAAAAATAATTTCTCTATTCATGATGATACTTTTAAAACAAGAACTACCAAGAGGAAAAGGAAAGCCCTTTAAGAATACCACCAGCCAGCCTGTAGAAGGAATGATAAATTCAGAGAATCAGATTTTGCGACTACCATTGTAGTAATTGTTTTAGAAAACAGTCATCATAGGCTGATTAAACTATTGAGGAAGAGATTATTCAGTCAGTTTGAAAATAAATCTCGTAGATTACTTATTATTACAAAGATAAATTTTGTCGGTTAATTTGAGAAATTGTCCTTAAGCATGTGATTAAATTTCCTATCAGTAATGGAACAAACTGATTTCTCTACCTTCTGATGTGATGATGCATTGAGGACATTTTTACCCTTTTTAAAATTCTCTCTCTCTCTCTCTCTCTCTCTCTCTCTCTCTCTCTCTCTCTCTCTCTCTCTGTATGTCTGTGGGGTATGGGATTATAAGTGTGAGTGCAGTGTCAGAAGAGGCCCAAAGTAGGCCTTGGATCCCCTGAAGCAGGAATTATGAGCTGCCCAAGGTGGGCTCAGATCCTCCAAAAGATGAGGAACAGTAGAGCCATCTCTGGACCCGCATGACCTATTTCTAATTTTACTCCCTCTATCTACCTCCCATGATTTACACTCAGTTCTTTAAAAATTAAAAACATTTAAGTTCAATATGTTGGTTTTCTTCAGATCCTAGATGGAAAAAAGCAATAAAGGGGATTAACATTAATAGTTTAAAATGAAGTATTTGTTAGATAAGAGTAATGAGTCATTGTTGAATTTCTATTATACTAGGCATGTAAAATTATTCCTTATTTTAAGAGATACATATTAATGAAATATTTAGGATTATAATATAATTGATATCTACAAGTCACGCTCAGATTGTTTGACAAAAAATAGTGTGTGTGTATAGATAAAGTAACATCGTGCATACACATACAAACATGATAGTAGTAAATGAAGTAATTGCTAAGTCTAGGTAGAAGAAAAACTGTGAGAAAATATATGTAAAATCCCAGCACCTACATGATTCAACAGAAAATTTGTAGTCCATAAAGTAAACAACACTTGAAAACACTTGACTAGACATAACAAAATAAATAGAACCAGAATTTGCGAAGAATGCAGCAGAGGGGATGTGAGATCATTAGTGTCAACTCTCCCAACTTCTTCAACAAGTTGATAAAGAATGCCAGAAATCCATAAATCAAGAAACAAATATAAGCATATATGTATATAGCCATGTGTGTGCAAATTCAGCACTTGGGCATTGCCACAAACTTCATTAATATTACAGAAATATTTGGAAAAATCCTGTCATTGGATTCCAAATTCAATTTCATAGGATTTTCCAAATCCTGTGAAAGTAACAAATTCCTTTTGTCTCTCATTATGTTTAACAAATTAGTTGTGGGTCAATGTTTGGAACCCATATCAAATTAATGAAATGCTGTCTTTAATAGGTATTGTTACCAAAGAGAGCTACTGGATGGACTTCATTTTCAAGAAGTTTTCTTTATTTCATGAAATTTTATTTCAAAATTCTCATGGATTTCACAATATTGTTTTTAAATCCTTTAAATCCCCGTATAAATAACAGTGCTTTTGATTTGAACATTTGCTGATTACAGAAAATATCACCTTTTTAGAATTTTAATCTTCCCTTTATGCCTTCCAAAATGAAAAAAATAAAATAAAGCTTCATTTTCCTTACATAAGGTGGTGTTTATGCTATTGGGAGTCTCCTCATTTCTGTTTACAGGGGCTGGGTAATGTATCAGCGAAGAAGCATTCCTACCTCAGTCTTTCTTCACTGGGGCTATGGATAAGGAATTAGAAGTATTTTAATGAATAAAGGTTCTTGAAATATTTTCTCATGAATTACTATATAGTTTTAGATATTATGCTAGTTAACTGACCTTGGTCCACATTTACCTTGTGTTTCCTTTGTAGGGGAAGGTAGCTGAACGCGGTACCCACTATGGTCTGCTTGCTAACTCTAGCAGTATCTATTCAGAGATGTGGCATACACAAAGCAGCCGTGTACAGAACCAGGATAGCCTCGGATGGGATGCAAAAAAAGAGAGTCTCTCCAAAGAGGAGGAAAGAAAGAAGCTCCAAGAAGAAATTGTCAACAGTGTGAAAGGCTGTGGGAATTGTTCCTGCTAAGGAACACAGACATTTTCTCATCTTTCTTTTTGTTGTCTTGTTTGGTTTTGAAGTATGCATTTGCACTGAAGTAAAACCAGTTCACAAAAACACAAATCATACATTCCCATTCCTTTAATCCTATTAAATATGATTTATTTAAAGGAGGATTTGATTTTTATGTCTTTCACCATCTTTTGAATGTGACATCTGTATTTATCCCCAAATTATTTTCTTGTTACTGCCCCAAGTGTGCTCAGTACATAATTTTTGTTACCATTTGATTTTACCCTACAACTATGTTTGAAGTCTGACAACCACTTAATATCAATAACCAGATGAATTAGAATGGTTTCTGAATTTAAGTAGTCTTTAAAAACCTCCTTTATGCTGACAAGTTGTAAGGAGACCGTTTTTTCTCTTAAAATTAAACAGGAATAAAAAGAGAAGTGGAGGTTTTTCTCCTCTTTTCTCCCTCCAGTTATATTTCCTTGCCAATCTGAAATTTTGTTTGAAAACACGTAAGTTAGAATTTACAGAAAAATGAACTATATTTTTACTTTGGGCATTTTACTTTTAGATACCTATAATTATAGTTTTATTGTGCCCTTTTTGGAGGAAAAACTCATATTGGTGGATAGAATATTCTCTTTAATCACCACTGCTGCTGTTATCTAGTGATTAGTATTTTATTTTTACCCCAAAATTTTTGTTTTGGATGAAAATTAAGTTTTCCTTAAAGTCTCACAAACCTTGATGTTATTTGAGAGTTATTATTCTGCAAATGATCCCAAAAGCTTAATAACCTTTCCTATTTCCAACTTAAGTGCACTGCTTTTGCTATCTGAAGTTATACAGACAGAGATATAAGAAAAAAAGATGTTGTGTATCCACCACATGTGTCTGTGTACATACTCATACATTTATATAAATCAGTGTCCACTTAAAACTATTTAAAATGTTCAGTAAATCGGAAGAGATTCCATATATGCATATACTGTTTAGATGACCAGGTATCTTAATCTATATTGACACTTCAGAACTGCTATGTTTATTATAAGGCTTTTATTATTCATAATTTAATGAATTCTGTTAAGTCTAACGTAAAAAAGAGACAGTGATGTATTCAAGTTTTACTAAAAGAATAGAAAA
Source organism: Grammomys surdaster (assembly GCF_004785775.1). Classification (NCBI taxonomy): domain Eukaryota; kingdom Metazoa; phylum Chordata; class Mammalia; order Rodentia; family Muridae; genus Grammomys; species Grammomys surdaster. Next base: position 1,667,924 of record NW_021604652.1, read on the forward strand.
TCATTTTACCTATTAGAAATAATTATTAAAATGAGATACACATTTCACTTAGAAGCTGTTCTCTTAAGCTAGGCATCAGGAGGTTGAAGTCAGGAATTTGAAGCTAGCTTCGGCTATCTATGAAGACCCTGTCTCTTAAGGCTGAAAAAGAAAAAAAAAGTTCTTGATTCAGTATGAATTAAATTTGTTTGATAGTACCCATTCAGTTCAAAACACGTGTATCTCATGAATTGCCACATAATCATTTGTAATGTGGTTTTATTTCTCAGGAAAGGTCCTAAACTGCTTATCACAGTGTGGTTTTAATGTATTTAAAGTGACAATTTAGTGTGGGAAAAATTAGTATTTTTGATTTGTAAATTAGTATTAGTTAATAAATATCTTTAATTATATTACAATAGTTTGATAATCTGAGGCCAGTATTTCAGTTAGTCTTTGAAAGCAAAGTAAGTTATGTGGGATCTTGCCTTTAAAGTTGGAGGTATACTTCAGTGTGTCCTGGACTGGGAACTAGCTTTGGTTTGGTTTGTTGTTATTTCTTACTTTCAAGACATAGGTATCAGTGCTGTTCTCAAGGGGTGAGGGAGCACACACATCCTTTGAATAAATCGGTTCCATTACTAGAGATGTGGTTAAACTTATATAAAAATCTTACTTCTGTGTTAATTCTTACACTTACACTGATGCTGATGGAGATGATGGAACTCAGTTACACAGACTAGGAGTGTGTAATAATCATTAGGAAGAATTGTTCCTGACAGGTACACAGTAGTGTTCAAAGCAAGTTATTCTGTGATATGGGGAACATTTTACTCCAGGGAAGTAGGAATATTTTCAGGATAGGGAAAATTTCCCCACTAAGATTTTGAAAATATGATTGTATATGATCCCTAAGCCACTGCAGTCATTAACCTATTATCAGCTCACAAAACTTAAATTATCTGAAAAAGACAATTAGTGCAGAGGCCATAACTAAATCTTAAAGACAACTTTTTAAAAACTACATCATCCTTAGGTATTTCTATAGAGGGCGATAATAGACTGAGATGAAAGAAAAGCTTCCTGGGATGATTCAGTTATAGGAAATGCCAAGAAAAGGGCATCTAATTATAATATTCTAATTTTATATCACAACATTACATAATTACACAAAAGGATAATGTGTATAAATTTTTTAAAAATTAGTGTTGCAGCAATTTTTTTAATGTATTAGGAAGAATAAGCTATAGTTTTCAAATTTGAGCTCTGAAAACAGGAAAATTATGGGGTTCATTTCTCACATCTATTTTAAATATTAAAAAATTTACTTTCTTCCTATGGGAATTTCAGTTTACAAAAATTAACTTGAAACCAAGGTAATTTAAGATCATAAAGAAGGTGGCCAGATGCCTTGCTGATCGTCCTTAACATAGAACTCTCTTGGTATGCAGATGGGCTTCTTTGTGATCATTGAGATATATGCATCTGGGCATAAACAAGCTCAAGATATGCATTGACTTTTCCTCTACGGGGGTTTGTGTCTTTTATATACCTTAAGAGAAACATTCTGTCTTTCCCCTCTATGTTGACAGATCTTAGTTTGCGTGGATAGTTATTTTTTTAAAACTTGTTTTGTTCTAAAGGCCAGGTATTTAAAAACTCTGTGATTCCTTGTTTCTAGATCCTTTTCCCTACTGCCATCTTGTTCCTATTCTTCCTACTTGCTGAATACATCACCAACTAGCAACCTTTGCCAGTATATATTCCTAATTTCCTCATTTTGCAACGTATTACAGGGTATTCTGTTGTGAATTAGCAGTTTAAAGTGTTTAAATATGTTTGTAATTATAGTTTCTTTTTAATTATAGAAAAATCCCTTCTTTTCTCCTCTCTGAGTGTATTGATTTGGAATGTAAACTGTATGGTAAATCATAACATTGAGTGAAACACTCTGGATAAAGATGATTAAGACAAAACATTTCAGCCAAGCATTTACCTTACCACAATTCTCATGGTTATAGCAGTCTATGCAGATAATCATTACTGAATAAACATGATTTCTTTATGCCTAGAAATGAGTATCTGATGGAAATCACTTTTCTGCACTGTTCAGAGAAACTGATGGTTTCTCCCTTATACACTTGGAATAAATACAGGTAATTACTAAGTACTCTGGGAATATGGCCTTGCAGCTTAAACAAAAGGTGAAAACATGCCACTTTTTCAAAAGCAAAGTAAACATTTGCAGAGTACATTATGTAGGTAAAATGGTAGCAAATTATAGTGGTTTTATTTAGCCTTAAGCTGTCATATTTTTTGATAGCCAACCAGTGAAAGGTCCCTAGTTTCTTACTTGTCCCCAGTTTCTCAGTTGTAATGAATAGGAGGTAAAGCTTGGGGTGCAGAAGTGTCTTGCCTGCATTTTGATTACCTAGGTAGAATTGGAAACAAATTGTGTTCTAATTAAAAACAGATTGGAACTTTAAAAAAAATACAGATTGTTTCCGTATTTCATGTTCTCATATAGCTACCATAAAATGTTCACTGGTGCCTTTCTGTTTCTATTTTGTAAAACCATAGGGTTGAAAGGTCATTTAATACTTTTTTTTCTCATTCTATAAACGAGGAAGCTGAACTTCAAGAGAAACTGCTACACTGGATGAAATTCTTGTGCTGTACCACAGTTCCACCCAGAAATCACATTTGAAAATAAGTTGGGAGAATGGAGAAGTAAGGTGCTCCACAGGCCTGCTAGCCAACAAAGCAAAAATATACCTGCTTTTTTTTAAAAAAAAATTATATTTGTCATTTTATCTATATATATTTCAAATGTTATCCCCCTTCCTAGTTTCCCCTCCACAAAGCCCCTATCCCTTGCCCCTTCCCCCTGCTTCTATGAGGGTGCGTATCCACTCACCTACTCACTCCTGCTTCACCGCCTTAGCATTCCCCTGCTTTGTGGCATCCAGCGTTCACAGGACCAAGGACCTCCCCTCCCACTGATGGAGATAAGGCCTGCTACATATGTGGCTGGAGCCATGATTCCCTCCATGTTTACTCTTTGGTTGGTGGTTTAGTCACTGGAAAGTTTGAGGGTGATAGTATGGCTGGTTGATAATGTTATTCTTCCTATGGGGTTGCAGACTCCTTCAGCTCCTTCAGTCCTTCCCCTAACTCCTTTAATTGGGGTCCCCGTGCTCAGGCCAATGTTTAGCTGTGAGCATCCCCATCTGTATTGCTCAGGCTCTGGCAGAGCCTCTCAGGAGACAGCTATACCATGCTCCTGTCAGCAAGCACTTCTTAGCATCAGCAACAGTGTCTGGGTTTGGTGTCTGCATATTGGATGGATCCCTAGGTGGGGCAGTCTATGGATGGCCTTTCCTTCAGTCTCTGCTTCACTCTTTATCCCTGTATTTCCTTTCAACAGGAGCAATTCTGGATTAATATTTTTGAGATGAATGAATGGGATGGGGGAACTGGGGTAGCCACTAGAAAGTCTCAGATGCCAGGGACCCAAAAGGTTCCCTGGACCCAACAGGGATGACATTACCCAAAATACCCAACAAACAAGAAACAGAATCTGTAGAGACCATATCCAGTGGATAGGCATGGTTGCGGAATGGAGCCACTCACCCATCTCAAAATATAACTGCTTTCAAAACTTGTTTTAGGGGCTGGAGAGATTGCTCCGATATGTGGTTAAGAACACTTAGCTGCTCTTGCAGAGGACCCAAGTTCAGTTCACAGCACCTACAACAGACAGTTCAACTCCTTGTAACTCCACTTCCAAGAAGAATCCAACACCCACTTCTGACCTCTGAAGGCATCTCCCTATACTTATGTACACATACCAACACAAACACTTTGCATACACATACTTTAAAAATATAAATAAATCTATTTTTTAATTGCTTGGAAGAAAAAAATAGTCTATTGAAAGCTTCTGAAAATGCCCTAAGGACATATAGGAAATGGAGAAACATTTAAGACATTCTAATCTTAAGAACAGCAAGAGACTGTGGCCTTTAAGAAATGCTATGTTCCATATGCTCTGTGCTGGAAGCTCTACCCTGGGCGTTCTGCTCTGAGCAGGTGTGGGAAAGACATGAAGATAGTGGGGGTACCTAGGACCTCATCTCCCAGTTCCCTACTTGAAACTGAAGTTTTCTTCCGTCATCAGAGCTACCTTGTGTTTTTTAAATCTACATCCTGTCTTTTCCTCCCTTATGTGTGTCTTAGCCCATTTCCTGCTGCCATGGCAAAACATGAACAAGTGAGCTGTAAAGATTTGAATTTTATTTGGCTGTGATGCTAATCATATGATGCCAATATCTGTCATCTAATGAAAGCCTTTTTGCTGTGTCATAGCATGGTAGAAGATACACAAGGGTGGAGAGAGAGGAAGCATGCTGGTCATGTTTCTTACAAAGACAATGGTACCATCATGGGCATCACACTGTCATGATCTCCTTTTACCTCCCTGGGATCCCACCACCAAATACCATTAACATGAACTTTTTTCAACACATGAAACTTGGAAGTATACGTTTAAACCATGGTTGAGTAGAAGCTATATTCCGTGTATGAGGACAAGATGCTAATTTTTCTTCTCCAACTTACTCATAGGGTGGAAATTTCACTCAAAATTGGCCCTACTCCAGTGCAGTTCAATATTGCAGAATTTCTGATCAAGGGGAAATGTGTATGATTAGGGCAAAGAACCCCATAGATCCATTTGTAAGTAACTGACTTCATTTGAAAGCATGGAGAACTACTTTAGTAAAGACATTGTCAAAAGCAGTAGAGGTCTTGGAATAGGTGAATTAAGTCAGTGATTCTCAACCTTTCTAATGCTGTGACCCTCAAATACAGTTCCTCATAGTGTGGTGACCCCCAACTATTAAACTATTTCATAGCTACTTCATAACTGTAATGCTACTGCTATGAATCATAATGTAAATATCTACTTTCCCATGATCTTAGGAGACCCCTGCAAAGGATCTCAACATGCAACTTGAGACCAGCTGAATTAGGAGGAACTGGCAGAAAAAATAGAGTAGCCAGGATGTTGAGCAGAAATGAAGGAGGGAAAGCCTTCCTGGGAGCAGGCAACTTTGAAGCTGAGACAATTACAAATCATCAAGGAGAAAATTTGTTTCTATAATTGCCATAGGTGTCCATCTAAAATATCCAGGTTACAAGAAGAATGTTGTAAGGCGCAAAAGAAAAGAGAATCTAATCCAAACATAGAGAACATAATATTAGGTACTGCCATAGTGGGCCAGTCATCATCACGTACAAAAGAATCCCAGATTTCTAACAACAGTTCGTCAGATGCAAAAAATCCAGAAGACAAACTAGTGACATTCAAATTGCTGAAATAAATGTTCCATCAAAAATATTATATTCCAGCCAGATGTGACCACTGGTACAGTGGTAGCATGACTTCCATTACCTTCTAATTAGATTTAAGACCCATTCCACAAGAAGGAATTCATATCAAATGCCCATGTCTAGTTGAGGTCATAGGCCCTAGGGGGAACCTACTATTACTGCTTTGCTAAATGAATATTCTGTCAAACTGCCTTCTAGATATTTGTGTTTTCACCTTGGTCAGAAGAACATCTTTTGGCAGTGGTCAGTTATTGATTTAAAAAAAAGACTCATAATTAGCATATATATATATATATATATATATATATATATATATATGAAACTTCTTCACTACTACCACCCCTACACATGCACACATGCACACATATGCATGCATACATGCACACACCATTGTGGAAAGGGCTTGGAAAGAAAGTAAGCTGGAAGATGAAGAGTGCTGTGTAATTCTAGAAGGCAGGTCCATTGCTCTCAAATTCACAGCAACTGTGGTTACATTCACAAGAACAAGCCAGTCCAAATTCCCACATGGATACTGGAGGGGATCCCAAGGCCCCACTCTAATCAGGAAACTATTGGTAATTAATGGCTACTGGGGGAGGAAGAGTAATTTTTACTGGGGAATGAGACTACTGGTAGGTTATTCATGCTTCTGTGAATGACTATATCCATGTATATATGGGGAGTGTTAATTGGACTCAGTGGGTTATAAAGAAAAAATATGAAGTTGGGAGGGGGTGTTGATTAGAAGGGTTTTATGGGAATTGGAAGAGAAGAGTAAATGCATTGCACATATACATGGAATTTTCAAAGAAGACAAAATGTTACTTGTAATTTTACCTCAAGCTATCATTTTAAATTGAAGATAAAAATCAAGGGGGTTCCAAACACCATGCATTAAAATATATTTCCAGTAAACCTGCAAGAAATACAAATGAACATCTGCAGGTCCAAAATAAGCAACCCAGGAAATAATTCAAATCTACAGGAGAAAAACAGTACCTGTAGAGACACTCTAGTGAGTTCTGAAGACAGTGTAACAAGCATAACATTTATACTTTCTATAGAATTTATATGTATAACATAAAAATATAACATTTCTTTTTCTTTCCTTAACTTACAAGGAACTACATAAAACAGTCTATACCATTATTTTGTTGGAGTGAAAATAAAGCTGTCTTAGAGTAATGGGTTATTAATGGTATCTTAGATCCATAGGAACAAGCAGAGAGAGCCATATATCTTACATAACAAGTTAATATCACAAGCCTATCTGTACCTTCCTCACTGCTTTTTTATAGTAGTGATTATATTGTATTGATTTTTGACAAGAACAATAATATAAAAATGAGAGTGTGTAAAGGAGCAATAGAGGAATGTGCTTTATTTCATTTGGACTACATAGTGTAATTATGAAGTGCATTCTTTTAAGTTACACTGTATATTGGAAGTCCCAGAAAAAAAAACAAGAAAATAACTCTAAGCATATACTTAAAGCACCATTAAAAGAATAAAGTGATATACTAGACAATAGTTATGAATTACTAAAGAATTCTATATAAGAGGAAGAGGAGTCCGTTTTTTAAAGGAGAAACCATATAGACAAAATCCAAAGTATAAATGTTTACTCAACAACTGTTGATACCAGATAACTATCAGTAGCTATTCAACAATATAAAAACAAAAGGTAGACAGTGTCAATTGGTTTGAAATATCAAGGTCCTACTGTACATCATCTGTAAGAGATGCTACCAAGTGGGTTAAAAGTAAAAGTATAGGGAAAGTGTTCCATGAAAATATCAACCATAAAATTGGAGTGTTACCCTAATATCAGGCAATATACTTTATAACAACAACCAGAAGTAGTGATTTTATAATCTGAAGACTGCATCAGCTAACTGATCCTACAGAACACTCTGCCCTAGACCAATATATTCCATCTTCTTGTGCACATGAAACATTCTTCTGCATAGCACATGTGGTGGACATTAAACAAACCTCAGTAAATTTAAAATAATTGAAAATATACAGTAAGAATGAAATTAGAAACTATCATTACAAAGAAACTTGGAGATTTCTGAAATATAGTGAAATTAAACAATGTACTTTATAGGCCAAAGAAGAAAGTGTGTGTGTGTGTGTGTGTGTGTGTGTGTGTGTGTGTGTGTGTGACAGAGAGAGAGAGAGAGAGAGAGAGAGAGAGAGAGAGAGAGAGAGAGAGAGAACTTAGAAAATTCTCCAAGAATAGTAAAAATGATCAAACACAGTGAGTGGTTACGGTCCAGGGAAATTCATCTTTTAAATTTCTGTATTTTTTCAGTTTTGAGAGCATAATTTAAATTTTCATCTTAAGAAACTATAACAAAATAAGTGATCATAAATTAATTAACAAATATTACAGCAAAAGTTAAGGAAACAACAGAAACTGAGTAAACAACAAAAATCACGAGTTTTTCTAAACTTCATATTTAGGTTCTGCCATTTTCCATAACATGAGTAAACTTAGAGGACTTATGTTTACTTAAATATACCAGAGACAAATAAAAATATTGTATGTTTTCACATGTGGAATTTAAATGAATAGCAATGAATAAAAATGCTTGCCAGAGTCAGGATTAAGAAGAAATAAGATGTAGATCAGAAGATAAAAATAGAAATAATAAATGAAGAAAGACTCAACCCATCAAAACTGATGCAAGAAGAAATACCCACTGTGAACAACACACAGAGAATAGTATCTCTAACATTAGTAAGTGCAGAAGTTTTTTAAAGTACTAGCAAATGTGCCAGCAGGAAGAAATGTGAAGCTGCTCATAGAAGAAAAGACCTCCAGGTCTGGACCGCAGACCAGGCTGTAACCTTCAAAGGCTGCCTTCTAGTGACTTGTTTGCTAGCTAGTCCCTACTTCCTAAAGGTTGCACAGTTTGCTAAAATAGCACCACTAGCTAGGTAACAAGCATTTTAAAACAGACGCCTCTGGGGAACATTGCAAATTCAAATCGTAGCAGAATTCTATAATGCTTCAAAAAGATTGTACAATATGCAGAGCCGAGAGGGGTTTATCTCAGATCTGCCAAATAATCTAGCATCTAAAAGTCATTATAAAATTATTCTAATAGAATAAATGACTAAATTAATATGGTCACTTTGATATTCAGAAAAAAATTAATCAATATAGTACCTTTACATGAAAACAATGCTTAATAAACTAGGCATTGAAGAAAAATGTTTTAACCTGTTAAAGATTTATTTTCATTCCCTAGGAGTATGTGTGCGCCACTTGTGTGGGTGCTTACAGAGACTAGAAGATGGTTTTGGATCCCCTGGAGCTAGAGTGGCAGCCAGTAGTGAGCTGTCAGATGTGAGTGCTGAAAAATGAACTCTGGTCCTCTAGAAGAGCAAGTGCTTTTAACTGCAAAGCTATCTCTCCAGCCCCTGGGTATTTATCTATTTATTTATTCGTATTGAATGTGTGTTCGTGGTGAGGGCAGATGCCATGCATGAGCATGTCAGAGGAGAACTTTGTGTGGTCAGTTCTTGCCTTCCACTTTTACATAAGCTCTAGTTACCTCTCCGGCTCTACAAATTAACTCAAATTGAACTCAGGTTGTCAGGCTTGCATGACAAGTGCCTTTACCTGCTGAGCCAACTCAGGTAGTACTTCTTACTTTATGGAGAAAAGCTAAATTCTGAGCTCCTAAGTCAGGAGTGGGACAAGGATGTTTATTTCTGTTTAACTGTTTCAATTAAATAATGTTCTATTTACACCATTTGGGGAATGAAAACCAAGTTGGAGAACCCTCACTTCCTAATTGCAAAACTTCCCAAAATATGGTATGAGCATGCAGCTAGAAATATACATTGCTATAATATAATGTACAGCCCAAAATAGCCCCTCATATTAATTGTGAATTGATTTTTGATAAAATTGTCATTATCATTCAATAAGGGAAAAAATGGCTCTTCAACAAAGAGTGCCAAAACAACTGCATATCTACATGCAAATTAAGGAAGGCGGAGTCCTCACAATGTATGAAAATGTCAGTATCAGGATAGATAAGAAACTGAAATGTAAATGTCAAAATCACAAAACTCCTAGGAGAAAATACTTGAGTAGATATTTGTGACCTTGGGTTAAACAACGGTTTTGTAGATATGATACAAGCAGTAAAATTTACACAAAAGAAAAATTGATGTGTGTGTTGGGATAAAGGAATGTACATGTGTGTACAAGTGCATGTGGTAGTCACAGATAACTTCAAATGTTGTTCCTAAGATACTGTCCACATCTTTAATTTGGAACAAAGTCTCTTGTTGGCCTGGAACTTATTAAGTAGGCTCGTCTGGCTAGCCAGTGGACCCCATGGACCTTTGTGTCTCCACCTCCAAGATTTGGCATTGCAAGAGGGTACCACCAACTGTGACTTTTTTTTAAAACATAGATTCTGAGCATTGAACTCAGGTCAGCATGCTTATTAAAGCAAGTATCTTATTGGTGGGTTAACTCTCCAGCCTTATAAATTAACTTTTGTGCTTTAAATGACACTGTTAAGAATGTAAAATGACAGCCTTAGAAACATAAACATGATTGTAAATTACATTAGAATTCTAAAAAGTCACATATCCTGGTTAGTTGTTAGTTTGTTTTGTTTTGTTTTGACAGCTTTACACAAGAAGGAGTTATTTGGGTAGAGGAACCTCCATTGAGAAAATGTTATCGGATTGCCAGGAAGAAGTCTGGAGGGCTTTTTCTTGGTTAATTGATGTGGCAGGGCCCAGGTTGGCCAGGTTTCTGCCTTTGGTTCCCTCTGTGATGGAATGATGGGGAAGTGGAAGTGAAATAAACATTTCCCTCTTCAAGTTGCTTTTGGTTATGGTGTTCACTACAGCAATAGAAAGCAAACCAGGATCCCACTCAATAAAAATAGGAGGAAGAAATGAATAGAAAAATTTCAAAGAAGATGTGTAAATAGGCAATAAGCCCATGAAAAGATGTCCAGCATTATTAACCATTATGGAAATGCAAATCAAAAATGGTGAATTGCCACTTCAGGCTCACTAGGATAGCTGTCATCAAAAGCAGATAATGAGAATACTGGCAAGAATGAGGACAAATTGGAACCTTTATACACTGCTGGTGGGCACACAGAAGTGCAAATGCTTTGTTAAACAATCTCAAAAAAAATTAAATGCAGTTATGATACAACCCTACATATAATTATTTGATAATAGAAAAAGAGTGGATTGCAACTACATAACATAGCACTGATTAGCCTTGTAAAACTCAAAGAAATTAATCATCGTTGAAACACAGCTTTCCAAACAGGTCCACTTTCCAGCAGTGTTGGAGTCAGCTTCCTCGGTCACCTATGTCCCCTGTTTTGCCCAGCCTAGCTGGCAGAGCTGCATGCTTCCATCTTTTTTGATTCTTTTAGCTAATGTGACAGTTGAAATCAAAGACATTTCCCTCTTTTGTTGTGTTTCAGCAGTCTGTTCTCCAGCTGTGCCAAACTCAAGCCATGACCACTGTCATCTGGCAGGGTCACTTGTTGCTCAAGGTCTCTGGAGCCGAGGGAAACTTAGGCTGTTAGGTTTCTTTATGGATTTTGCTAATGGAAAGCAACGTAAGTGCACTTTAAAAATATCGATTGTCTTGAAAAAATTTAGAAATCAGTCATTTTGTTCCTCAATACTTTGGTCTAGCAACTATAGTACATAGATGACAGTTCTGTGATCTTTTCTAATGTAAATGCAAGTTTTTATAAATACTTTTTAAATTGACTCATATACAAACTCATATAGTTCATAAAGAATGTAAGGTCTGGTAAACTCCCAGCTCGTCACCATGACTATTCCATTCCCATTTTCTTGCAATGGAGAGACTTCCTTATCCCCTACCCACAGCTGCTGGCAGCAGTAGTCCGCTGTGTACTCTTGCTGAAATGTTGGTCCTGGAAAACGAAAGGAAAGGAGGAAGGAGAAACCTGTCACAAAAGCCCACATGCTCTATTTTTCTGAAATTCTACAATATAAAGATCTATGGAGTTGGAAGATAGCTTAGAGCTTGCCTCTGGCTGGGCTTTGGGTTAGAGTGTGTTGTGGGAGAATGAGGAGATTACGGCTAACATATATGATGGCTTACTGGCAATGGACCATGTTGTTCATTATACAAAATGTGTTTTGTACATATGCTGATACTGTAATATGTTGTGAGAATTTCTTTTTAAAAGTCAAGCCATTGAAATAAGAAACCTAAGTCCCCAAATAGGTTTTTCTTCTTATTTTAATCATAGTAGTCTCTAGATGCTCCATTATAAAGTTCATTCACAGTGCCTAACATCATCATATGACTGGGTATGGTGGATTATTGACAGGGCAAAGACAGTGCAGAGCTTCCTCCATCTTGTAGTCTTGCTGAGGCCGTTTCTAGGTTTAACTAGACTTTGATCTTCTTGATAAAGAATCTCATGGAAAACTACCCAACTCTATTCTAGGAACCAAAGGTCAGGATGTCCTAACTATCTTATCTTAGCTTTTGTTAAAACTGCTTGTTGATGCGGAACCCCCTACAGCTAACTATTCAGCTTAGCTGCTTGTTTGTGCAGAAACCCCTTCCCTCTGGCTAACCCCTTATCTTAGCCTCTGTTAAACTGTTTCAAACTGCTTGCTTTGCAAAGCTTCCAGCTGAAGCTGCCAAGCAAGATGCTTGGTTGGTCTCTGCCCTCAAAAACTCTTGTTCCGGGACTCATGGGGCCACACCTAGGTTCCTGAACACTTTGGCCTAGTCATAGCTGGCTGGAATAGACTTTCAAATGGCTATACTCTGTTCCTGAGTTGTCATCTATGGTGAGATCCTCATAACTCTTTATGCTTGTGAACCCAGCGTTCAGGAAAGTGAGACAGAATGACAGCTAGTGTGAGGATATCCTGGGCTACATAGGATCAGAGTATAATATCACACACTTGTCTTCACAGAACTTTGGAAGGTAACACAGGAGGATTGTGAATTCAAGGCCACTCTGAATACATAGTTTGTGACTACCCTGAGACACATAGCAAGACCCTGTCTCAAAACAGCAAGCAAAAGAAATCAGTGTAAGATAATGTGGGCTATACGGGAGGGTTTGGATGGAGAAAATGGAAGAGGGAAATTATGTAATTATTGTTATAATCTCTATATAAAAGAAGCAATAGAAAATCTCCAGAGATGGAGATTTGACTGTAGTCATGAAAAATGAAGACCAAAGCCAAGTTATTCATAAAGGAGAGCTATTACATAAATGAGAAACTGAAATTTTATGCACAGAATCCAAATGTAAAGTATGTAACTAATATTTTCATAGTTGTATAGAATATCACAGTAGAAAAAAATCTAAGAGCTTAGTCAAACAACTTTTTCTAGACAGGAACAGATCATATTGAAACTTTACTGACCAGCTCATCTGTTTCACAACTAATTGACTTTGTAGTGCAAATGCAGCTATGTGAACAGTACAGAAATGAATGAAGGTTACTGGATTCCAGTAAGACTTTATTTGCAAAATACACCTTCAAGTACATGCCATTCCCCCACTTCCCCCTTTAGGAAGCAAAAACAAATAGAAGAGATGTACTTTAGCCCAGCTCACCATGGAAATTGAGAGTGTAAATTCTTAGGAGAGAGCTGTTATACATGGAGCAAGCCTCCTAACATGTGCTTACTCCAACAAAGGTTGCCAGCACTACCATCCACCAAGATGTGTCATACATAAGCCTCCTTCTCAGTAGTGAGATGATGCAATCAATCACTATGCCCTTGAACCTCCTAAACTGTGAGCTACATAAACCTCATATTTTCATAGAGATGACTAGCTCAAATATTTTATTCTAGTAATGGAAAATGGACTAACTCCGAACTTTTAATGAGAAAACATATTGTGTTTTCAATAATAAAAATAATGACCCTGCTGTTCTATTATATGTTTCATCTTGTCAAAGCTTTCAGATGTCATACTAAATATAAGTAAGTACTCGATGCTACTGTGATCAATTTTTGACCTTTTAAAAGATAAGGCTAAGTAAGTTACTTCCAGGTACTGCTTAATTGGCATTAAGGTAATAAAGTCTTGGTGCTGTTTACCTATTATAAATGACTCTATTGTCATTAAATTTTACTAGTGTGCAATACTGAATATCATTGTGTTGTGAATATATAAGAAACCCAAATGCCTCCCTCTTTTTCTCTAATCAAACTTAATATCAAAAGGTAATTTTCTTGTCTTTATCTAATGCTTTTTTTCTCAGAATATAATCTGACCTACTGTCTGTAGAAAACCCATCCAAACACACAATACCTTGTTTATTTTCCTTAATGTAGCTTATATATGTTCTAGCTATACATGTTATTTCCTCTTAAGGGAGTATCTCAAACATTTATACAATAATAGTGATTACAGAAGCAGTCATCAGATGAATCCATGGGAGTTAAGAATTCTAAGAAATACATGAAATACACAAATTATTATTAAACCCAATCAGAATAATTAACATAAAAAACTACTCAGAATGGGCCAACAAAATGACCAAAGGTCTACAATACAGAGGGAAATTTTTGAGGTAGTAGCAGCCAGGGAAGGAATTTTTTGCTATGCAAGAAATAGAATTGCCCAAATAAACAAGTTGGTTCCCCAGCAGACATCTCACCTGATAAATCTCTGCTGGTCAGGCTTTCTGATGAAGATACACTTTGTTCCAAATGCAGAATTGTTAGGGTGAGCACTGAAAGGAAAATGTATATAGTTTTCTGGATCTATTGATGAGTGTCCTTTTCAGAACTCATATTTCAGTACAGAATTTTGGTTTACCTAAAGTCCTGCCATTTCTTGTGGTCTGAATTTAGGAAAAAGAAAAAGTTGAAAATATGTTCAAGTGAAGCCTTCGTCTTAATTTCAAATGGACATATACAAAATCTCAGAAGTCTGATACTACTCCATATTTCACGATGACATGAAATACATTAACTTAACCTATAGCTCAGAACACAACTTATTCGTGTGTGGTCTCTGCATCTCTCTTTAAAGCCATCCCAATTTAATGTTTTGAAATTATAATTAGTAGCCTAAGAAGTGGTTGTTAACAGTTGACTCTTAAAAATATTTGTGCAAATTAAGTGTCATGCTGATTTTATTGACTAGATAGATCATGAATATGGTAGAGATTTCCAATAAAATTTAACCTGATTATGAACTGTTTTCAGATTCTAGTAATTGGGACTTGTATGAAGGACTTTCCAGTAATATCACTCACTGAGTAAATATCATAGAAGAGAAATTGTAAAGATAAACACAAGAAATGCCTGTGGCTGCCAAGAAGCTGGAGACACAATGTCTTGGCCCTATATATACCTTGGCTTTGGATTTCTAGCCTCTGGGATTTTGACGGACTAGAGGTCCAGAGTGACTAAGTAAGAAGTCCAGAGTCTGCCAACTAACACTGAACAGATGCAGGATCTGTCTTGAATCTCAAATGCCCAAAGGACCTCGAGTTTTGTAGGAGTCAGAGAATGCTCTTTAGCTCCTTAATTCAGACTACATAGTTAAAGGATCCAGGAAGAGTGAGAAACCTTGGCCTAATGTGTCATAATTTCTAAAGATGTGATGAGGCTGAGAAAAAGCCATGTGAGAATTCATTCTGGTCTGATGGTGTCAAACCACAGAGCTAATTAAGTTACAGAATTACTAGAATAGGGGACCATCAGTTGCAATGAGTGATCTAATATATTCTCTTGGGCTTTACTTCATTGACGATTTTGGCGCAATCACTACCTTATACAATTTAGCTGTATTGTGACAATAAAGCCAATAAAACAACACTAACAACACCCCTAACTTTCCATATGCTATGTTGCATCTCTACTAAGGCTGTGTGGGAACTACTCCTCCATATCTGGGAACATGAGGTCTTTCTTCTATTATATTTTTGATTTGTTACTGTTTTTGAAACATTGTCTCAGTATGTGACTCAGGGTGACTTGGGACCTGCTAGGTAGGCTACCCTCAAGCTCACAGTCCTCCTGCCTCATCCAACAAAGTGCTGGGGTTACAGTTGTGTTTCCACGTCCAACATCATAAGGGTCGTGAGGGAGTTAATAGATTGAGTTAACTGAGGTAAGAAAATCTATCATAAATGTGGGTTGCACCATTCTATGGGTTAAGGTCCCCATGAGAAACCAAGCTGAGCACCAGTATTTCCCTCTCTCTGCCTCTTTGTGTGTGTCTCTGGGATGTCTTTGTGTGTCTGTGTGTCTCTGTCTATCTCTGTCTCTGTCCCTTTGTCTCTGTCCCTCTCTGTCTCTCTGCCTCTTTTTCTCTCTGTTTCTCTGTCTCTTTCTGTCTCTTTCTGTCTCTCACTGTCTTTCTCCTTACTGAATATAGATGCATGAGACCAGCAGCCCCATGATCCTGCAGATAGGCTATCTGGCAGTAACTGTCCTGACAGGAATGAAGATATTTTAAAACAGATCTGTGTGCCCCTACCTTTAATTATCCAATTATTGAAACAATGGACCCCAAGAAACTTAAATTCTTCTAAGAATTTCATGTTGGGAGAAAAAAATGTTTGAGAAGTCTGAGACACTGGGTCAGCTCGAGGCAGAACTTGTTTCCTGGAAAAAAAGATTTATAGTTTGTCAGATGACCTTTTAGGAGAGACTAGAGCGGAGACATTGGTGACAGGTAGAATCACACCTTGCCCTAACCGCTGAGTTAAGAATACCTCTGGATATCTATATCTGAACTTCATGTTCACACCCTGAAGATGGGCTTAGGTGTCAATTACTGGATCTCTTTGTTCTTTATGTGGCCACATTGAGTATTTTTTCCTGTTTTTCACTATTAATTGTGTCTTTAATTGGTTTAACGAAGACAGACATCTGGTCATTCTTTGCTATACCCCCACTCCTGTCTCACTGAGCAAGAATCTTTACTCTGTAACTTGTTTTTGATGATAAAAGGGGCTCACGGTTGATAGATTTTTTAAGTCTTAGAAGAGATTAATTACTTTTGAGCAATGTTGGAACTGTTAAAGACTAGGGGGACTTTAGAAGTTAGACAATGTATTTTACTTTATAAGATGACTATGGGCCTATGAGTACAAAGTGTGGAAGTCTATGGCTTACAACCGATGTGTTTGGATATCAAATTGATAAAGAGTAGAATGTGGTGCTTAATATTGATTGTCAACTTGACATGATTTAGAATCACCTAGGAGACAAGCCTCTGTGCATATCTATGAAGAAGTTTCTAAAATGGGTTAGTTGAAATGAGAAGACCCACCCTAACTCTAGACAATTATTCCATGTCCTGGATTGACTAAAGAAGAGAAACTGACCTGAATGCTAGCATGCACCTTTTTCTGGCTCGTGAATATGACTGTCTCACACTCCTGCTACCATGCCATCCTGCCACAGTGAACTATACCTTCAAACTGTGAGTCAAAATCAATCCTTCCCTCCCTAAGTTATGGTTTCCCTTCCTGCTACTCCTCCTAGTTCCTCTCCACCTCCTCTCCCATCCAGATCCCCCCCTTTTTGGTCTCTCATCAGAAAACAAACAAGAATCTAAGAGACTAAAATAAAATAAAATAAAATTTTAAAAAACGAACAAATTGGAATGGGACAAAACAAACATGAAGGAAAAGATCTCAAAATAAGGCACAGAAAATAGAGACACAGAGACATACTTGTTAGCACATTCTGGAATCCCATAAAGTCACAAAGCTGGAAGCCCTAATATATATACAAAACCTATAGGGTAAAAATAAATCAAATAAAGAAAGAAAGAAAAAAATCAGCGAAATAAAGATAGACAGAAAGAAGCCAGGCAGTGGTGGCGCATGCCTTTAATCCCAGCACTTGGGAGGCAGAGGCAGGTGGATTTCTGAGTTTGAGGCTAGCCTGATCTACAGAGTGTGTTCCAGGACAAACAGGACTACACAGAGAAACCCTGTCTCAAAAAAAAAAAAAAAGAAAGAAAGAAAGAAAAGAAAAAAAAGAGGAAGGAAGGGAGGAAAACAGAATGTTGGTGGCTCTGACATGACATTATGAGATAAGGAAACTACAAAGATGCTATTCACTGAGTTCGTTTTTTATTGGCCATCTACTTCTGGGCATGTGGCCTACCCTTTTTTCCCAATAATGTATTCATTCACTTTACATCCCAATATCAGGTCTTCCTCTCCTCCCAGTAACCCCCTCACACAGCTCGCCCCCCTTTTCCCCTCTCTTTCTCCTCTGAGAAGAGGAAGGACCCCCCCCAATATCACCCTACCCTGGCATATCAAGTCTCTGCAGGGCCAGTGGCCTACCCTTAAGTGCACTTTGTTTCCCCAGTGAGACTTCCTTGAAGAGAATTAAATTTTCACTTGCAAGTGGGTATCAATTGGAGATAGGAATATGGGCATGTGATCTCCTATCAGTTCTAAGCCTCCATCTGGTGCATACCGGTGTAGTTCCTGTATACACTGCCCCCCTCTCTGTGAGTTAATATGTATGCATCAGTCTGCTCTATTTACAAGGTCATTTTCTTGGTGTTCTCTATCCGCTCTGGATTTTATAATCTTTTACCTCCTCTTCTGCAGGGTTCCCTGAGCCCTGACGTGATGGATTTAATGGAGACAACCCATTTAGGGCTGAATGATCCAAGGTCTCTCATACTCAGTATAATTTCTGGCTATGAGTTTCTGTATTTGTTCCCATCTACTGCAGGGGAAAGTTTCTCCGAGGATGACTCGACAAGTCACTGATTTATGAGTTTGGAAGAATGGTATTAGGAATCATCTTATTGCCACACTCCTTTTATAGGACAGATGTCTTTGGTATTCTCCTAGTTCAATGGGCTATTTAGACTCAGGTTCTTGGTTACCCAAACTGCAATGGGTATGTGTTCCATCTCATGGCATGGGTCTTAAATCAAATCAGATAGTTGTTGATAATTCCCACAAGCTTTATGCTACCATTGCAATTGTGTATCTTTCAGACAGGACACCAGTGTAAGCCCCAGAGTTTGGAACTGGGTTGGTGTTTACTTTTCTCTTTTGATAGCATGCAGAAGACCTTATAGGAACAAGAACACTAACCAGTAGTGGTAAAGGCTGCAAGCAGGCACCAGCTCAATGTTCAGTGAGTTGTGTAGACATTATTTTCAGCATCAGTTTGTGCAGTACAACTTATAGCCTGGTTTGTTTGGGAATTCACATAGGATCCCTTTGGCCAACAACTCAATTTGATGTAATCTGTTTCTAGTACTGAAACTTCATATGGAGATGAAAGATATCCAGCTGGGGCTCTGTCTCCCCTATTATTTGGTGATTTCATTTAGATCACTTTCATATAGATATATATTTTAGGAAGCTTCTGTAGGAGGTTTCCATACAATCCTTCAAATGCTCCTAAATTTTAGATGTCCCTCTCCATATTTCTTCCCTCATCCCTCTCTTCCCTCCCCTTCCTACTTGTTGGAGTAGTGTTCTACTGTGTTTTCTTTTTTTTTCCAGATGTGCTTCAACATGAACTTTCTTTTTTACAGGAGTATTTTTATTGAATATTATATTTACATTTCAGATGTTATCCCCTTATCCCATCCCCCCACGCCCAGGAACCCCCTATCCTATCCCCCCTCCGCCGGGGGGGAGGGGGGTAGGCCCCAGCCCCCTCAATCCCACCGCCCCACTCATGAATTCCCCCACACTCAAGAGTCCAGCCTTCATGGGACCAAGGATCTCCTCTCCCACCTATGTCTGACAAGGCCATCCTCCCCTACATATACAGCTGAAGCCAGGGTCCCTCCTTAAGTGCTCCCAGGCTGGTGGTTTAGACCCTGGGAGCTCTGGTTGGTTGGTATTGTTGCTCTCCTCATGGGGCCACCAACCCTTTCAGCTCCTTCAGTCTTCTCTCTCACTCCTCCATTTGGAACCCCATGATCAGTTCAATGGTTAGCTGTATAATTTTTCATTGTTTGATTATATGGTGAAACTCATTGACTGACTTTGTTTACTTTTCTTTCCTTTCCTTTTCTTTTTGTTGGATATTCTACTTATTTACATTTTAGATGTTATCCCCTTTTCCCATCCCCCCAAGGAACACCCTATCCAGTCCATCCTCCTGCTGCCTCTATGATGGTGGGCCCCCCACCCATCTATGCACTTCCCCTAACTGCCCTAGAATTCCCCTACACTGGGGCAACACACCTTTATGGGACCAGGGACCTCCTTTCCCACCAATGCCTAACAAGGCCATTGTGGTTTTTTTTTTATCCATTCATCTGTTGACAAACATCTAGGCTGTTTTCAATTTCTGAGACCTGGTTAAGCAAGTGTCTCTGTAGTATGATGAAGCATCCTTTGAGTATATGCCCAAGAGAAATACAGCTGCATCTTGAGGTCGTTCAATTCCTATCTTCCTGAGGAACTACCATACTGATTTCCAAAGTGGATGTACAAGTTGGCACTCCCACCAGCAATGGAGGAGTGTTCTGCTTATTCCACATCCTCACCTGCATGAGCTGTCATTTATTTGATTGGTCTTAGCCATTCTGATAGCTTCAAGGTGAAATCTCAAAGTACTTTTGATTTGTATTTCCCTGACAACTAAGAATGTTTAACATTTAAATGCTTCTTAGCCATTTGAGTTTCTTCTATTGAGAATTCTCTGTTTAGATCTGCATCTCATTTTAAAGATTGAGTTTTCTTCATATCTAGTATTTTGAGTTCTTTATATATTTGGAATATTAGTCCTTTATTAGATATGAAGTTGATAATTTTTCCCCATTCTGCAGGCTGCCACTTTGTCTGAATAATGGTATCATTTTTCATGCAGAAGCTTTTCAGTTTCATAAGGTTCCATTTATTAATTGTTGATCTTAGAGCCTGAGCCATTGGTGTTCTGGTCAGAAAACCTTTTCCTGTGCCAATGTGTTAAAGGTTATTCTCCTACTTTTGTTTCTTTCATATTCAGTGTATCTGGCCATATGTTGAGGTCTGTAATCCATTTAGAATTGAGTTTTTAGTAAGTATGCTTGTATTTGGATTCTTCTATATGCAGATACCCAATTAGACCTATTGAAGATCCTATTTTTTCCGGTGTGTGTTTCTAGCTTGTTTATAAAAAAAAAAATCAAGTGTACATAGGTCTGTGGAATTATGTATGTTTCTTGAGTTCTATTCCATTGATCAACATGACTGTTTTAATGTTAGTATAATAATGTTTTTATTACTGCAGTGCAGCTTGAAATCAGAGACAGTGATACCTCCAGTAGTCCTTATATTATTCAGGATTGTTTTAGCTATTCTATTTTTTTGCATGTGTGTGTGTGTGTGTGTGTGTGTGTATCTATTTCCATATGAAACTGAGAATTGCTCTTTCAAGATCTGAGAAGAATTGTGTTGGAATTTTGATGAAAAATTGCATTGAATCTGTAGATTGCT
Organism: Grammomys surdaster; assembly: GCF_004785775.1. Classification (NCBI taxonomy): domain Eukaryota; kingdom Metazoa; phylum Chordata; class Mammalia; order Rodentia; family Muridae; genus Grammomys; species Grammomys surdaster. The sequence continues at coordinate 1,688,753 of NW_021604652.1, forward strand.
TTTGGTAGGATAGCCATTTTTTACTATGTTAATTCTACTGATCCATGAGCATAAGAGATCTTTCTATCTTCTCATATCTTCTTCAATTTCTTTTTTCAAAAACTTGAAATTTTTTTCATACAAGTCTTTTACTTGCTTTTTTAGTGTTAGCCCAAGACATTTTACATTATTTGAGGCTATTATGAAAGGTGTGGTTTCCATGATTTCTTCCTCAGTCTTTTTTTTTTCATATAAGAGAGCTATTATGTATCCAGACACTTGGCTGAAAGTGTTTATCAGCTATAGGTGTACCCTGGTGGAATTTTTAGGATTCCTTATGTATACTTTCATATCATCTGTAAATAAAAAAGTCACTGTGATGCTTCTTAAATCTTGCTAGTTGAAGCTACTGAGTTTCCCATTTACAAGGTGGTATTATTGGGGCCTGACAGTTGGGAATGGGGATGGTCTAGGAGTTAAGGCTGAGGAAGGTCCAAAGGAGGGAGGAAAGAAGGATGGTCCACAAAGATTTGCTTAGTCCTTTGGGAACTGGAAACAGAACCATGGCTAGTGAGTAGGCGTTGCCTCAAAATTGAATGAAGTAGCCATGTTACTGCAAGGAAAACAATGGACAATAGTTGTCACTAAAGGTGACTTTTAAGCTTTTGGGAAAAACCTGAATCTATCTCTATGAGCCTGACAGCTTCCCAATCAGTGATTTCCTTTTTTTTAATATAATTTATTTATTTTTTTCAAATTGTAATTTATACTCATTCACACAGGGGTTATAAACACAGAAACACAGGATGTGGGGAAGGGGATGACACTGGAGTGTGGGTGTTCAGGGGGAATACAGATATCTTTCAGAACAGGGTATCAGCTGGGTAAGGGTTCAGGAGACAGGTCGCTATGGCTCTGCCTATGATTCGCTTGTCCTTATCTAAGTTGGAATTATCTGCCAAGGCTACCTATTTACAAGGTCTATGACTACTCAAGCTGGTAAATTGTTACAAAACTGCCTGTTTACAATAGCTTATAGCCATCTGTTTCATCAGTGACTTTTCTAAAGAGATCAGTGATGGTCACATGTATGATGTTCTGGATATTTTATAATGGAATGCAGTATTTGGAAGATCTGTCCAAAGTTTCAAAATATTTTCCATATGATTAATGTATGTTGTTCTGAAATCACATATGGTGAAAGTTCCACCCAAGGCATAAGATACACCAATGTGTTACATTGTAACAGAATCTGAACAAAGCATTGGTAGCATCTCAGAGTTCATGTTGTCATCTTTCACAGAATCAAAAGAGAATATCCAAAATTATCAGACAAAGCTATTAAAATATTTCTCCCATTTCAAACAATAAAATCATATAAATCTACATTTTTTTCAAACAGAAGGTTGAACTCACAGGTAGACATGAAGTCAAGCTAACACATTAAAAGAGATTTGAAAAGTGGTAAAGCAATAACACTATTCTCAGTAGCATGTTGTAAATGATTGTTTTCTCCATTAAATGCCACATTTTAATGTTTAAAAATATTATAACTTTGTTGGGTTGTAGATTTCCTATTTTAAGTAAAAGTGATAAACAGATTCATTAAATATTCTAAAATTTAATATCTAGTATAGAAAATATTGATCTACCTAAACAGTCATCTGTGGTTTGGCATCTCCAAGAAGTCTGAAGACAATAAAAAGGGTCCTGGGAACAAAACATTTGGGGACTATAAGATGCAGATTTGTGATTTGAAGCTCCAAGCCTTGTCAGAAATGTAGCCTCTTGTCAAATGTGGGCAGAGACAGCCATGGTCTTAACTGTGACTTTGAATGACATATATGAATGCTGTGCAAGTTAAGCAAGTTCACACTTGAAAATAAATGTATTTTTCTACTCTTACATGGCTTCATCATATTATAGCAAAACAAGAGTAAATATACTTATATCAGGAAAGACAGATTATTTACAATAAAAAATATTTGGGTAACTTAAGGCCCACTCTATTATTTTCTTTGTATTAAATTGTAGTGTGTCTTTCTTCAAAAGAAGAAAAAACACACAAAAACTTACATTTTTACTTGGAATTACTATGTTGTTGAGTTCAGTCTTATTTTTTTGTGTGTTGTATCAATGTAGTCATCAGAAATAATATTTCAAATATGTTTGTATATGCATATTGAAGTATATCATATCCTAATTTATGTATACACTTGTATGTAGTATACAGAGACCCACAAACACACAGAAATTATAACCATGTACATATCATGTTCAAAAACTGGCATCCCAAGAAAGGGTCAAATGTTTAATAACCCCAAGGTAAGTTTTCTATTCCTCTTTGATTATGTGTATAGTTGCCAGGTTATAATTTATATCGCACCCAGCAGGTAATAGAAACTCAATTTGTTGTCTGAATGAGTAGTCTCATAGGAACATGACTAACAAAAGCATCTGGACAATAATTCCCTGCATCAAAATGGGATCCAAGTTTTAAGGGAAAGCAGCTGTTAAGGTCAGGTTTTGTCCTACCCTTCAGTAAATTCACAGGGAATATCACACACCTCACACTTTTAAAAGTCCCCATTAATAGTGGAATTTGTTGAACATTTTGACTCTAAACTTTGTCAGGGCTGTGGAGGCTTAGGAATCTGCCTCCAGGAAATTCTGATTGTAGTATCTTTTAAAACATTTCTGGAGATTAATGTTTGGAACAAATAAACTGTCCTAAACAAATTATAGTCAACAGTTTCCAAAATGGCAACAGTTTGATCTAATTTTTTAAAAGTATAGTCTACAGAAAGAATGGAAGTAAAGTTTAGAGCAGGAGTGAAGAAAGATGCATCTAGGCCTGGCTCTGCTGTGGATTATTCCTTAGGATCCCTAGAGTGATGACTTCATTGTATATTCTAAATCATGCGTGTTTCCTCGAGCCTTAAAGAAATAGCAGGAGAGAGTGAGGATGTATGCAAAAGCATACATAGTGAACTTCTTAAGATAAAAAGTTCAGTGATACAATTAGACTAAAGAATAAAGTTCTCTTATATTCTGATGGATAATTTATTTTTTTACATAACTTGAGAGCTATTAAAATAAAGTGTAAAGTTTAAGGCAGGCAACAACTATGAATCGAAACCAAGAGAATCAAGCATTTCGTTATAAAAAAACAAAACTAACGTAGCTCTTTTTCTTCCCTCTATTAAAGCATCAGCTGCCCTTTCAGTTTTTCCAACTTGCATGCTGTGTTTTCTTTACATACTGTTTTGTCCACTGCTGTAACTCCCATAACATATTGTAAGGCCCTTCCTATGGCAATCAGTAAATGTATGTTACATAAAATTGATTTCCAGTGTAACACTGATTGTAGAGTTTCTTACCTTTTAATTCCTGTAATAGCTTGTCAAGTGTCTTCCCTACCTCCAATGAAAAATAAGGCTCTATTTTAATTCCTGTTCTTTTCCCAGCTTGCTCTCCTTACTATTATATTCAAGCATAAGAGATGCTCAGACTTTTACTATTATAAATTGTATGGAGAGCTATTTTAAAATATTTGAATGTCGCAGAAAAATATCCTGTGGATTAACTGCAAAAATGAAAGATTCAAGAAAAAACAAGACGTGCCCAACTAACGCTAGTATGAAATTTTTCTTATTTTAAACTCTAGTGCCTGTTGCTACTCCATTGATTGTCCAAAGACATGTTCAGAACAGGACATATTTGAAACCATCAAAACAATGGTTTTTGTTTTATTAGATTTGTGGATTAGTCACAAGCAAATCCTTCCTTTATTCTTTAACTTGGTTAAAATCAGCTCCATTGTCCTAATGTCTTTATGACTGGTTCACAATCACTTTAAATATAGTATTTTGTCAAAGTAGCCCATTAAGTTAACCTTGCTTATTCATTCAAACGTTTGCTCCTATGAGATCTCCAGTTTTTCCTTTCCTCTATACTCTCATTGTACTTCTGTTATTTAAACTCTTGTTAACTGAAATCCTGAACTATATTCACAACTTTTCAAATGAAAAAATCCTGATGAGGCTCCTATCTCTTTTTCCTTCTCCCTTTAGAAAATTGTAAACTAAATATAGCAGAGATTTCTTTCCTTTTAGGATAAGGTTGGAAAGAATCATGAGAGCTATATTCAAACAAAACTTACTTTATAAATGGAAGATAAAGATAATCAAGAGCTGATCAACAAGAAATAGTAAATTTAAATCAAAAGAGACATCAATGAATAAAAAAGAAACACAAGAAAACAACCAACAATATTTCAGCAATTAGTAAATATCTTGGTTACTTTTCTATTGCTGGGTCAAAAATGCCATGTCTAAAACAACTTACAAAGCAGAGCATTTAATTTGGGGCTCACAACTCCAGAGGGTCAATTTATGGCCATCATGGCAAGGAGCATGACAGCAGGCAGGCATGGCACTGGAACAGTAGCTAAAAGCTTACATCTTGATACACAAGCAAGAGACACAGAGAGTGTGTTAATAGGAAATGTGATGGGCCTTTAAAATCTCAAAGCCTACTCCTAGCAGCACATGTACTCAGTAAGACCATACCTTCTAATCCTTCCCAAACAGTTCTACCAGCTGGGAACCAAACATTCAAGTACATGAGCCTACAGGAGCCATTCTAGGTCAAACTGTCAGAGTAAACACTATTATTAGTAGCCTTAAAAGTTAATGGCCTCAAGTAGTTATTAAAGAAATTCAGATTGGCTGGCTGGACTGAAAAACTAGATCTATCTGTTTAGATATCTAGCTATCTGTTGTGTCAAGAAACACACCTCAATGGTAAAGATTCTGATAAACAGAGAATCAAAGGATAGAAAGGAATCCACCAACATAAACAGAAACCAAAACTAAGCAGACATTGCTACTGAAACATTTGATGAAGTAGACTTCAAATCAAAGTAAATCAAAAGAAAGAAATAAAGGAGGTAAAGGAGGCTGCTACATAGTAGTGAAGGGAATTCACTCACAACTCATCATGAGCATACACAGCATTTGTCAATATATATGTACCAAATATTTGGGTTCCAACTCCATAAAACAAACGCTAATGGGTGTAAAGTGTCACATAAGTCCTAATAGAATAAGCAGGGGTGGTTTTGTTACTCACCTCTCATATCTGTGTTCAGTGATGCAAAATGGTTCAATGTGTAAAGACACTTGCCACACAAGCCTGTTGACCTCAGTTTGATCCCTAGAACCCATGTAAAGGTGGAAGGAGAAAACCAAATAGAGAGGTGCCTTCTGCTCTCTACATGAAAGCAGTGACATGCCCAGCCCTAACACCTCTCTCTCTCTCACACACACATCATAAACAAAATGTAATGGTGTATTTGAAGGTCTTATAAAATTTAAAAATAAACAATACCTAGTGTTGGAGTTTTATTAGGTAGTTTATGGCTTTCGGTGGGGTGAGGTTTCATTGTCAGCCCAGATGGGAACATTTTATTTAAATTATATATGTATATTTATATACTGACTCACATGTATTATAGGTAATTTAGGCAGATAGTTAACAGTATGAATCCTTATGGAATTTTCAGGCATCCTTACTCTGATCATACCCTATCTCTTCTTTTTTCAGTTATCTACCTCCTCAATTAGTCTTCCTCCTATTTTCCCCACTCTCTGCTTTGGATCACTTGTGCTGTGTTATTCCCCTCTGTATTGCTCCTCTCATTCCAGAAATGGTCTCCTTTTCTTTCATTGTTTCTGCATATACTCCAGGTTATGAATTCACAGCGAAAAATTTGAAACTAGGAACCCCAGATGAGACAAACATGCAATGACTTTCCAGCTAAGGGTTACTTCACTCAAGATAATCTTTTCTAGTTTTATCAATGTATCTGAAAGTTTTAGTTTTCTTTACAGATGAATAGCATTCCACTGTGTATATGTGCCACATCTTCATTATCCATTTGTCAGTTTTCTTATTCCCTTTCCTAGCTTTTGTGAATAGAGCATCAATAAACATGGCTGAGCAAGTGTCTGTGAAGTAAGATGTCGAGTCTTCTGGGCAAATGCCAAGGAGTGGTAGAGCTTGGTCATATGGCAGATCTATTTTTAGCTTTGGGGGGATTATCTACATTGATTTTCAGAGTGGCTGCACTAGTTTAAAATCCCAGCAACAGCAAATGAGGGTTCTCTTTCCCTACATCCTCCAGGAACACACCCAAATCTTAGGCATATGACTACTATATTCTAAATAGTACCCTGCAAGTTCAAGGCATATTGAATATCAAAATAAACCTCCAATAGAAAGACATCAGATCTAAGTTCTTAGCATATTTCATATTGGTTTGAATAGTTTCTTTGGATATTTTTCATGTTATGCACACATCAGGTAACCTGGACCCAGAAGGACAAATGATACATGTTCTATATCATCTGAGGTTCCTAGCTTTAAATCTTCATATGTGAGTACATAACCTGGAGTAAATGCAGAAACATGACACTTTTCGTTCCATGCACACATAGGAAATTTTGGGATTTTTGCAGTTTCCTGAAGTGTGTAAGGCAGATTCTACAGTTTGTTTCTGGCTTAGGAGTTTATGTCCTTGTAAGCTCTGATCCATGTTCCCAAGGGCTTAAATAATTGTTGTGAGATCGATTTTGTTACCTATTGATGGAGAATTGGCTACTCAAAGGAGTTTTTAAAAGCTAGCTTTGCAGTAATAAATTCCTTTAATCTGTTTTTATCATGGGAATTTTTTCTCTTTCCATTTGCTTTAATTTGGGTATTAATAGCCTGGATTGACAGTTGTGGTCTTTTAGGACTTGGAGTACATCTTTCCAGGCCCTTTTGACTTTAAAGGTTTCTGCTGAATAATCGGGTGTTATTCTAATAGGTCTGCCTTTTTAAGTGACTTGACCTTTTTCCTCACAGATTTCAATAGCATTTCCTTATTCTGTGGTTTTAATTTTTTGACTACAATGTGTCATGATGAGTTTCTTTCCTGGTCCTGTCTATTTGATCTTCTGTAGGCCTATTTCACCCAGATGGACATGTCTTTCTTTAGCATCGTTGAGGCCAGGAACCTGTGGCTAGCCAGATCATAGTTCCTAGAGAAGAATCTACTACTATTATTCTGCTAAATGGACATAATATTAAACAGACTTCCAATGACTTATCTTCATACCCATAGATTAATACATTAATCAGCCTTCAACAAAGAGTTTTCTTTTTGCAGTGAATGGTGATTTACACAGAGATACACAAGTGGTCAATAAAAATAAGAGACTTTGGAAGTCTCAGCTCTAAATCAAACGTTACTGTCACACCCCTCATCCCAAGCCTCAGAGACCACTGTGGGAGAGGATGAGGGAAGATTTTAAGAGTGAGAGAAGGTGGATGGCAAGGAAACAATTTGGGTATTTTTTGGCAACAGAAGGGCAATTACATATATGAATTTGTGACAGTTGAGATGACACACTCAAGCAAAATTCCAGTATGGAAAGGGGAGGTGGGCCCAAATGAACTATTAGCAGTTGATAGCTGCTGGGAAAGGGAGAGTCAGATTTCTTTGGTGAGGACCACTCATCCAAGAGTATACAGACAGTATAAATTGGACTTGATGGGTCTAAAAATTAAAAAGTACACAGTTGGGTGTGGATGGGGAGGATGGATCTGGGAGAAGTAGGAGGTGTGGTGGGGCAATGTTATAAAAACAACTGTACAAAAATCTCAAAGAACTAATAAAAGTGAGAGAGGGAGGAAAGGGTTTAAAAAAGAAAGAAAATGTCCCAGGATCATGGTGCATACCTTTTAATACTAGCACTTCCAAAGGCAGAGGCAGTCAGATCTCTGTGACTTTCAGGCCAGTTCAGTCTACATAGCAAGTTCTGGACCAGCCAGTGCTGCGTACAGAGACCTTGCATTAAAAAAACAAGTCCTGTGTAAACCAAGATTTTAATGTTTCCCATAAAGTTGCTGTTTACCTTGAGTACATAAGATTTCCAGAACATGGAAATGACACATATTCCTTTTGTGATTGTGTCATGTGGCACATCTAATCTCAGGGAAGAGGGACTGTGGGAGGCAGTAAAAAAGATGTGTTTCATCTAGCCTGGACTAAAACAACTATCTTTATTGTGATTTCCTTATGGAGACAGACACCCCGAAGGACTTGAGAACACTCCCAGCTAACAGCTAGCAAGAAAAGTATGGACTTCTGTCATATAGCTGCAAGGAAATGAATTATCCGATAACCTGAATGAGCTAAGAAGCAAATTATTCCCCAGAGTCTCTGGAAAGGCATGCAGCTGGCCAACATTCTTATTTCAGTCTCATGAAACTCTGAGCAGAGAACTGTAGCTCCGCCATTCCTGGGCTGCTCTAAAACTGGAAAGTGATAAATAAGTGTTGTTTTCAGCAGTTAAGTTTGTGGGGTTTTGTTGTTGTTACATGGCAAGTAAAAGTGAATATAGTCTTTTCTCCTGGCCAGTCTATATGTATAGAGAAGAGCCTCTTAGTGTAACTTGGAGCCATTATTATTTTATGGAAGTCTATACTAGGATAGTTTAACATGGCTTTATGTCACTACCATATTAATTACTACCAGAGGCCTCATCTACAAGACAAAAATATAGGTTATGTCAGCCACCAATTACTTTGATTAAAAAGTCAAGTGGGAAACCAGACCTAGCGGATGACTTACATAGGATTAGAGAAGGGAAAGGGAGGAATAGCCATTTCACAAATAACAGGATATAGATTGGCACCTGTCATGTGGAAATTTGGAAAGCAAATGAGCTGCCCAGGAGTTTAAGAAGTTATAATGGCAAAAGACAAGGACTGAAGGAGAAACATCTAAGAAAACAGAATAAACTGTCAGACATGGCTTGAGACACTTGTGTAGAAGTTAACTCATGTGAAGTAAGAAGTAAGTTATTCAGATGATTGATGTGCATGTGTGCATGCATGGTGTATTTTACTTTTTTCGTATTCTTTCTTCTTCTATTTTTCCAACTCTTAAAACTATGTTACTCCAACGTGGGGAGTGTTAGAGGGGTGAAGTGGGAGTGTGTGGGTGGGTAGGGGAGCACCCTCTTAGAGGCAAAGGGGAGGAAGGATAGTATGGGGGGTTTGTGGAGGGGTGACTGGGAAGAGGGTCAACATTTAAATGTAAACGAATAAGAAATTAATAAAAACAATGTTAACCCTTCACTTTGCAGATTTTCAAAGGGAAACCAAGCAATGTAGAAACTGTTCCTACTTGTGCCAGGGATATAATAGAAAAATCATGCTCTTCTAGAGATCAGGTATGGCTGGCTGTTTGACCTGGGAACACAGTTTCAAGGGAGTATTTCCTGACAAAGGCCACCACATTAGAGAGGTAAAAACTTAGCTCAGATTGAGAACTCCTGTTGTACCTGATTATAAAAGAAAAGGGGGTTTGTTTCTGATGATAAAATAGTTTCTGAGTCCAGAAGATGATAATAGTTACATGAGATAAAATTTAATTTAAAAACTATAATTCCAAGGGTTAACTGGTGGAAGACTTGCCTACTATGTGTGAGACTCTGTTATATTCCCAAAACTGTTAAAAGAAATACCACTCCCAATGAATCTTGAATGAAATCTGAGTTCAGTTAGTAGTCCTGTGGCACTCTGAGTTTCCTGGTTTAAATAGTTATGCTTATAGTTATATCATTATTTTTGAAACACTGTGTGAGCCTTGATTTTGCAATTTAAAAATATTTGATTGAAAAAAATCTGAACACTCTTAGATTTCTGGCTCCATGCCCAAAATTGTTAGCTTGATACACTAACAACTGTGAGACACCTGCTAAACCCCAACTCTATGACAGAGCCACAGAGTACTTACTGCACCTTTGACTATTTTGTCAAGATCATGGCTGTGAACATATTCTCAGTCTTCTAAGTCATCCTCCCCTTCCATTGCTAACCCAGTCAACTCTGCTATGGGAATTTATACCCTGAAGTTTAGAACAGACTGTTAAGAAAAGGTCAACAGGTTCATTGTTGAGCTGATTGTAAGACAAAGCCTTCAGGGTTCTGATTTACTATCCTGCTGGTACATGCCAGGCACCTCATGACTTTTCCTATTGTCATCTCTATTCTTATGATCTGTGTGACTTTACACTATGATATACTGTCTCACAGACTAGTGTGTGAGGTAGAAACAATGGGAGAACCACACAGCAGAAGGCTTTGTTTCCAGTAAGCATCTGTTTATCAGGTCTACCTCCCTCCCCTGAGAGAATGCAGACACTCGACATACCTGCAAGTGTATCAGGATTTGCAGATATATCCATTTTTTCTTCCCTATCTCCTTTTGTGCCTTTATTTTCAAAATAAGACAAACTCAAAAGTCCACCATCTTTACTCCTCTTCAAAAACCTAGATTCTAAGAATCACAACAAGCACACCATTCACCTCAAGATCTAAACAAAGGGAAATGAAAAAAATGTATTTTAAAGGAGGACATCAGTGATAGCAGTAAGAACCTTTTGCCTAGACTAGTATCAGTGTAAGGTATGTTTTTCCCCTTTAAAAAAACACAGCTTGAGTTCTAAACTTAACCAGATGGAAATGTGCCTGCTGGAGAGTTGGAACTAATTCAGAAAAGATTGTTAGCCAATAGATGAGCCAATTTAGACCAGCATATGCCAAAAATGGTCAATCAAGTTGTCCCAAGTGTGACTCCCCCATAGCAGATGTCACTGTCTCTCTAAAGGGTTTTGAGTGCCATCCTTTAACAAGGAGGTAGTTTTTATACATGCACACATAGACATAAATAAAACCTGGGCTTGTAGCCACCCTTCATTTCATAGCATTATGGCCTTATCACTCTAACAGCAAAGAGCATAAGCCCTCTCTTCAGAGTTTTTAAATGAACACAGATTTTGAAATTAAACACAAGCTATGAGTTTACATACTTAATTCTAAGAAACTATTCTCACTTTTCTAGGCATTCCATGTTTTTCTATCATACAAACAATATAAATTCAAGATCATGATTGCTTATGCATAAATTAAAAGTCTACTTTCTACTACTTGCCTCTTTGTTCAATGTTGACATTTCCAGTTTTCTTTAATGTAGATGAAAAATGGAAATTTGCTCATCTGAAAATAATCCCATATTCAAAGGGGTCTGCTTTGCCAAACAGTGATGACATGGTTCAAGGGGCCCATTTCAATCCATTGTCTCATACTTTCTGAAAAACCAGCCAGCTCATAGGGGCTTTAGGAAACTGACTCAATAAAGTACAGGCTCTATTGTTTTTCCCTGTCCCTATCAAAACCATCACAAAAGCCCTTCCTGTACCAAAGGGCCCTGTGAAGACCCTTAGGTGAACAGAGTAGGTTGAAGTCACTTGTAGGTGAACTGGATGACATTTGATTGGAACTCAGAAGACCAAAGAGGTACCTTTGGACCTGTTGAAGTAGTAGGAAAGAGAATAGAAGACATCAATCACCACCAAAACAGCAATAAACTGTTGGCTGGAGCATAAGCTTTGTGAAGATAAGGACCAAGAATCAAGGCTGTGGAAATAGGCTGGAACCAGATCATGGAGGCTCTCAAGTGACATATATATATGAAGACTATACCAGAGAAATTTCTTTCAACATTTGTTCTGTTACCCACTAATGATATGACTTTAAGCAGGTCAACGTCGATGTGCTTCAACTTCTTCATTCCTAAAATGCATACACTAGTGTTTACTACTCTAAAGTTAGTGGGACCAGGGAAAATGGAGCTGATGAATGAAGCAAACTAAAGTCTCATGCAATAGCCAATTTTATCAGAGCATCAGATAATTTATACTGTGAAGGTTAAGAAGTCATGGGAGTAAATTATACAGTCACAAGGATAAGCTGCACGTGGAGAAAACATGTTTCTCCATAGAAGCACAAAAAAACAATAACAAGTCCAAGAAGTGGCAATGCACACCTTTAATCTCAGCACTCAGGAAGAAGAAGCAAGCAGATCTCTGTGAGTTTGAGGCCAGCCTGGTCTACAGAGTGAATTCCAGGATGGCCAGGGCTACAGAGAGAAACCTTGTCTTAAAAAACCAAAAACCAAAACAAAACAAAAGCTAAAACCAAAAAAAAAATGAAAAAAGTCCTGGGCCCAACCCTGAAACCCAGGGCAAGAAGGCACCACTACCATAAACAAATATATGATGGAGACAAGACAGATAGAAAAATGGAGTGTTATACCTCTATGAGATGAGGAGGAACTGGGGACATGATGGCAGTGACAGACTGAGGGTGACATGCTGTCCAGTAGGGTCAACTGGATGGTGTACAATGGCCTGGAGCTTATGCAGATACAGCAGGATCCTCCTGGTTCAGAGCTAAAAGCCTGAGATGAAAAAAGGTTCAGTTCCTGGATCTGACTTCCTCAAAGGACCATGGTGGCCACCAGAGGCCATCGTGATGACAGTGACCCATGCTGCTGCCCCAGGGCTTGATGAAGCCTGAGATCCATGTGGATGTATATAGTTGGTGATGTCCTCTGGCTTTACTCTCTTGGGGACAGGGAGGGAGGCATTCTGATGTGAGTTACACGTGTAGCCACCTAAGTCCATGTCCATGTTAAGACCCATGTCCAGAGTAGCTACTGAGGGCCTTGAGTGACTCAGTCAGTAGTCCTGATGTGTCCAAGGGCTGTGTAGATGTATGCAGCCTTTATTACCACTGAAGCCCATGTGGATGTCTGTCTTCTGGGCTGCTGCTTGAAGCCACACTAATGTTCTCCGACATAGGAGATCCTGCCCCACCCTTCACTGGAGAGCTGGCCCCCGCCCCTTGAGGGATTGCTGACAGCCACATGGCTCTTAGTTGATGACTTATGGTGCAGATGCAGGTAGAGAAAGATTCATCCTCATCCTTCCCAATGGGTGGGGTGTGTGGGCTGGCCACTAGGGATTTGACCAGAGCATATTGGAATGCATGATTTGAGATTCCCAAATAATCAGCTAGGAATTTAAAAATGAGAAGAAAATAAAACAAAACAACAACAACAAAAAACCTCAATTATAATGAACAATCTGAAGTAAACTCACTCCTATCTGATACACTTGAGAGGCATGAAATCACATTTCAAGAACAACTCTGTGGTTTTTGAAGAAATAGAGGTCACAAGACTCTTGCTTTCTTGGAGTTTTCTCACAAGCACTCAGAATACTCCTCACATGACTCCACTCACTTGGACTGTGTTCTAACATACTAGTACTTATATTAGGGAGTTATCATGAGGATTAGATATGATAATGCATATCAAGTCCTTAAAACAGTGCTTGGCATATAGTATATAGTCAGCAAATGCTATCTGTTATGATAACAGTTCATTTGTGTCATTTAGCACTGTTTTCTTAACCTTAAAATGAGATAGTTGGACTACATTGATTTAATTTCTAAAATTTGATGTCGTCAATATTCATTATCATCATCACTATCATCATCACCATCATCTTGTAGTCTCCTACCTTTAAGCTGGTTAGTCACATAAAGATTATAAGTAATTCCCAGTCTCTTAAATATTTCACACACATGAGTAAACAAGATGCACCAAAAAATCTTTCAGCTTCTTTTAGGATAATCATGAGCTCAATTTAATAAAGAATAGATCTAATTTATGCTGACCATAGTGATGTAAATGGAATCCCAGCACTTAAGAAACAGAGCCATGTGACTCTCTGTGAATTTGAGGCCAGCCTTATATATGTGGCTAGGCCACTTAAGGATACATAGTGAGACCCTGTCTCAAAAGAGAGAATAGAATTAATTCAGGTAAGAAACACAAATGATGTTTTACAACATAGATCTGATAATAATTAATATGTAAAATACATAAGGAACACAAACAACTCAATAAAATATAAAAGAAAAAATATGTAAAGGATCCAAACAGAAGACCTACAAATGATACATGTTTACCTTCATCAGGAAAACACAAACCAAAACCACAATGAGATACTGCCTCACATGTGAGACGATGAAAGCTAGGAAGCGTTGGTGAAAGTGGAGCCTTTGCACATCGTTGGCAGAAATGTAACTTGGTGCAGCTAGTCTGCATTAGGGAGATCCTTCAAAAAACTGAAAATTATAGGTACAATGTAATTCATCAGTCCCCTTGTAGATTATATCCAAGCAAATGGAGCAGGTGTAATGAATAGTTGTCTACATTACCTCACTCACTGCTGCACTGTTCAGTAGTCAAGACATGAAACGGATCTAAATGGTCATCAACAGGTAACAGATAATGAAAGTGTGGTACATATACTGAATGGGATGGCATTCCGTCTTTAACAAGAAGACTATGAAGAACTTTCATAATTTAATCTCATACTAATTGTAATTAATTTTACAAAATTAGTAGTACTATCCCTATTTTGTTCATTTACTTATTTAGTGTGTATGATGTATATATGTGTATGGTGTGTGTGTGTGTGTGTGTGTGTGTGTTGCACATGTGGATTCTCATTGATACTTGTTTTGAGGCAGGGTTTTTCTTGATTCTGTTACTGTCTATCTGGTCCATGCGTTTTTAGCAGACTCTCCTGTTTCAGCTTCCTGTCTGACTGTAGGAGTCCTGGAATTATAGATTCACACTACTGCATCAGGGTTTTTGTATAGGTCCTGAGGCTCAAACACAGGGTGAAAGGCTTGCCAGGCAAGGAATTTTACCTACTATATATATCAGCTGGTTAGAGATGGAACTGGCACTTAAATTCAGGTCAACAGTTCAGTGTTTGCATTTCCTAGGATAATTCACCTTTTGATCATTCAGAGACCTAGAAATGTGTTGATATGCTCAAGTTAATAAAAAAAAAAAGCATACTGAACCTTCCAGACAAATGGAAGACTGTTTGGCTCTCTATTGAATAATAATATTTAACAGAATTTTGTGTGAGAGAATTTAAAACCACTACAAAAAATGGGACACTTTGTTTATTTGAGGACTTTCTGCTTTCTTCGTTGGCATGGATAACTAAACTATTTTTGTTTTTAAGTAGATGGGAGAGAGAATTTCAGTCTTAAGTTAGGATGAATATTTTAAATAAGTAAAAAGAAAAAAACTTTGCTATGTCAAAAGCTATTTTCAGACATTAGGAAAAACTGACTTTACTTTGTGTTTACTCCGTTAGTTGTTTAACACATAGGACCTGCTGTTACGTAATGTTTATTGAACTAGAGTCTCTTTGAGAATTTGTGTCTTTTAAAAATTTTTTAAATTTGTGTCTTCCATGATGGTAATCTGCCTTGAACTTAGAAAACAATGGCTACAATAGCCACACAGCACAGACACAAATTAAATAACTACCCACTCAGTAAATCGGCTGGCTCTTTTTTTTAATTTTTTATTGGATATTTTATTTATTTACATTTCAGATGTCATCCTCTTTCCCTATTTCCTCCCCCCTTAGAACTCCCTATTCCACCCCTCCTCCTTTTTGCTTTTATACTATTTTAATTACATGCATGTATTAAGGTCAGTTCTAGGTTGAGAGTCTAGCAATACAAAAGATGCAAATAGTCAAGGAACAAGCAAGGCATTAAACTCAATTACATAAACACTCCCGTGATCACTGTTTCCAAGGGCTTATCAGGATGACCAAAATACCTGAGCCTACTTCCTTGTCCTAGTCCAAAGTCATTTTCGTGTCTGAAGCTTACTTCCTTGTTCTAGCCTAAAATTTAGGTTCCTGTCTGAAATTACTTCTTTGTTCTAGACTAAGATTTAGATTCTTGCCTGAAATTACTTCTTTGTTCTAGCCTAATGTCAGGTTCCTGCCTGAAGCCTTTCTTGTCCTTGGCCAATGTCATAGTCTGTCAAGCAGTCCATTTCCTTGTCCTTGGCCCATGTCAGATTCTTGCCAAGCAGCCCCAAAGGCTCTCCACCTCTCCCCCCTTTTTATTTCATTAATAAGACTGAGCCTGTCTTAGGTCATTCTGACAAGAATGCCTTTCATGGAATATGCATTATCAAAAGCAATGTACTTATGTCTTAGGTTGGTAAGGCTCTGTGCAGAATTTTACCCGTCCTTGGCTTGCCAGCCCGTTAATTTAATGACTCTATCTGGGGGTCCATTTTCAGGTTCAAGCCATGTACTTTGGCTGCCAACATGTTGATGTTGTTAAAGACAAGGTTTAACAGGATGGGCAGGAATAAAAATATTCTCAGGACAAAAAGGGCTAGCATGATCAAGCTATATATGCCATTCTTCAAGCTTGAACAAAATAGAAATACTGACCTCAGGACATGGGTAATATTATCTGCAGTATCTACCACATCAACAATCAGCAGAGCAGCATTCTTGAAATTCATAAGCTCACTATGTAGTGTTAAAACATTCAGAGAGGTGTTAGAATTATGCCAAATACACTGCAAGTGTCTTTAAACTTCTTCCTAATTATAATGACTAGCACTGTAAATTTTAGAACTAACATGAATCCAATGGTATTTAGCATGACACTCGAGATGGCTCCTCACCCTTAAATTCTGAACCTCCTTTCAATAATTTGAATAGGATAAAGAGCATCAATCTGTTCTTCCAAATGCCTATCTAAATCCTCTTGTATATTCAGCACATTAGTAACAAAAGTAACTGTCTTAATTTCTTGTGTCACAGCAATTGCAGAAGCAGTGGTGCTAGCAATTAATGTAATTAAAGCTGTTATACCAGCAATAATCAAGCCCACTACCCTCTTTCCATATTAAGGATAATTAGGCTAGTGATTTTTCTTCCTGTTTCCTAGTTTTGGGTATGCAAAATGAGGGTATCTGGCACCTCCTATAGTGAAAAGCAATCACATGGTGAGGTTAGATTTGTAAATTTAGGTGAACAGCTAATATCTCTAGAGGGTCTTAAAAATCCCTGTTCTCAGAGATCAAAGGATGTAGCTTGTGGTCTGTAGGAAAGCTTAGCTCAGTGTTCTGTAGTGGTTTCCTTCCAGATCAAAACACTCCATCCTGCCTGGAAGCTCCCTAAAACAGAAAGTAAATGATTCAAAATACATTCACGGGGGCCCTGAAGATAATCAGATTCACTAGGCACTTCCCTTTCCAAAAGTAAACAAAGATAGCTGAGATTCAGTCAGATGAGCCAGGCTGCAAAGAAGTCTGAGGCCAGACCTGCTACCTGTAAGAAGCAGAAACCAGCCAGGTAACCTGTAAAAGGGCAGAGACCTGGTGAACTGCTTAGAAGAGGTTTAAACCAACTGAGGTACCTGGAAAGGACACTCTCCAAGCTGTTGAGCTGCCTGCAGACTGTGCAGTGCTCCAGGTACCCAACTTTTGTGAGCTGTCACCCATGCTGGGGTGGGCATTGGTAGTGCAACTATCTCAGAGCTTTTTTTGCTGCTATAAGTAACCCCTCAACCACTATTCTGTAAATAACCCCAACAAAAGTCTTTAATTCATCAAGCTGGACTTTTGTAGTATCTGTACTTTGGTCTGTTGTAGGCTCCCTATCTGGGGTTGAGTAGATGTGTGTGTGTGTGTGTGTGTGTGTGTGTGTGTTGTTTTCTCCAGGAAAGTCTGTCACACAAAAAAATGTCTTTGAAATCTCTGCCCTACTTTGTTTTCTCTTTGTGCTACAACAGTAGGCAAAGTTTCCACATGAAAAGCTTAAAAGTGAAATATTTATAAATTAAAAGAGCATTGGTGAAAATCTCAAAGAGTTCTAGATGTTAATGATCATTTGTGGACTTCAGCAAAATAAATAGTGATCACATTATTTGAAAAACATAATTTCACTTAATCCCCACTACAATCCAGTTTATAGCTAATGAATTTGAACTTCAGTTAAATTAACAAGTCTTCCTAGGACATGGGGGACTTTAAATACACAAAATTGATTAGTATCAAAACCAGTGGTGAATTTGCCAAAGATATGTGCTTCTTAAAGCTTTGCTCAAGACATTTCTGTAGCTAAGACAAAGGCATGGGTGAAATTAGCCCTAAAAGAAAAACATGAAATAAGGGATGGTCCTTTCGAAAAGTGCCCTGGTTATAGTCTGAAATTTTAGAAAGTATCTTCAAATTATAAACATTTCAAAGATCAGTGCTTGAGGTGGGGTGGTAACTGTGTGAGTAACAATAGAAGCCTTGAAAACATGATGACATGATGACAGAGTCCACAGAAAATGCTAGACTTGGCACATCCACAATCCTAGAACTCTTTTGGAGGTTGAGACTGGAGAATCACCCAGAAGGTTGTGGACCAGGTAGAGCATAAATAAGAGACACACTGCCTCAATATGATAGAAGGACAGAACTGACTGTTAAAAGTTGTCTTCTGCTCTCCACACATGTGGAGGTTGATGCTGAATGTCTTTCTTAGTTTCTCTCTACCTTATATTTTGACTCAGGGTCTCCCACTGAACTTGGAGGTCACTTATTCAGCCAGACTGTCTGGCAAGTGAGCTCCAGGGATCCTCTTGTCTTCTCTCATGTCCCAGACTAGCCTTTATGTGGGTGTTGGGGATCCAAACTCATGTCCTAATGCTTGCATGTCAGATATTTTAACAACTAGCTGTCCTCAGAGTGCTATTTTTCCTGTGATAAAGTCTCACTGTATAGCCCAGGCTGGCTTAGCTTTCACTATGTAGACCTTGTAGGCCTCAAAATTTAGGTAATTCTCATTCCTCTGACTCTCAGATATGAACCATCACACTTTGCATTTGTATTTTTTAAGGCAAGCTATCTCCTCCATACAGCTCTGGCATGCTCAGCATTCATTATATGTAACCCAGGCTGGCTACAAACTAACAAGGATCCTCCTACTTCAGCCTTCCAAGTGCTGGGATTCTAGGTGTGTACCATCATATTTACCTCAGTGTTCTACGTTATTGAGTATGTGCTGTTTATTTTTTCTTGCGCTGTTAGATATGAAACTCTCAGCTTCATGCATGCTTGTAACTGTTATACCATAGAGTTCTCACTACCACCAAGACCTAGTGTGTGCTTTTAAATTGGTCTTTGTATTATGAAAGGTATCTTTTGGCTTTGGATTTGTAATGAAAGACATTGACAATATGATTTGATTCACAAATGTGGTTTGTGGTAAGGTAGATTCTGTTTAAAGTAAATATATTCAAATCACAGGTTAGGAAGATTTGATTTTATAGACCATAAAATATTGGCATTGAAATGGAAAATAGAGGTCACTGAGAGCAGCCTTCTATCTGACTCATGAATCAGATTATTAACTACAACAGTCCTGACATTTTTCCTGGAAAAGTGCTTTTTTGTTGTTTACTAGAGCCTTAATGCACTTCTTTCAACTTACTGGTAGAAACATGCTTCATTTTAGAAGGTACACACTAATAGAGCTTAAAGCAATGACTCATTTTTTTATTCTTTTCAGACTATTTTCACATCTACATAAGGAAAGTAAATAATGAAATTTTTCCAAAGCTAATTGAAGCAGATACTTGGGAGGTCATCCAGAGGAAAATCATCTACTATTCAGCAGGTTAATAATGAATAATGGTGAAGAGTTCTTTTGCCAGACTATATTTAAAAAGAAAATTAAGATATTTCATGTGAACAAAAAAACCAACTTATTATGGGAATTTTTCTTTGCTAAAACACATATAATTGCTTTAACAAGATGTGAATATGAACTCTCCAATTGTTTACATAATGAGGTGTGTGTGTGAGTGTGTTAACATAATTTTGAACAAAGTTTGTCATTTTTTTAATTAAAAATATTTTATGTAAAAAATCCAGTGTTCATCCGGAGCTTCCATTTTTTGTATACTTGAAGGCATGGCTACTGTTTTTCTTTTCTTTCTTTCTTTTTTTTTTAAATCTCAGATAAAAATAGATTTCTCTGAGCATGATGCAGTGCCCTACGCCCTGTAATCCTGAGGTAGAGGGAAAAAAGATCAAGAATTCAACACTAGCTACATGAGACAGTATCTTTTAAAAACATTATGGGACATATGGTAGTTGAGTAAGAAATGTACTCTATAGTTTTGACTGTTTGAATACTTGGTCTTCAGCTATTTGGAGCTGTTTGGAGCAGTTTATGAGGTTATAGCCTTGCTTGGAAAATACATGTCACTGCAGATTGCCTTTGAGAGCTCAAGGCTTTTACTTACTCCTAGTGTACTCTCTCTGCTTCTTGCTTGTAGTCCAACCTGTGAGTCCCCAGCTTCCTGACCCTGTTGCCTTCACTTTGCCATCATGAACTCTTACCTCTCTGACCATAAGCTCAAACAATCTTCTTCTTTCATGACTTACCTTAATCATGGTGTTTTATCATAACATTAGAACATAACTAATAAAGGGAAATTTCCTTTAATTTGTATATAAAGTGTTGTACTATTAAATTCTGTATCCATCACTATGGGCATCTGAATACAAGTGCTTTTAAAGTGTTTATCTATTTGCCAGTGTAACTTTGTTGTAACCTTAACAAGACCATATTAATGATCATTAATTTTTTCAGGAGTCTGAATCTTTAATGGCTTCTGTACTAGGACCTGGTAATATAAAGATGATTTCAATCTAAATCTACTCTAGAACCTTGAGTTTAGTGACAGTATCAGAGATTTTAAAAAAAACTATACTAATACAATATATTATCATTGAGTTGTATGTAACATAAAAGACAAATTACCTACTTCCTTCTCCTTAGGAAGTCATGAGGAAATTGACATTAATTGAGAAGGCGGATACGTAGGTGTATTCACTAGACAGAATGGAGAGGGCAATCTGAGCAAAGAGAACAAAATGTGAAAAAGTGTGAGGACATTCTGAGATAGAATAAACATCTATGTGAGGGAGATAAGAGAAGAAAGGATGAGTCTGGGGTTCAGGGGACATGGGGTACAATTATCACAAAGAAGATAAATGTAGTCTGGTATGCTTGTAGGAAACAGGCAAAGAGGTCATGTTGGTATGTTTATTTGGTTCAGAAATATATGTGAGATAGTATTATGGCAAGATGCTCACATATTTTTGTGCCAGACTGTCTTTGCTAGGATCAACTATTAAAAGAGAACAAAAGATAAGTAGAGCTAGTCACATGTTCCAATACTTTACAAAATGTTGAAAACTGTTGGTTTGCAAAGAAATTTTTCTAATTTGTTCTGCTTTAGGTAATTGTAAACTATCATTTATATTCTACTGAGTCTTCATACACAGTCAGTGCATGTACATTGGTTACTAATGGTCATTAGGTTAAGTGCTTACTCTTTAGGCTAGGACTTGAAAGGGTGCAATAGAGACAGGATTAAGTTCTAGTCCTCCAGATGATCGAACCTAGTGAGATGTATGTAGAAATCTTCCTGATATTTTCTTAAACACTGAGGTCATCTTTTTTATTTTCCTGGAGTTTTACTCTGGTTTTAAGAAAGGCTGGGTTAGTTTTTAAAAAGTAAGGACCATTGTCTTTCTAACTTAAGGTCATGCTAAGGTGAAATTGTCACACAGAATATCTTTAGTTTCATTCAATTACTTTGAAAACTCACTACAATGTGTACTCACATCCCTGAGACTTGGCCTGTTGGTGAGGACCAAGGGTCCCCCTAATTCTTCCTGACGGTGACTTCCATCCTTTCTTTTTAGCCCATCTCCAGTCCCTTTTGACTCCACTGAGTCACAGAAACTCTCTGTCCGGGGATCCACAGCCACAACACTTGGCTATAACTCAGTTTGGGCAACAACAACAAAGAATGAAAACTCACACACCAAAGGAAAGACCAAATATCTACACCACAAAGCACCTCAAACATCATAATTCCAGATGCCTAGATGTGAGTACAAAAGTGCAAACATGAACAATCAAGACAATGTTGCCTTCTCAAGAAGCCAGCAATTGTGTTAGTCTTTGAGGAAAACAATTTAGCCAAAGCAGAAGGCACAAACTTCAAAATAGCATGAGTATATTCAAAGACCTTAAAAAGGATATGAATAAACGCCTTAATGAAGACTATGAAAACACAAATCATTGAATGAAATAATGAAAATAATTCAAGGCATGAAAGTAGAAATTAACAAAGAAATGAAACCACTAAAGTAAACCTGAATTGAAATAAAACTGGTAATGAAAAACTCAGGAAACCAAACAAAAACTTCACAATAATCTTCACTAACAGACTACAAGACATGGATGAGAACATTTCAGGTTTTGGAGAAAAAGTAGAAGAAATGAATAGCTCAGTCAAAGAAAATATTAAATCAAAAGAAAGAAAGAAAGAAAGAAAGAAAGAAAGAAAGGAAGGAAGGAAGGAAGGAAGGAAGGAAGGAAGGAAGGAAGGAAGACTAAAGAAAATTAAAAACAGGCAGAAAACAATCAGGAAATCTGGGACAGTATGAAAAGACAAAAAAAATGAAAAATAGGTCTAGAGAAAGAAGAAACTCAGGTCAAAGGCACAGAAAATATTTTAAATAAAATTATAGTAGAAAATTGCCCCAATCTAAAGATAGAAATGCCTGTCAAGGTATAAGAGGAATACAGTTCACTAAATAGATAAAAATCAGAAAAACAACTTCCCCATGACACGCAGTAAATTAAATCACTAAATATATTGAGCAAATAAAGGATAATAAAAGCTGCAAGGGAAAAGGATGAAGTCATATACGAAGGCCAGTCCATTAGAGTAATGCCTGACTTTTTTTCACTGGAGACTCTGAAAGTCATAAGAGCCAAGGTAGATGTTCTATAGCCTCTAAGAGACCACAGGTGCCAGCCCAGACTACCATATCCAGCAAAACTATCATTCACAATCAACAGAGAAAAAAAATTTGGAATTACATAAAAATAAAAACACAACATACTCAAACCTATGGAACACAATGAAGGCAGTTTGAAGAGGCAAGCTGATGGCACTGAGTGTCTACATTTAAAATATTAGAGAATAACTTAACAGCACATCTGAAAGCTCTAGAATAAAAAGAAGAAATACCACCCAAAAAATTAGGCAAGAAGAAGTAATCAAATTCAGTACTAAAAGTAAATGAAATGGAAACAAAAGAACAATATAAAGAATTGATGAAATGATTGAGTATTTGAGAAAATCAACAGGATTGACAAACACTTATCAAAATTAACTAAAAAATGGAGAGAGAAGATCCATGTTAATACAATTAAAAATGAAAATGGCCACTATAATAGACACCAAGGAAATTCAGAGAATCATAAGGGCATACTTTAAAAATCTGTACTTCACTAAATTGGAAAAAGTAAAAGAAACAGACAAATTTTATATATATATATATATATATATATATATATATATATATATATATATCCTTAAAAGACAGTTTAGATAAACCTATAACACCTAGAGAAATAGAAGTCATAACTTAAAACCTCCCACCTAAACAGCCCAGACCCTTATAGATTCATTATAGAATTTTACCAGACCTTCAAAGAAGAACTAATGCCAATATTCCTTAAATTGTACTGCAAACCGAAAACTGAAGAAAAACTTCTTAATTCATTTTAAAAGATTACTATTACTCTGATACTAAAACCACACAAATTCCTCCAGACCTCAAAAGTATAGAATTACAAACTAATATCCCTTATAAACATAGATGTAAAAATTCTCAATAAAATACCTGCAAAGCAAATCCAAGAACACATCAATAAAATCACTATCAAGTTGGCTTCATCCAGAGATATAGAGGTGGTTCAACATATTTATGTTAATAAATATAGTCTACCACATAGACATACTCAAAGACAAGAACCATATGGTCATCTCATTAGATGCAGAAAACACCTTTTAACAAAATCCAGCAATGCTTCATGACAAAAGTCCTGGAGAGAATAGGAACACAAGGGACATACCTCAACACAATAAATTTGCTGCAAGCTCATGGACAGAATCATCATAAACATAAAAAACTCAAAGCATTTCCATTAAAATTATGAACAAGGCAAGAATGTCTAATCTCTCTCCATACCTCAACTTCAAATGGATTAAAGACCCCAAGGTAATACCAGATACTCTGAATGTCATAGGACAGCAGTTCTAAACCTGTAGGTCAAGACCTCTTTTGGGGATCAAACGACCCTTTTATGGTGGTCACATATCAGATATCTTGCATATCAGATATTTACATTATGATTCATAATAGTAGCAAAGCTACAGTCATGAAGTAGCAATGAAAATAGTGTTATAGTTGGGTGTCATCACATTAGGAACTATACTAAAGGGTCATAGCATTAGGAATGTTGAGATCAAGTGCCATAGAAGAAAAAAAAGTAAAGAATAGGCTTGAGCTCATTGACAAAAGAAAGGAATTTCTAAACTGGATACTGGTAGTGCAGGCACTAAGACTAACAATAAATGGGACCACAGTACAGTAAAGGACACCATCATATACCTATTCACTATAGTTCTTGCAGGCTTAGCTAGAGCAATAAGACAAATGAAGGAGATCAAGGAGATACAAATAGGAAGGGATGAAGTTAACATATCTTTATTTGCAAATGATAGGATAGGATACATAAGTGACCCTAAAGACTTCACCAGGTAAATAAATTTTCTCAGCAAAGTAATAGGATACAAAATTAATACACAAAAATGTATAGTCTTCCTATATACAATGACAAGCAAACCAAGAAGGAAATTAGGGAAACAATACCTTTTACAGTTGCCCCAAAAATATCTTGGAATAACAGTAACCAATCAAGTGAAACACTTGTATAGTAAAACACTTGTAAGATATCAAAGAAAAAACTTAAGACAAAGAAGACGGAACAATATCCCATGCTCATGGATATGTAGGAATAATATGAAAAATGACTACTCTACCAAAAGAAATCTACAAATTCAATACAATCCCCATAGAAATTCCAACATGAGTCACAGAATTTGGAAAACACCTTCATATGGAAACATACACACACACACACACACACAGAGAGAGAGAGAGAGAGAGAGAGAGAGAGAGAGAGAGAGAGAGAGAGAGAGAGAGAGAGAACCAAAGACAATTCTGAATAATAAAAGAACATCTGGAGATATCACTATCCCAGATTTCACACTGTACCACACAGAGCTACAAAAATAAAACAACATGATACTGGCATAAAACCCAGTTAAGTTGATCAGTGGGATAGAAATTAAATTAAGATACATGCATAATTCCACACACCTGTGGACACCTGATTTTTTTTTATAATGAAGCCAAAAATGCACACTGCAGAAAAGACACCATCTTCAACAAATGGTGCTGATTAAATTGCATAGCTACAAGTAGAAGAATAAAAATAGATCCATATCTACCATACTACATAAACTCAATTCCAAATGCATCAAAGACCCCAATGTAATAGTAGATACCCTGAACCTGAGAGAAGAAAAAGTAGAAAATAGCTCACTGGTGAAGGAAAGGACTTTCTGAACAGAACACTGATAGCACAGTCATTAAAACCAACAACTAACAAATGAGACCCCATGAAACTAAAAATTTTCTATATAACAAAGGATACTTTTTCAAGCAAAGTGGCAGCCTACAGAATGGGAATAAAAATCTTTACCAAGTATAGAACTGAATTTATAAAAACTAACATCCTTCCTGAAGTTTAAGAAAAAAAAAACAATTTAAAAAATGGAACATAGCACTAAACAGAGTTCTCAAAAGGTGAAATGCAAGTGGTTGAGAAACACTTAAAAATATTCAACATCTTTTAGTCATCAGGGAAATACAAATTGAAACTACTTTGACTTTTCATCTTATCCCAGTCAGAATGGCCAAAATTAATAAAAACAAATGACAGCACAGGCTGATGTGGATGCAGGAAAGGGGAGAGAGTACAAACTGGCACAGCCACTGTGGAAATCAGGTAGCCATTCTTCAGAAATCTGGGAATATGTCTACCCCAAAATCCAGCTGTACCACTTTTGGGCATATACCCAAAGGACTCTACATCTCTACAGAGACAGTTGCTCATCAGTGTTTGTTGCTACTGTATTCATAATAGCAAGAAATGGAAATAGATTTGATGTCTATCACCTGATGAATAGATAATGAAGACGTAGTAAGAAAAATGAAATTCTGAAACTTTCAAGTAAATGGATGGTGCTGTAAAAAAAAAATCCTGAACTAGGTGATTCAAACTCCTTTCCCCCAATACAAATACTGTGTGTTTCCCCATATATGTGTTCACTTTTAAGATATATATATATTTCTATTTAAATAACCACCAAAGTTAGGTAGCTAGCAAGGGATGGGGAGGGGGAGGATGGGGACCTTCCAAAGGAAGGGGAAATAGGGTGTAGTTTTATAAAAAGATAAAGAAGAAACTAAAATAAGGGGTATTAAATGGGGAGGGAGATAGGATTCTAGGGTAATGAAAGAAACAATGGAGGGACAATTAAATACTAAGGGCCCTTTGAAGAGCCATAGAGAAACCTACTAACAGAGAAGCTTCTCAAAGTATACCCCTTTATGAAAGGAGTTTAAATGTAGTAACCATGTAATGAGGAAGATAGCACCTAAAATTAGACATCTTATGCCACAAAGTAAAGTCTCCATTGCTAGGAACCTCAAGTTGTTAGCCAAAGGGCTTTCATAGATGCCCCCTCAAATATCACAGGATATTGACATGGGTATTGGTTACTCTTCTTAACCTGATGACAAGGCCATATCACTGACAACTAAACTTACTTATGTAATCAAACACTGAGAAATCTAGCTGTTGCCCAACTGGAAGCTTCACTCCTACAGATTAACATTCATAGTGTTATAAGGAACTTAGAACTCTACTGGAAGAGAAGAGTAATCATCAACTTTATTGAGTTACATACAAACCCTGTGACCTACACTGAAACCTGATTGCAGTATATGCTGGTGCAATAGTGGTACAAATTTTATTGGAGCAACCAATCATTTTTTATTGGATTTAAGCCCCACACCAGAACTCAGATTACATGTAACCCACTGCTAATGTGACCAAGAACCTGAGACTATATAATTTATGTGCTTAGGGGAAAATTTACTACTATTGTTCTGCCAAAGGAACATAGCAATAAAGTGACTCTTGATGACATATAGGTATACCCAGGGTTCAGAGCATCAATCAGTCCTCATCAGAGAAACTTCTTGCAGCAGATTGGAATTACAAAAGTGGTTCACAACTGGACAATGTGCAGTGACTGACAGACTATGGATCACTCAGCCCTAAATTAGATGTCTTTATCAAACCACTTCTCACCAACGCTCTGGGATCTATGCAGACAAGAATGTGGAAAGATTCTAAGAGTCAGAGGTGGTAGGTGACTCCAAGAAAAAATATGTCTTTCATTCACCACAGGGATGATGTATATGTGAACTCATAGAGACAGTGAAGGCATGAACTAAAACCTATATAAGTTCAAACCCAATCAAACCCTGCACCGAGAAGAGGAAGTGGACACAAAGCTCTACCCCTAACCAAGAAACAATCTGTATTTGTTATCTGCTTGGAAAGGAAAAATCAGTTTTCCCCAATGAAGTGTCACTGGATTATATCAACCATACTTCAGAGTAGGCATTATGCCTAGGAGTACCTGGCCAACACAAAATATACTCCATGGTATATGTATAGACTTTATGTTTCATTTTGCTTTGTTTTGGGGTACATGGCATAAGATGCATGAATCTGGAATCCATGTTAAATGAAAAATGGGAGTCAAAATATAGAATCTTGTATTCATATAAAAAATTCCAGAATAGTCAAATCTGCAGATTCAGACTACAGATTCATGGTTGTTTAGATTATGTGTGGCCAGAGGACTGTTTTTGGAAGTTGGTTCTCTCTTTTCATTGTAAAATCTAGAGTTTTGAATCCAGGTTGTTAGGCTTGTGTGCCAAGTGATCTTACCCTCTGAGTCATTTTGCTTTCCTTAATTTTTTCAGAGCACTGTTAGGAGATTAACTCTTAAGCACAGTGTGTTATCTACCATATTCTTCTTTCCTATGGAACTACCTGTAGGTCTCTAGTATTCCAGCACAGCTGTCATGACAACCACAACTGTCAATGTATATGTGAAACATGGGACTGCCGTGGGGATGTAGTTGGCCATGCTGTCTGTGCAGTGGCTTGTCTTTTGAGCCAGGCCATGCCCCCATTTTCAGGCTGCATTTAAAAAGAAAGATCTCCAAACAAGATTGCCTGGTGTTTTTGTATTTGGCCTGTTT
This sequence comes from Grammomys surdaster, assembly GCF_004785775.1. Lineage (NCBI taxonomy): Eukaryota > Metazoa > Chordata > Mammalia > Rodentia > Muridae > Grammomys > Grammomys surdaster. The sequence continues at coordinate 1,716,876 of NW_021604652.1, forward strand.
TCATTGTTATTCTTCATGTCACATTCTCTTTCCGATTCAAGCTTGAGTGTCCCAAGATCTGTATCAAAGAACAAGCAGAATGGTAATATCCTACAACTAGTGCTCTAGTGAGTTTTACCCTCACTGTTTACCTTTTTTATGGCATTATTAATCAGAAGGCTTCTCAGTCCCTCTTCTAAAACCATCCATTGAAAGACCACTCAGGGTCTTTCATTTTTTGTCCAAATTATGTCAATTTATGTCCAAATTCAATAATGAGCCGTAAATGTTTGAGCTTAAATGTCCCGTTCCAGTGAGTAACTGACTAAATTACACAAGAGAGGCTCTGTTGTAGGCATTAGTAAATGAATGCAATCCCTGTCTTTATGGAACTTGTGTCTCAAGTGGCATAGAAAACAAACAAGAAAACATATTTACTCTTTAGTTATATTTCATAGGAAGGTATAGACTTCTGTGGCAGAGAATTGTTTCAGGCTAAGATGTAAGATTCAGGAAAGTCCCTGAAGCTCTGATGCGTCAGCAATGAAGAAGTTAGCCAGGTAAAGGAGTTTGAGAGAAAGATAGGTACTTCTTGAGTAGAGAGAACAATATTCTTTGATTTGTTCACTCCTTCAATGACTGTTTATTGAGTATCTACTATGCATTATTCCAAATGATAAGGATACAGCAGTGGAGGAAAAAAAACTCTAAATTGTTTTCTCATGTCACTTACATTTTTATGGAAAAGGAAGAGAAAATAAATAAATGTGTAAAATAACTGGTATATTAAGTAGTAAGTGCTTTGGAGATTATAATAAAAGGAATAAAGGATGGGAGAAGGTACTGTTAGAAAAAGAGGGTTAGAATGCAGTCTATGAAAGCCAAAAGTAGAAGCTCCTAATCCTTCCTATAGGTTGGAAGGAGACAAGCATAGCTACGCAACTAAGAGTGGATCCTTGTCCTGCTGCTAACTCCTCAGACTGTTTTCTATTTATGCTTTTATGTACATCATTTCTTACACTGCCCAATCTTGCCCAGTCCTTGCCAACACAGAATAGTTGACCCTTCTTCACCAAAAGCTTTGACTCACTGTATTTTGGGGACAGTTTCCATGGGAACACGCCTTCAACTTTATAGCAGGAGTCAATAAAGAATCCAAAAATTAGGATTCTCTGTACAGAAATGTACTTTTAGTGAACTTTGCTGTTTTGCAAATGTGTTTGTGAACATTAATATTTTAGAACTTTAAATTCTAGTTTATTAGGTCAGACAAAGTTTCAAGCATGTTGATGTAATGACCAAATGTCCAGAAGAGGAGAATTTTCATATCTGTGGATAGACACTATTCTATGACTTCTGCTAGACAAGGAGCAGTATACCTGGCTTTTATAGGAAGTGATATATGTAGCTCAGTGTTCAGAAGCCACATCTCTTTTAGCAAGCAGGCAAGTCAGATGCCATTAACATGTTTATTAAGAATGAATCTATACTGCATATCCAGAATGAGTTCCTGACATGTTACATGGTATTCCAAGAAAAACACTGAGAAATAGAGTAGGCACCAGGGCTTAGAGTGGAAGACAGGGTACCAGATATGGTGATGCTTGCCTGTAATCCCAGCACTCAGTATATGTGGCCTTCTGACAGCATCATAATAGAAGCTATCATCAATTGACCGTATATTTACTAAGTACTTCATGTACAGCACCACTAATCTTCATAATGTAGATAACCTTCCACAGTAAATGTTATCCTCATGTGACAGATGACAAAAATGAACATTAGAGAGTGTTACTTGACAATATCATCCAGCTCCAGGTTTAAATCCTAGCACCAAGGCAGAAAGAAGAAAAGAGAGGCTGATTAGCTCGTTTACTTTATGGTCCACAGTAACTGGCAGAGCTAAGATTAGAACTCCAGGAGCTGTACTCATAACTTTCATACAACTCTGCACAGGTAACAGTGGAATTGGAGGAAAGAGTTAATTGCTCTGAGAGGATAGATATGAAATCCAGCTAATACATAGCCAAAACAGAATTCAAATAAAATCTGATTCCAAAGACTGATTTTTCCCCCTTTTGCAGCTTTCTGACTACAGCATCATAATGGTAGCTAGCATCAGTTGACTGGATATTTACTAAGTACTTTGTGTACAGCACCACTAATCTTCATAATCTAGTTAACCTTACATGGTAAATATTATTACACTAATGTGACAGATGAGGCAAATGTGCCTCAGACATTGACTTGACAACATCACACAGCTCCGGATGTAAATGCACATCTGCTTCACATCATAGCCTGTGTTTACTCCACCTTGCTACCAATCATATGAAGTGTAAGGAGCACAGGAGGTCATCACCAGCACTGTGTGGGTGGGAGTGTGTGACTAAATGCATCAATTGTATGCTTTGGGAAGTTCAGTTAATACTATGTTGCATGAAGGTGGTGTCAATTAGCTGACACCTTCAAACTCCCATGATGTCCACCTTATGAATTAAGGAGGCACATCTGGCGCTTTCTGGTATCCCTTTCCTTCTAGCTCTTGTCTTTCTCCCTTACATCAATTGTCTCCTTTCTCTTTCCTTTGCTACTCTCCTATCTCCCCTTCTTGGTGCCTTGTCCTTTTCTAGGACCATCCGAATTCAGGCAGAGAGACATGAGGACATCTTCTGTGGGACAAATTGCCTTCAGGGTCACATCAACCCTGAAACTTAATGAACCTTTTACAGAGATAGTGGTCCTGGTCAAAGTGACCTCATATTGAATGAGGAACCTGGCAATTGGCCCGGATTCATCAATTCTTTTTATTAATTTGTTGACTGAGTCATGTACAAGAAAGAACTTAGTGTTCTTTCGTGACATTTCTTGGGAGCAGTCATCTGTGGGGCTATTGCTAGAGGAGACTGTGCAGGAAATCTTCAATTTGTTCACTTATTTAGACACCTAATTCTTGAAATGTTTCTGGGAACATCTAAATAATGGAGAAGTAATAAGAAGGAAGTATGTTCCCTAACCTCAGGGAGCTAGAAATTCTTAGTCTAGAAAATATGACCAAATGCATATGTTAAATATTGTAGCAAATATTTGTACTATACAAGGTGGCATAAGAGCCCTGAGGAAATAGCCATTAGTAAGTAGTCTATTTTAAAAAACAGAACATATTAATTTTTTTCATTTATTCTTCTTGATGATATGAGGCCAAAGAAAGCTTCACTGAGGCTGTGCAATTCAAACTAAGCCTTGATAGCAGAAGATCACCAGAGAAGGAGGGAAAGACTTTCCAGGCAGAGCAAAGTACTTGTACAAAAGTACAACAGTATGAAAGAGCACACAGCTTCTGGCAGCAGTAGTTACTTTCTTCTGGTAAAGGTTCAACTCTGTCACTTATCAACTGTGTGCCTGGGAACAAATCACTTGCCCCTCTTGCTTCCTTTTCTGTTAACTTGTAAGTGTAATAATGCTGATAATCATAATAATTTTGTCTACATTATATATCTCATAAAGATTATATGAGTAACAAATGCAATAGTTAACATGGAATTTTGGTACTGTGTGAGGGTGTGGATTTCTCTATTCTTTCCATCTTTTAAACGCTACATGAAAGTAGGTGTGAAATAGCTATAATTGGAAAGCACTATATGCATGTGCACTGGTAATCCTACAGCTCTTCTGGGCCACAACCAAAACCCCAAAGGAAGTATACGAATTCTGTTTTCAGCTTTTTGGCTCTAAATTCTTCTCGCCTAGCTTAGTGTTGGGGCCCATCACTCCATACTCTCACCCCCATGGGTACTTTCCTTCAGTATATCTTGGAGAATATATGACAAGAATGTTTCCCTTCTCCTGTCCAAATATTCTGTTCTTATTTCTTTCTTATGTTTTTGAATAAATATTTTAACTTCTCTTCATTCTACCATCCTCTACTCTGGAGATTCTAGTAAGCCTTTAGCCTACCACTTTTACTCTTAATTCCAGCGTCTGGAATCCCTATGGTAAGTTCAAAAGACTTATTCACAATGTTCTCTCAGAGTTTTATGGGCCTTGCAGACATAACAAATATACCTTCTTGTGATCTTCTGTAAACTCACATGCTTTCAGTATAAAATAAATGACCGGATTATTCTGGTGTTTAAAAGGTTGGTGATTAGGTAGAATTGTGTAAGCAAATATGTTTTCTGATCCATGTAGTGGGTGCAGAATATATACCATAAGTAATTAGTATTGTTTCATGGGAAGCCCTCTCCCCAAATGGATGTTGTGTTGAGAAAAAAATGGTAAGTATTCCTGACCAAGTCTATTGTGTAAGTACTATTGGAGCAATAGACTTTCACGTTTATCGAAGACAGTATTTCATTAGTTGTATCTCTTGATAGATGATCATGTCTTTCTCATGGATAAAGGCTAAAATTGTATGGATTTATCCTTTTGTGAATGATTGTCTCTATACCATATATGCATCTCCTTTTCATAGCTATACCTATAAATCTTCATTGATATATATACTAACATTCAGAGACAGAATAGTTTGAGATGGGGATTCTATAGAAACCCTTCCTATTTGAGTTATAATATCATAGGAAGTTAGAGTTGTCTTCTATAGAAAATCTGCTCATTTCCTACAAACAGGCACTTTTTCTGATAACCTGGCTCATTATTGTTACTTCCTGACTGCCTTTTTATAGCCATTTTCCTCTCTTTCTTGAAATTAGAAGAAAAGCCAGCCACCTTAAAATTTAAACAATAATTAACACCCATATGTGTCAAGCACTGGAATTAGTAATGTGTTTCATGGGGATGAATAAGATAGTTTCTGCTCAAAGGACTTTGTGTATATGAGAGAGATGGGGGTTTGTATTCACATACTTGTTATGACAAACTTATAGCCAAGTCAAAATCTATGAGCAAAAATATGTGCTGCATTAGGTCAAAAGAAAAGAATGTGAATTTGTTCTAGAAAGGGTAGTAAGTTGAATGTGGATATCTAAAAGTGTGTCCAAGTTCTAGTCCCTGGCACTTTGGGTATAAACTTATTTAGGAAAGAGATTTTACAGATATAATTAAGTGGCATTTTTTGAGATAAGAGCATCCTAGCTTAACACAGTGGTGCCTAAACCCAATAAAAATGCCAATATAAGATAAGAAATACAAAACACAAGGAAGAAGGTCAGGAAGCTGGAGGGTAGGATTGTAATTATGTTGCCTTAAGTCACACACTAGAAGGAACTACCAGAATGGTGCATGTAAGGATTCTTCCCTAGACACATGGGAGGAAGTGTGGCTCTTCTGGCAACTTCTGACATTTAGAACTATGAAATAACAAATTTTTGTTGTTTAAAGTCACCAAGAGTGCAGTAATTTGTGATAGCATCCCTGGAAAAATCAAGGAAAGGCCATAGAAAGGATATGATATTTCAGCTAAATCTTAAAGGAAGCAAAACATTTTGATGTGGGAAGGGACAGAAAGGGCATTTTAGACTGAGGGAATAACCAAAGCAAAGACATGGAGATAGAAAATGGAGAATGACCCTGGATTTGGAACACCAGCTGTGTGGAGCTGGAAAAACAGGTTGGGGCTGTTTCATGATTATTAGCTTAGGGATTTTGACATTTGTTTTTGAGTTTTTAAAGAGCCACTGAAGATTTGGGAGGCATGAAATAAGGCAAGAGAATTTCTGCCTCTGTGTTTGTAAATAAATAAAATATCCAATAAAAAAAAGAAAAGAGAATTCCTTTAACTTAACCAAGTTAGAGACAAATATTGTCATTTCTGAGCAGATAGTCACATAGGGTGTGTTGACTCCACATGTCATAGGTGCCAGTAGGTTAGCTTGTGCATGGCCAAAAAATTGCATTTTTTTAGACATGAATAAAAAAACATCCTTTTCCTTACCGTGTCCTGCACTTACTGTTTTGAATCACACCTTCATTCCTGGTAGGGTTTCTTTTTTCTTTTCTTTTCTTTTCTTTTCTTTTTTTTAGGGGGGGGATATTTTATTTGCATTTCAGATGTTATCCCTTTTCCCCATTTCCCCACCACCCAGAAACCCCCTATCCCATCCCCTCTCCTCCTGCTTCTATGAGGATGTGCCCCACCCACCTACCCACCCACTCCCACCTCCCCGCCCTGGAATTCCCCCACACTGGGGCATTCAGCCTTAATGGAACCAAGGATCTCTTCTCCCACCTATGCGGACAAGGCCATCCTCCCCTCTGGTAGGGGTTTCTTAAGACACCTTTTGCTTTGGAATTCCTAGTGTAATATTCTTGGGACTTTAGCTTGAAGGCTTATGTGAATGAATCTGGGAGGCTAGCTCAGGAAAAGTAAGATCTTAAAACTGGACAGAGATTCTGTTTCCTTTCTAAATTAATCGTTTACTGTCTTTTATTTGGTGTCATTTAGTCCATAGTATCAGTCATTATTCTCCAGTGTACCATCATTATTATCCCTATTATCAACATCAACAGCTACTAACAGAGTAAAAAGAAAACAGATTAAGAATTTCAAGTACAGACAGAAACAAATTCACACCTTCTGCACAAAAAATATTGAGGTGACCCCTTGCAGGAAGGGAAATTTCAAGAGCTTTGGGAATTTTTCTATAAATAGACATTCATATGCAAGTCTTTCACCATGTGTGTGTTTGTACATAGGTGTATGTGAGTGCATGTGTGTGTGTGCACACGCGTGTGAAGTTCAGAAGTCAGCATTAGATATCTTCCTCAATCACTACCCATTTTATTGATTTGTTTTTAGTGTGTGTGTGGGGGGGTGCTCACAGAAAATCTAGAAAAGGGGTTAACTCCTGGAGCTGGAGTTGCAGGTAGTTGTGAGCCACCTAACATAGGTGCTGGGAACCAAACTTGGGTCTCCTGTTGGAGAAGTATGAACTCCCAATGTTCGGGTCATCTTTTCAGCCCCATTACCACTTTGTTTTTTGAGACGGGGCATCTCACTAAACCATCAACTTGTCTAAAATGGCTTGTCAGAAAGTATCAGGAATCCTCCTATTTCTGCCTTCCCAACAGTGGGGTTACAGGTATGTACTCTCCTACCCTGATTTTTCTGTGAGTGCTTAGAATCCAAACTTAGGCCCTCATCCTCATGTGCTAAGCTCTTTATTGACTGAGCATCACCCCAGCTCCTTGTGAGATGTTTTTTATATACCTTAACTCATGAGCTTCTTTTACAAGTTCTCTGTGATATAGAGATTATTTCTGTCAGTACAAGTACGTTTTTAACTAATGGAGGAAATACACAGCTTTGAGAAAACTCAGTAAATTTCCAAGATTATACTAATAAGGGGCATAATGCCAGGTTATTTGATTCCAAACCACAAAAACACAGCTCATTCACCTTTTCTTCATGTGGGTTGTTGTTGTAAAGAAGGGTGGGGTATTTCGAGGTGTAGATTTCTTTACATGGATAAAAGAGTTTTGAGGTACTTCTGCTAATGGAATAGAAGCCCTGGGCCAGAAATAGAGCTAACTGAGCTTAGTCTATTTGCTTCTTCACTTTAGGACTACTCCTCAATCCATGATACAACATTGTAATTACCATGAGTGCACATCTAGCTCTATGAATGACTATCTCCTATACCAAATAAAGTCCATATCATATCTGAGAGAGGAATAAAGAGCTTACGTTGTGCATGGTGCTATGGAAGTGCACAACCCAGGGTAGCCCCAACCTGACACCACACATTCTACACATCATCCTCCAAACTGCAGTGCCACTGAAGGCACAAAGCTTCATGATGGATGGAGAGTTGCACTTCACCGTGAGATCTTGCCAATAAGACCTGCTGATCTCTGTCCATGGTCCTGCCCTGGGTCTTGATAGTCTTTTACCCCACCCTTACTCCTAAATTTTCCAGTGCTGCCAGTCCACAAAATCTTTGGACAGTGTCTGGAACTGTGAAACGGGGGTATACTGAACTGCTTGTGCTGGCTTCATCTGGGGATTCTCCCAGTGACCATTGCTCTTGAAGATGGAAATAGTTTTCCCCAGATCTCAGTTTTCTAACTTTAAGTGACTCAGCCTGTCCCAGTATGTTTCAAGGTCGCATCCTGTAAGGCAATTCTCAACCTGTGAGTTGACACCCTTTTGAGGGCTGAATGACTCTTTCACAGATGTTTCCCAAGACCATCAGAAAACACAGATATTTACATTCTGATTCATAACAGTGGCAAAATGACAGTTATGAAGATGCAACAAAAATACTTTTATGGTTGGGGGGTCACCACAACATGAGAAACTGTATTAAAGGGTTGCAGCATTAGGAAGGTTGAAAACCACTGCCATAAAGGATATGTTTCAAGAAGCAGGAGCTATCCTTTCTCAGACTGATTTCAAACACAGTATTCAAATCATCTAAGGAAGTGGGGACAGGGGATAGGATATTCCAGATACTTGATAAGTACCATTGCTTTCCTTATGTGGCTTGATTTGTGGGCCCTATCATTGTCTCTTCCTCCAGCAACTAAGACTTAGCAGCTTAGGATAGTGAACTCAACTTGATAATTATAGATCTTCATTTCAAGGAAGTAGGAGGGTGGAGACTAGATTCTCTGCAGCAGGGCCTTTGAATAGATAGATGGTCATGAATAGATAACGTGATGTTTGTAAAAACACATCATAAATCACGAAATTCATCATTGTTATTATGTGAATCCTAAAGGTCACTCACTGACTTGACCACCAATTTAGTGTGTGTCCATGATCTTTCTTTTACACATTTATAAAGCAGAGAATGGGAATTTAAGGGTAAAGTATTCTGGGGTTCCAACACCTACTAAGTGGGTCTGACTTATCCTCTCCAAGATTTGCTTGTTCCCTGGAGCAAGTCCTTGGTTTCAGTCATGCTGGAAATGTCACTAATTCCCAAACACATTGCTCGCTATCCTGCCTCAGCACTTCCTAAGCCCATGCTTTTTCACATGCTCCATCTGCTCTTCTCACTATGTAGCATGCTTCTACTTCCCTGGGGCTAGCATACTTGCTGAATGCTCAAGGATCTTGAAACCTTTTTGTTCCCATGAAGTTCTGGGATACTTTTACTTCTCACTTAGCCCTCATTCTATACAGCCCAAGAGTTTACCTTTCCAGTGTTTACATTTCATCCACTAGACTATAGGCCTCTTTGAAGCAAAAAAGGGGGGCACTTTTAGTTATTCCTTTCAACTTTGGAAATCTAATACAGGCCTCAAACAATCGTAGTTGAATAACCTATAGGATAGGGATATCTTGGCCCCTCCAAGGTCTGCTGAAAAGGAAAAATGAAAACTTTTGTCCATTGTGGTGAGGACAGGGTCTATACGTTTCCAGTGCTGTTAAAGACAAAGGAGAAGGTTATTGGGGGCAGCTTGTTGGTTCCACTGCATTTAGATGACTCTCTCAACATGTCAGGTGTATCAGTTCAAGCAACTGGAATAGCTGTTATTGGTTTCAATTTGTTGACCTTCTGAATCTGGATGTCTTTGAGTTATTTTGTTTTGTCCTTTGAAAATAATCAGGGAAAGGTCCAATAGACCCTTAGCCAGAGGCCATTTCTATGACTTCTATATAGTCTCTGGGTACCATGGCCGTACATTGTATGAAAAATAATATGATGGTTCCCTTTATTGTAAATGTATATGATAGCAAAATAATGTTATTTATGTCATTCAACTTCTACCCTTCAGGCATTACATTAAATTGGACTGAATAACACCCTGTTTCTATCATCAGCATGATAGAAAGATGCTTCTGGACTGAACTCCAGGACGGCAGCACCTCTTGAGCCCACAAACATTTCCAGACACTGTACCTCCTTTTACAGTGTAGGTGGTATTGTGGGACTATTAGGGTGGTGATAAAGTCAGCAGGAAAACATTGTATTTTTGGCTTTTGGTTAGCATTCTGAAAGGCTTTGGTTACTTTGTAATACTAGTTCCAGAGTCCACAGACTTAAAATCACCTAGATATGAAATGTGAACTTAATAAAGGAGTTAAATATTTTCTCTAAAAAGAAATATTTACAGTAAACTCTACTTTTTGTTACCAAGCTCTAATTTTTAGTGAATACACAGGTTGTGCTCTCTACATGCCTCATAGAAAAACACAGACTCAAAGAAGTCTGGCTAATTGAATATGACACAGCTTGGTTTTGACAGAATTAAGGTCAAAATCCAAGCTCTTATGGTCTACTCTCAAATTCTCTTTATCCTACCTAACCCTAATAGATACACTACTGACGGCTCTTTAATAACAGGGCTCATTGGCTCACAAATGAAAATATCTTTCTTTGTAGTCTCACAGTGATTTTGTCATTTGGATGTACTTTGTAAGAAAGATCACTCTATAAGAAATTCTCTGTCACCTCTTTACTCTTAAAAAACATGGAGAGTGATGAGTAGTGCAAAGACTGGCCTGATATGAGATCCACCCTAGACAAAGAAAAGAACATGGTGAAAATCCACATTTGATGAAGGATGCCTATGTGCTAAGCATTTTTCTAAAGACTATGTAGTCCTTAGAATATATATTTATATATAATTTTATAACAAAAATGTATAATAGATGATATATAACTATTTATGTCATATGTTGTATATATACATTCAGCTCCCATAGCAACCTATATTTACTCTCATTTTTCTCAATCACAGGTGAAAAATTGAGGTACAGAGAGGTAAAAAAAAAAACCAACTTGCTTAAAACCACAAAGCTAATGGATGGCATTAAGATGTCACAAGTGAGAAAGAAGCAAAAGCAGCTCCTAACATCTTTCTATTGATTTACTTTGGTACTAGGGATTGATTGAGCCTAGGGCTCCGTGTATGTGAGGCACATACTACCTATGATCTATATCCCAAGTCTTCTTCTTTCTAGGTTCTTTGTTTTAAAATTTGAGACAGGGCCTCAATAATTTTCCCATACTACATGTAGCTGAAGCAGGTCTTCACAACTTTTGATCTTCCCACCATAGCCTTCCAAGTACCTGTGCCACCAGATCCAACTTGCCTCTGGCACTCATAGGCAAACCACGATTTTCTGTTGGACAAAATGATCTTTTAAAAAATACCAACATTAGATAAAGTTCCTCTGAGACCATGATAAAGAGAGACAAAACAAGACTGCTTCATAGTGCTAACCATAGACAAAAGGTCATGGTGCCACCCGCAGAAGCCTTGTTCCCACTTTAGTCTGTCTTCTATATAGATAAGACTTATTAAAATGGCATTTTACACATATCCCTTCCTTTGTGACAGTATTCAACATGGAACAAATTTCCACTTTCCTTAGACCTCTGTCCAGCTTATCTGACTAAATCCCAAATTGTATAATAGACCCTTTACTCCATCTCTTTACGCCATGGCTACTCATTATATTAGCTTGCTTGGGGTGCCATAACAAAATACTATAGACAGAGTGGCTTAAACAAAATAAAATGTTTTCTCACAATTCTGAAGATTAAAAATCTGAGAGCAAGCTGTTGGCAGGTTTGATTTCTCCTAAGGCCTCCTTGGCTAGCAGATGACTGCCTTCTAATGGTGTCCCACGTGTTCTTTTTCCCAGTGTGGGAGCTCCTGGTATCTCTGTGTGTGTCTAAATTTCCTCTTCTTAAGTACACTAGCAAGACTGGATTGCAACCCACACTTTGGCCTTATTTTAACTTAATCACTTCTTTAACTACTCTATTTCAAAACGGCACAGCCTGTGATACTGAGGGTTAGAGCTTCAGTACAGTATTGGTGTGGGTCACAATTCAGTCATAGGTAGACTTATGATGTATCTTCTCCTTCACTGTAACTAGTAACAAACCGAAACTGTTTCACTACAAATGTGTGTTCTTTGCCGTCTTTGAGTGGAGACACCGACAAAATGATAACTGATAACTAATAAATAAACAACCTTTGTACATTCATTTTGTGTGCGCATGTGTGTGGGCACACACTTGTACATACTATGGCTCATGTGTAGAAAACTTCTAGCTGTTGCTTTTCTTCTCCTACCATGTGGGGGCCTCAGGTGGAACGCAGACCATCAGAATTGAAGCATATGCTTTTTACTCAGTGAGCCATCTCACCGGCTAGCAACTAACTTTAAAAAAGAATAATAGCATATGTGGTTAGCCAAGGTGAAATCAAATGGGCAAAGAGCAATTCATTCTGGCAATTGAAATCCAGCCATAGGCATTTCATACGCTTAACATTTGCTTCTGCATTTGAGGGTGGATGTCAAATTTTATTTTATTTTATTTTATTTTATTTTATTTTATTTTATTTTATTTTATTTTATTTT
>NW_021604652.1:1729150-1762174 GCF_004785775.1 Grammomys surdaster
TTATTTTATTTTATTTTATTTTATTTTATTTTATTTTATTTTATTTTTATCTCAGTGCCTAAAAGAGGCAAATGTACTTGCACCATAAGCAAGGGTACATAAGGCAATATTCCTATTCTCAAGATGTGTATATTTTGTCATGGTTCACTATTCTAACCTGTAAAATGGAAGTAATAAAACTGTGTTTGTTATGAGGATTAAACAAAAGGATGGCTGTAGGTTGCTTACCACAGTGGTTGTCACACAGGTAAACGCTCACAAAGTTTGGATTCTTTGAGAAATGAGCCGTTATTTATGGATCAGTTTCTGTAACGTAAAAGGGGACTGACAAGGAGTATTCCAAGAAGGTGGGATGGTAGACTTTAGCTAAACCTCCCTGGAAACACACCGAGAAGTGTGTCCCCTAAGCGAGTCTACGTTTTGAAAGCCTGCCCCCACCCCATACAAACACTCTATTCCTCAAGGATGAAAGAGCCATGGATGTGTTCCTTTAACTTGAGCCCCACATCTGTATCTTTTACTTTGCCTGGAAAAATCCTCCCCACCCTCCCGACCCATATACATTATCTGTGTCTGTGCTGTTTCTGGGGAGGGGTTAGGTGACAGGCTAGAGGCTCTGTGAAGGGTTATAGGAGTTACACACTGCAGATCTCGAAGTCTGACCTTAGAAAATGAGACTGTAGGGTGGAAGCAGAGAAATCTGAAATTGAGCTCTCCGTGATTGGGGAAGCTGGGCTGTGGCGTGGACTTGCTGGAGCAAGTGCACACAAAGTAGCTAGCTTTATTATCTCCTTATAGCGCCAGCACTTAATCGTTCACCCTGGTTTCTAGTGGCGGTGACTGTGGCTCTCAGGCCCCAACCTTACACCGAGGGCTTCATTGAATACTACGCGTTCCCGGTGGGTCGCTTTCCATTCCTGTACTATTGGATTCCCAGGACGTCAAAAGGGAAATGACCACCTAAGGAATTTTCCTGTGACAGCTGTCAGATCCCATTTCCTTCCCGGCCATATTCAGAATCCCTCTATCTCTCCTTCACTTCCTAAAAAAACAAAAAACAAAAAACAAAAAAATAAAAAACTCATCCCTTTCCAATTCTCTGCCTTGTTACAACCCTTCCAGCACAATCCACCTTCCCGGGGCTTGGGCCCTGAAGTTAAGGGTAGGTTGGATGGATAGATGCTTAATACACGGAGCCATTCAGATATTCTTCCTAAAACTTCAGAGCGCCCCTCTCTGAACACATAACTGCCCTCAAAGGCGTGGGAGAGTGGTGTCCGGCTGCGTGTCTGCTAAGGGAAGAACAAGCCAGTGGCGCTGTGGACTGGGCGGGCTGCGAGAATGTGAGTGGGGGGCGGGGTGGGGGTGGGGAAGGGGGGTGCGCGCCCTTTATGACAGGTGGCCGCGCAGTGCGCGCTCCCGGACGTCTGAGGGGACCGCAGGGAGGGACAGACAGACAGACAGGGTGGGAGGGGGGCACACACGAGGAAGGGACTGCAGAGAGGGTAAGGAGAGAGCTAGCAAGAAAGGAAGGGCTGTGGTGGGGAAGGAGGATAGGGAGGGGAACGAGTCCAACAAGAACTGCCGTGTTGGAGGAAACAATGGCAGGGGCAATAGCGATGGTGGCAGCCGAGGCAGCCCCACTCTGGGCACCTTTCTGAATGGGCAGAGGCAGCTCTGGAAGCTGAGGAGAGCAGGCAGAGCCCGCAGAGGCTCTGAGCCAAGCTGCTCAGGGAGGGGAAGGGGGAGGAGGAGGAGGAGGAGGAAGAGGAGGAGGAGGAGGAAGAGGAGGAGGAGAAAGGGGGAGGAGGGGGCCGAGGCAGTGGGGGGAGAACTCGGGAAGGAAAACCAGTAGCATCAGCAGCAGCAGCAGCAGCCGCCACCGCCACCACCACCACAGCAGTGGCAGTAGCGGCAGTGGCAGCATTTAGCAGTAGCGTTCCCAGCGCTAGCGGCAGTCGCAACCGCCCTCCTAGTCTCCGTCTCGCGGACAGCCGCAGCCACCGCGTGCAGAGCGGGCTCCTCCGGGCACCGCGGCGCGCAGCCGGCGAGCCAAGCAGTGCCGGCGCGGGCGAGCGGACGAGCAGCGCGGTAAGAGGAGCGCTGTCCTGGGAGCCGGCGGCCGGGCGGTGGTGCAGCCTCTGAGTTTCGGCGCCCGAGCCCGACAGCTCTGCCTCCTTCTAGTGCGGCGGCTGCAGCGGAGCCCGAGCGAGCGAGCGAGCGAGCGGAGCGAGGCGCGTCCACCTGGCGGGCCCCGCGCATGGAGCAGAGGCAGAGGCGGCGGCGACAGCAGCAGTGAGCGGGAGCAGCTCGAGCAGCTCCGGGCGACGGCGACAGCGGCAGCAGGCAGCAGCCCGAGCTTGACTGCGTCCGTCCCAGCTCGGGACGCCGGCAGCGGCGACCCACCAGCGACGTGCGCCTCGGGAGGCGGCCTGCGAGGTGAGTCTGAGCGCTGCCATGCAGCCTCCCCCCTCCCCCCGGGCCTTGTCGCTGGCTCCCCGGGCCGGCTCGAGCCGGCGGGCGGCAGCTGGGGGTGGGGGGTGGTGGCAGCGAAGAACCGAGGGCGAGAGCCGAGCAAGGGGAGCCGGCGGGGAGACCGTGTGTGTGTGCGCGCGCGTGTGAGTATGTGTGAGTGTGAGAGTGTGCGAATGGCGTGCGGGTGCTGTCTGTGTGCGGGAGGCAGCGAGGCTTGCCGGGGCGAGGGAGCCCGGCTCGCCCGCCGCCGAGCGTGCGCTGCAATCTAGGAAAGGCCTGTGTGCCGCCGCCGGGGGAGGGGGAGGGGAAGGGAGCGGGCCGGAGCCGCCGCCGCCGCTCGCACACGCCTGCCTGCCGCAGGGCAGCGGCCGCTCGCCGCCTGCCACCTCCCATCGGCTCGGTGACCCCCGGAGGAGCCTTGGGCGTCCGGGGAACGTGGCACAGCCCAAGGCACCCTTCCGAGGGAGCGGGAAAACGTAGGCACGCGGCGGGTCCCCAGCTGGCGTCCCAGCCGAAGCTGCAGAGGTGCGAAGGCGCCGCCGTTACCGACGCCTCCCCCGCCCGCGGCTCACCGCGCGTCCCGGGCGCCTCTGGCCACCCCGCGGTGGCACTAGCGGCTCGCAGCACTCGCTCCTGAGCCTCCGCCGCCGCCACTGGCGACGGACGAGAAGTTAGGGGCCGGAGCGAGCCTCGCCCAGGCTTGTCACCTTTGCAGGAAATTGGCCCGCTGCCCCTTCCCGCTCTCCCCTGCCGTCAGATTGACGCTTTCCTCCGGGACTCCTGGAGCTCCTCGCTGTCGCGCCTCCAGGCACGCTGCTGCGGCTCAATCTTGTCCAACCCTGTGGGCGCAGAAGCCGTGGGGCGGCCCCGCTCCCCCAAAGTGTGCAGACCGCGCGGTTCAGCTGAGGAATCCAGTGGTTTCAGCATGACTGCTCCTGTCTCATTAGTAAGAGACCGAACCACCACCGGCGCAAGGCTTTTAGTCTTTTTCTGAAGTTAAAAAAAAATCAGTTGACATTCCCATTTTGACACCAACACTTCAGATTTTTTTCTAGCTTCTGGTAGCATTTGGGAATGACCGAGTCTCATATTTTGCTTCTGGTCTTTGGCTCCCAACATGTTTTTAAATTCTAGGCGCAACGCAACAGCACACTTAGCTGTGTGGCTTTTTCTAACGTTCCATTTTCTAGACTTGTCTGAGAATACACAATAGTGTGTGGGGTTGGCAGGACTTTTTTTTTAAGCATCGTCATAAAATACTTTAGCGCTGGGATTTAAAAAACTGTTTTAGTTGGGGAAGCAGAGTGTGCTTACAGTTCCTGGAATATTTTGCTTGCTGAGTAAAAGGTGCTCCAATGGTTTCCTCTGAACTGCAAGAGACCATTTGGGGTTTGCGGGATGAATCTCACATTTTTACACATGGATAGAATGACCAAACATTTTATTTACAGCAGTGACGTTCTCATGGCTGAGGAGAATGTACACGTATTGAAAATGTATTTTTAGAAAGGAACAAAAAAGCCCTAAGAAACTGTCATTTTACATATTAACTAGAAAACCGGCTAATCAAATAAAACTGGCTGAGTGTCTGAAACTCTATCCCAGTGAAATATGTGGCTGTGAATATAATTAACCATCTGTCTAGTGAGCAATTTAAATTTGGGCTTGTACATTTTTATTACAGTCTCTAATTTCTGGAAGACTTGTACATTTTACCCAGCACTAACAATAAAAGCGTGTTTGCTTACTAGGTCAGAAATGTACTTGTGTGGTGGTGGGATTTCCCTCTATCCCCACCCTTACATCTCATGCAGTCTCCATACTCCTTGACCAGGGAAGTCCAAATAAACCTTGTGTTTTTTTTGCAAGCAACATATTTACAATAGGGGAATTCAAAGCCCCTCTGGCAGCTAGTGGTTAGACATTTTTTGTTGCTGTTTCTTGGAAATACTTTGCAAAATTTTGCTTCCCATAAAACCTAGATTGATTGCATGTATTTGAGTTGAAAAGACATTTTTTGGGGGGGGTGTGCAGCACATGTGTTCAAATAGGGTGGGGTGGTTCTAGAAAATTTGTGAGACTTGAAATTTGATTTCATTTACTTTGTCTTTTCTACTTAATTATTTGTAGAGCACCCCCCCCAGCTTTTCTTCCTGTCTCCAAACCCCTGTGCCCCACAGAAGTAGGCTAAGAAAAAGCACACTCTTGTCCCTTTACCCATTTTTTTAAACTTTAGTAGTACCAGATCTGCAATTATTAACAATATGTCAAGAAACTGACTTTTTTTAAGACCAAACGTTCAAAATATCAAAACATAGAATATCATGTATATTTAAATTCTTCCTGTGGTATGATTTTTAACTTGAAAGTAATTACTTGAAAAAAAACTGAAAAGAGTTTGGGGGATAGATAAGATTTCACAGACTCCAACCAAAAAGCTATTGTTAGCATAATTAAAAAGAACCACTGATTGATTGTGCAGCAGGCCAGAGAAAGCCATTTAAAAGAAAATATTTTTAAAACAAATATTTGCCTAAATTACAACTCTGATAAATGGGTAACAATTATATAAGCACATGGCAGAATTTGACATATGTCAAGTCTGTTAAATAAATCAGCCTGTTCAATGAATAAATCTTCGATGCATCAATGTTTTTTAACACACACATGCACACATGCAGGCACACATGTGCAAACCTGTAATATCCCTGTTGCCAAAGTCAAACAACTGCAGAACACTGCTGCTTTCTGTTTTACTCACTGTCTTTCTCTCGTCTTTTTCTTTTTTCTTTTCCACAATCTGATTACCTGTAAGCTACCCAGAGAGCGAAGCGAACTAAAGCTGTGCTGTTGCATCTCTTTGCTTGTGTTTACGGAGGTAGAAGAGAGAAAGAAAAAGCTCTAACGCCGGATTTAAAACATTCAGAGCCGTGCTCATGGAGGACTAGCACAATCACTGTGGAGGTTCTAGGCTCAGTGAAGTATTTGCTTAGGGGAGGGACTGTCTTAACCAAAGAAGCATTGATTGCAGTTTCTCTGTTTCTAAATCCAGAACTAGAGTTATTTTTCCTTCTGCAAGCCCCTTCCTTTGTAGTAAGAGAAGATTCTAGTTGGCCTTTGACTGTTATATGTAAACTTTTTATCTGTTGGCGTACCTGTGGTTAAAATGTTCCTGCTGGCAGTAAGAGAGAAGGATCAAACAAGTGATACAGGAGGACAATGATTCAGTAAGAAGCAGGTCAGTTTTGGCTTCATTGTTTTCCCCACGTTGAAGGGTTTCAGATTTCAACTTTATATTTTATTTTATTATTTTATTTCCTCTGAAGAGTCGAGGTTCCTAATTAACAGTTCCTCACCAGAGCACCCTTTCAAATCCAAGGTCATAAGGTTGGACATAAAGAACTTAGCTGCCTGTCTAGGATGCTTTGAAAACAAAACAAAGATCCATGGCAAGAGCAGATCTTCAGGCGACCTTTAAGTTCATACCTTTACTACTACCCAGAAAACATATTTTCAGGCAGAGATGAAAATGCCCATCATATCAAACAGCATCGGCCTCAGGCAGCAGTAAGTGTATGACAACTTAGGGAAAGGGGCAGTTAGGGGAAGCTGCCTTTCTGAGGCCTGTTCCAGGTAGAGACAAGGATCTTTTGTCTCACCCCTCTTTTATGAACAGTGATCCACAGACGTTGGCTATGGAATGTGCTCCTTTTTTCTTGTAAGTGCTATGATCTAATGTCTTTCCTTGTTCTCTAGCGGAAAGGATTTCTAGTGTTTGTGTTGCTTCTGTTGTGTACTATTTCATGCTTTCTCCCTTTTTTCCTGAGATGAAGATGGAACACAGGGTCTTGAACATGCTAGAGAAGCACTCTACCTCTGAGCTACATTTCCAGCCATTAGTGATTTTGGTTTTCATTTTTAGACAGGGTCTTATTTGTTGCCCAGGCTACTTCTGGATCTGTGATGCTCCTACCTCCACCTCCTGAATACTGGCATTACATACATGTTCCAAAAACCCCTGGCTGAATTCTTGAGACCAGCCACAATGCACACATTTTTTTTCTAAGCTGGCATATCTATGGATCATCTCATTTCTCCCCAGTAAGATGACTTTGATTTAAGCAATTATGTACCATTTTCTCAAGTATCCCCAAATCCTATTAAAAATGTCAGCTTCATTCTCTCATTGCTTTTTTCAAGTGTCGCACAAACTAGCTTGAGGAAAAAAAGCTTCTTCTGATGTTTATCTGGAGATTATCTAAGGCTTGAGAACAAGATTTGTACACTGGACCTAAACGTAGTAATTTTGACCCATTCTCCATCAAGAACAAACATAAACCTAGATATGGTATAACCCCTCACACAAAGAGGCTGGAAGGCAAGAAGATCCTGAGTTTGAGGCAAGCCTTGGAAACAGTGAGTTCAAGGAGATGTTGGGATATGTAGTGAGATCCTGTCTTGCTGCTTAAAAGGACGGGCTGCATAAAACTCCATGTTCAGTCCTTAGTGCTACCTAAACTGAGAATGGAGATAATATGGGCATGGGTTAGTGTATGTTGTGGCATACTTATTTTATTCTTTAAAAAATTCTATGATCACTTGAAGTACGAGGCACCTTTAAAAGACACTATATTTCCTAATTTGAGATGATAGTTAATTTGCAAGACTCTAGTGAGCTTCAGAGAGACGATGGCTCCTTAACCGAATTCATCTTACACTTGTCAGCTAAGAGGTCTTTCTGTAGAAGGATCTCAGAAAGATCGATGCTTTGTGTCTGACAGAGTTGTAATATTGTGTTCAAAGATAGCACCACAAAATGGAAGTCTATGTTTGCACATACACATGCACTCAAAGAGGTACCCTGTACACACTGGATAGTGCTTCTTACTTTCATAAAAGGCTGGTAAGAGGCAATAAGGGGCTGGGGAGAAGGCTCTCAAAGGTCAAGGGCACTGACTGTTTTTACTAGAAGACCAGAGTTTGATTCCCAGAAGCCGTATGGTAGTTCACAGCCATCTGTAACTCTAGTTCCAAGGGCTCTGTTACACACTTCTGGCCTCCTAAGGCACTAGCCATGTACATAGTACACAGACATACATGTAAACAGAACACCACACACGTGAATTAAAATAATTTTAAATTTTTTGAAATACAGTAAGCTTTAAGTTTATCAGGAAAACCTTAGGATTAGAAAGTACATCCTAACCACCATATTCATGGAGAAAAACTGAGTCACTAAGGGAAGTATGATAAGAGACAAGATGAGCTTTTAAGTTGTCTGCCTCCCAGTCCTAAGTCTCTGTGATGGACTTCATTAATTGGCAGCAGGAGTGAATGAGATGGTGGTTCCCTGTCTAAATCCGGCCTATCGTGGAATAATAATGTAATCAAGAAGGAAAAAAATGAAGCCAGTTAGAAGAGTGATATTTGTAAATATTTTCAAGCTTCTATTACTTAGTTGAACTTTACCAGATCCATTGTTAACCCCTGAGCTAATGTCCAGAGCATGAGAGATTGTCAAACACCAAGAAGAGTGATGGGGGTTACCTAAACAGCAAAATTGTAAGTGGATGTTTGTTTCTGTCAATGTTTCATTAATTATCACCTTTCTCTTCTCTGCAGTTACCTAAATTTTGTGGGACTGCTAAGTTCTTTCCAACTCCTTTCCCAATGTTCTTCTGGGTACACGTGATTTACTAACCCAGAAGCTGGTCTTGATGATTTGTATAAGCAGAAACTCACTTTCTCTTTGCTTGTTAAATAAATGAAGCACACCCAGCAGATACACTGCCTTACTAAATAGAGGAGTAGAAAAAGGACCAATACAATTTACCTCAGTGGTCCTTCACCAGTGATCTCTAACTGCGGCATGAACTGGTATGAAAATTTGATGGCCATCGAGAGTAGGCTCTTCAGAGAACTGCATGTTTATGTACACATATGCCATATGCATACATTTCAGGAACTCCAGTCGTGCATTGTGAGTTAAAAAGCCTCTGCATAACCAGGAGGTGATGTTACATCCCTTTAATCCCAGCATCTGAGGGAGGCAGAGAGGCAGGTGGATCTCTGAGTTCAAGGCCAGCCTGGTCTACAGAGCCAGTTCTGGGACAGCCAGGGATACACAGAGAAACCCTGTTTCGAAAAACAAACAGAAAAAACAACAACCCCAAAACAAAAAGCCTTTCCCCCAGTTGTTACAGGGATCCTGTTGTATGTCTGTCATGGTCACGGTAACTTGAAATGAAAGCCATGGAAAGGATTCACAAAAATGCATGTTGTTATACACTCATGGTCTGTAGCCCTCAGCTACTGCTCCAAATATTTCTCTGATTAACTTTTATAGGCATTTTTATTGTGAAAAAGAGCCACTTAATACTCACTTGAACATTACTGTCCTGACTAAATAAGTTGCCTCATTTTAACAAATTCTAGACTTGTCAACTCTTGTCTTCTTAAAAATGCTTTTTATTATACATACATATGATAAGAATTAATGAAAAAGAAGCTATGGATGTGAAGGGCAAACAGGAGTGTATGAGAGGGTTTGGAGGGAGGAAAGGCTGGGAAGATGGAATTATATTATAATCTCAAAAAAAAAGAAAAAAGATGGAAATAAAATACACTTGTTCAGTTCTCATCCCAACAACTTAATTATTAATGTATTAATTAACAGATTATATTCTATAAAAGCCCTACCTTGCTCACTTTTCTCCTATCCGTATTTCTTTTGTCCTTTGCTGTCTATATATTTCACTGGGCCAAGGGGTTGAGAAAAATAGAAAACTGTTCTTGGAACCAATTGTTAAGTACGGTGATAGGGTCAGAGACAGAAATGACAGGTATGTTCATGAGACCCTTGGGATTCATGGACCTTTTGGACTATTAGTCATCCTGGAGTGAGTTAAAAGATTTCATCCTGGAACTCTAATATCATATATTAAATGTCAATCTCTGTAAGCGCTGCAAAAATAAACATATACCATATCTGTGCTTTGCAGTAGGAATGGTAATATGTGAAATCCCTATTTATGAATAAATGCTTATGGCATTTTTGTCTTAGCAGTTTGGACTATTACAGATTATGAGGGTTAGTAGAATCTAATGCTGAACGGGTCTATTAGCTATCATTTACAGTACAATTCATCAAATGTTTTTGAGCATCTACTGTGTACTAAGCATTGGGATATTGGGGATAGCAAGAGAAAAAGAATAAAGTGAATTGTCCTGTCATAGGAAATTAGGTGATTGGGTCTTCTGCCTAGTTTTTCTTTCTTTTTCTTTTTTTCTAATTTAGTACACTTTTTCTACTGTCTCTGTATTATATGTCTTTGGAAAATAAGTACAGTTTTTTTTAACATAGCAGAAAATTCTTCAGCAAATAGATCACAGACTGGACTGAGACAAGATTTCCAGCTTCTGTGCCACAAACGCCTCTGTTCTTAAACCTTCTTTGGTTTAATAGGCTCCATTTAATTGAGAGCAACATGTTTCTTTTTCTTGCAATTCTGAGGAAGATATGGTATCTTTGATTTCATTGGTGATGTGGAATTGCAAAAATAGCATTCATCATTATATATTGATGATTGCTCTGAGAGTTTAATTTATACATGTTGGTGTATGCAGATAAGGATGCATGTGAGTATGCAGGTATGAGGAGGTCAGAGATGGACACTGAATGTCTTCATAAACCCTTCTCCACCTTGTAGAGTTTAAGTTTTAAAATTAAATTTATTCTTTACAACTTCATAGATATATACTGTGTTCTGGTTATGCTCATCCACCACCCTCTATTTTTTCCCTCCTATCCTTGCCACGCCCTCTCTACAAGTTCTTTTTTCACATCTTTGCCCTTTTGTGCACCTTATATTTTGAAACAGGGTGTCTTACTGAATCTGAAGCTTGCCAATTCACTAAATGGTTTTGACAGCTACTCTCTGGGATCCTCTTCTTTAGTGCTGGTTTTACTGTGCCTGACTTTTTATGAGGATGCTGAAGATATGAACGCATATCCTCATGATTGTGCACTGAGCACCTTACTGAGTGCTCCAATGCCCCAGTGCCCCAGTGCCCCAGTGCCCCAGTTGCCTGTCTTTGACAGAGTTAGCTTTTAGCCATGTGGCTGGAGGATGTGTTGGTTTTCTACTATGGCTGCTATTTAAAAAAAAAAACTTTCCCAAAACTTAGTGGTTTAAAATAACATAGACTGAAGGAGAGGCCATCCAGAGGCTGCCCCACCTGGGAATTCATCCCATATATAGTCACCAAACCCAGACACTATTGAGGATGCCAAGAAGTGCTTGCTGACAGGAGCCTGATATAGCTGTCTCTTGAGAGGTTCTGCCAGAGCCTGACAAACACAGAGGTGGATGCTTGCAGTCAACCATTGGACTGAGCACCAGGACCCCAATGAAGGAGTTAGAGAAAGAACTGAAAAAGCTGAAGGAGTTTGCAACCCCATAGGAAGAACAACAATATTAACCAACCAGACTCCCTAGAGCTCCCAGGGACTAAACCACCAACCAAAGAGGGACCCAAGGCTCCAGCTGCATGTGTAGCAGAGTATGGCCTTGTTGGGCATCAATGGGAGGAGAGGCCCTTGGTCCTGTGAAGGCTTGCCCCAGTGTAGGGGAATGCCAGGGTGGGGAGGTGGGAGTGGGTGTGTGGGGGTGAGCACCCTCATAGAAGCAAGGAGAGGGGGAATAGGATAGGGGGTTTCTGAAGGGGAGACCTGGAAAGGGGATAACATTTGAAATGTAAATAAAGAAAAATATCTAATAAAAAAAGAAAATAGCTGTTTTTCTTTCAGAAACCTTAAGAGGAGGCTCTATTTTTAACCATTGTTTAGCTTCTGGATGCTACTTATATTTCACATTTTGTGAAGACTTTCCCTATTCGAACCTTCCAGTGGAGGATTGATTCCCCACATCTTATCACGTCAATCTTGTTTCTATCTGCATCTCTGACTTTTACTCTTGTTCCTCTCCTTTCTACTTATAAATACTCCTATAATTGTATTGCACTTGCCTGAATGGACGGTCTCCCCAACTCAGAGGTAGTTGATTTGCCACCTTAACTATCTATAACCTTATTTCCTCTTATGCCATATAACCTAAAGTATTCACAGGTTCTGAGAGTAGCATGTGGACATTTTTGCAATAATTAATAGATTAATAGGTTGACAGAACATTAAAAGACACAGTTTTATATAGTATGACTGTATCACAGTTTAGCTTTTCACCTGCTGAGAGACTTATCTACATTTCAGTCTATCAACACACAAAGCTGCTATGAACATTTTTTAGAGAACAAATTTTCATTTTTCTGTGACAAATTTCAGGTATGATTACTGGTTTGTATGGTAAGTACTTGTTTAGTTTCTTAAAATAAAAACTAGTTTTGAACAAACTATCCCAGGTTGGGCATGGTGGTACATGGCTATAATCTCAACAGTTGAGAGCCCAGGGTAGGAGGATCTTGAGTTGGGGAACAACCTGAGTTACATAGTAAATTTAAGTCTAGGCTGGGCTACATAGGGAAACACTGGTTCAGAGAGGGGCAAGGAAAGGAGAGGAGAGAGAGAAACCATTTTATGGAGTGCCAGTCTATAACTTATTATAGCTTAAGAAGATTGACATTTTGGCTGCTTTAGTAAATTTTAGAAACCGTGCCTTTCTTACTTTACCCTTCCCTATTTATAACCTAATGGTTTTAAATATTTCTTCTTTATGTATTTATAGCTATATGTGATATTATAATTTTTTGCTTCAGCTGTAAAACATAATTGAGAAAGGTTAACCTTGCCCTTTCTGCTCTTTTTTTTCTTGAGGTTCCAAGATCGTGTTTTTGCATTTTTCTTTCTGTTTAGAGAACATCATTTAACAATTATTTCAAGGCAGGTTTATGAGCAAGAAATACTTTCTTCCCTCGGAAAATGTCTTTATTGCTTTTCCACAATAGTATATTTTCCGCAAAGTGTATTTTCATGGGAGCTGAGGTTCAAGGTTGACAGTTCTGTTATGAATGTTCTTGAGAAATATGTCATTCCATTCTAGCTTCCATGGATTCTGAGGAGAAATCTGCTGCCATTGTAACTATTTTCCCTTGTAGGTAAGGTTCCATTTCTCTCTTTACTGCTTTCAAGGTATTATTGTTATTATTATTATTATTATTATTATTATTATTATTATTATTAGTTTGACCATGATCCATGATGTGCCTTGGAATGGAGTTTTTTTTAATTAGCCTACTTTGAAATATAGTTAAGTTTTTGAGTAAGAAGGTTACATGTTTTGCCAATTTCAAGACTTACAAGAAAAGAAAAGAAACATCATTTTAAATTCCTGACCCACCTCCTATCATTCTTGGCTTCCTCCGATGACAGGAAACTTTTTGCTTTAGTTCTATGATTCCCAGAGGCTCTGGACATTTTCCTGAGTCTAGTTGTTCTTTTTTACTTGGATCAAAGAATTCCCATCGTTCTATCATGTTAATAGATTCATTTCTCAGTTCTTTCCATTTTGTTATAGAGAAGGATTTTTGTATTATTGTATCTTATTTCCAAAAATTCTGCTATTTTTCTATATACGCTCTGTTTTTATACTTTTCATTTTTCTCTTTGTTCCAAAAGTACTTGTAATTGCTAATTGAACCATTTTTTGTCACAGTAGCTTTAAAGTCTTTGTTAATTCTATTTGTTTTATTTTTATTTTCTTATTGTTTATTTTTTTTTGTTTTCAATACACCCCGGCTGCAGTTTCTCCTCCCACCCCTACTCCCAGGTAATTCTAATATCTTAGTCATTTTAGTTTGAACATCAGTTTTCATTCACTGTGAGATCTTCTTGTTTCTTAGTATGAGAGAGATGCCTTTCCGTATTTGATTGTTTTGTCTTGTTCTTGAGGCAGCATTCCATACTGTAGTCTAGGCTAGTGTGGGACTCACTGTGAAACTCAGACTGGTCTTGGACTCACCACAGTCCTCCAGTATTGACCTCATGAGTGCTGAGATTACTGAGCTTGGTGAACAATTTATTTTATTGTTTTTATTTCTTTCTATTTTACATGTACAGGTATTTTGCTGTCTGTAGGTGCACCGTGTGTATATTGATGACCATGTAAGGGAAACAGCTTCCTCTTCGCTGACTCTTTGAGTTGTAAAGTTGAAGTTTGCATAATGGGAACATTTTCCATTTCGAAGAATTGAGTTTCAGAAACGTTCAAGTGAGTTTCTGAGAACCACACTACACACATCAATTTGAGCCATAGTGATGATTATAGGCCAGGCCTTGATCTTTTCTCTTGAGTTTTCCTAGCAATGGTCTCTTTAAACAGGAGATAATGGAAAGTCTTCCTTCCAAATGCATGAAGACTGTTTTTATCCATTGCATTTAATACTCAGCTTCACCTGACTCGCTTCTCAACCTACTCCTTCTCAGTTATCAATAGAGCCTTTAACTTTCCCTTTGATGTTGCCCAGGATCTGTATGTTGTTGGACTGCAGCTGTTTTCCTGGTTTATTATGTGGCTGGAGCAAGGTCATTGCTGCCCTGAAAGAGTACAGTCTGGATCCAGTACTTCAGGTACATTAGACAAGAGAGGCTTGAGCTTCTTTGTGTGAAAAGGGGTCAGAAAGGGAAGAAACGTTAAAAGCAACCATTATATTATAAGGTACCCTCAAAAAGCAAAGAGAGTTTGGAGTTTATAGCTGAGAGATTAGCGAAAAAGGAATTACAAAAGGGCCCAGGACAGGAAATCAGAAGACACTGAATTGATAAAAGTAAATGGATTCAATGACCAATAAATATGCAACAAAAAGCCAAGATTTTAGATATTTCTTCCAAGTTAAGATAATAAAGATTATTTTTTGACTATGATAATGACTTGGGAGAGGGTACTAAGGGGGGAAATGAACAGCTTCTCTTTAGGTTCAACTTTCATAATAAAGCAAATTTTTTTAAAAAGTCAAATTTTAAGTTATTGTGAGAATGTAAATTCAAAAAACTATGTTCCCTATATGATTCCTGGAAACCAGTATGACATTGGTTCAAAAAGTAATGACAGACTAAATCTGGGTGTGTAACAGATACCATGAAAAGGTAAGTGGAAATAACCTCTGTCTGGAAAACTCAGTTAAACAGAGGAATTTAAAAGTCATACGACAGGAAAGCGGGGACATCCAGGAGCCCTAATCCTGAAAGAGATGTGTTTGTTCACTCTCTGGCTTATAGACCAGGACAGAAGCTGTTGAGTTTCTTTGGTGACTTTGATGTATCAAGGCTCCAGGGCCTCTATCTTATCTCAATGACCGTGTCTTTATTTTTCTTTCTCTTGTTATTTTTTCTCTTCTTTTCAAGTTCTCTGGCTTTAAAGTTAAGTTCGTTTGTCATTTATCAAAATAATCCTTGAAGGGTAGGAGTATAGCTCAGTAGTAGAATGCATTCAAGGTCCTAGATTTGATACTAGCACTGCAAAAGAAATCCATTAATATTACTGAAGTATGTAGAAAAATTCCAACATTTTTCTTTTAAACTTATGTATAATTTTGTTTTGAATAATCAAAAGTATTGCAAAGCACCAAGAATCAATAACATGACAAACAAACCTGGATATATCCTCAGCTTGACAAACTTCAATACTTTGATTTTAAGTTTGCTTTCAATTTCTATCAGAAAGAGAAAATGAAACATAGCAGATGAGTTAAGTTCTGTCCCCAAGCCTAATCTTATTTCCCTTGGTTTCCAGGGACCAACACAAAGATAAATTTGATGTGTATTTTCTATTTTGTTTTTATACCTTTGTATGTGTAGT
Organism: Grammomys surdaster; assembly: GCF_004785775.1. NCBI lineage: Eukaryota > Metazoa > Chordata > Mammalia > Rodentia > Muridae > Grammomys > Grammomys surdaster. The sequence continues at coordinate 1,744,435 of NW_021604652.1, forward strand.
TATAACCATAAATAATATACAAAACTGTTCAGTATTTTTAATTTTATGTAAGCAAAATCCTAAATTATGTGCCATTTGCTTTTCTTTTTTTCTATTCAACCATTTATTTGAAGATTATTTTTTTAAACGTTCTATTTCTTCTTTGTACCTTAGAGTCAATGGTGCATGTACATTATTTTTCATTACAAAAAAATACACACAATCATGTTATACAAAAATTGAAAAATTCAACCAATCGACCAATTCAACTTGCAAAGATTCTAGGCAGCTCATTTATCCCAGTGGTTCTTGCAATAAAATACTGAAGAGCAAAATGAGGAGGGTCTTGAGAGAAACCTCCTTGCCAGTTTCCTAACACATTTATGAAGGAACAAACAGACCAAAAGGAAGGAAAAGGAAGTTAACAAGAACATACATCCAGTATTATAATTGAGATCCCTGGTTCCCTGTTTTATACTTGAAACTTTTCCAAAAACAGACAAACAAACAAACAAACAAACAGGATAAATATAAAAAGAAACCTAAAACTATAATTTTAATTATAAGATGATTTATTTTGATAAAATATGAGGAATACAGAAACATAGAAAAGTGAAATCAAGGACTTCCTATATTTTAGCATTTTTTATTTCTTTTCCTATACAGTTTTCATGTTTCTGCAATTGCTAGCTTTTTCTAAAATGGATAAAGGTTATATTTATTAATTAATATGTGTCTTAAATGGAATAGTTTAAAGGATTATAATTTCAGAAAGCATATTTTAGAAAGGTTTTTGTGCATTGAAATCTTGTCAGCAAATATTTTTAGAGTATTTGTTTATTACTTAGCTATTGCAGTGATATAGACAGCAACTACCTGATCATACTTATCTGCACTATTGTTTATTTCTGTTCTTTGGGCAGATATGATTATTTTAATTTTTAATTATAATTTATTTGTATGTGTTTTTAATTATGCTTATTTATTCTATGTGTATAAATGGTTGCTTACATCTATGAATATGCACCACATGTGTCTAGTATCCTCAGGAATTAGAAGAGGCTGTCAGATTCTCTGGAACTGAAATTATAGATGATTGGAAACCACTATGAGGGTGCGAAGAAATGAACCCAGAACCTCTGCAAAAAAGAGCAAGTGTTCTTTTTTTCCTCATATATATATGCAATAGTAAACATATGTATACTTTAATATGTTTGTTTGTTTGTTTGTTTGTTTGTTTGTTTGTTTGTTTTGGAAGCTTGCATAGCACCTTCCGGTACTATGAAAGTTAGTCGTCAGGGCTTTCAGGTAAGATGCAGCTAGGATCCTCCAAGGCCTGTGTCCAAAGTACATAATGTTTTCAGTAATAAGAGCTTTACCTCTGGGAGGCAACCAAGGGCTACAGCAACAGCCTGTATTGTTTGGTAGTCTCTTGGACTTCCCTGACCAACAATTCAAAAGGAGGTTTCTAGTGCCTGGTACTGAGATTTTTGTTAGATGGTCTGTGGCTCTTAGGGCAGGGAGAATCATCGTCAGGCCAACTGATGTAACTTTATTTAAACTATATTTGTATTAGTATACATGTAACTTGTATATATCATATGTAATTTTGGGTAAACAAAAGTTTTGAGTCCTTCTGGCTTTTTCAAACATCATTAGTGTTAATTTTGTCTTTCCTCCCTCTCCTTCTATATTGCCCTCCTATCCCGCCCCAATTAAAGCCCCAAACTTTTCTCATATACCCCTTCACATCACTTGTATCCTGCTGTTCCTCTCCAGCACAACCCATGATACCTTTTTACTTCCATTGCTTTTGCAACTAAGAACTGCAGATGAGAGAAAAATGTGATGTTTGTGTTTCTAGATCTAAATTACCCAGTCAGTATAATATTTCCTAGTTCCATCTCTTTACCTGAAATTTTCATTATTTTATTTTATTTTTTTGCAGTTGAATAGTATTCAATAGTATATAGGTACCACATTTTCCTTATTCATTCAATTGAAGGATATTTAGGTTGTTTCCATTTCCTAGCTGTTATGACTAGAGCAGCAGTGAATGTGGCTGAACAAGTATCTGTGGAGTAAGATGCTGAGTCCTTTGGGCATATGCCAAAGAGTGATATAGCTGGGTCATATGGTAGATTTATTTTTAGCTTTTTGAGAGGTCTCCATACTGATTTCCAGAGTGGCTGCGCCATGATAAGATATTGCTAAGGGTGAAATAGTGCCACTCATTTCTTGGCAGTAACTAACTGCTGTGTAGTTGGACTTGAGACTTGCTCAACAAGAGGGAAATCACGGCTGATACTGTAAACTTATCCCACTCCCTGGGGCTAGTGAAGTTGTGGATCTTAGAGGAGAACCTACTACACCTACTTTACTAAACCAGAATAACTCCTAACTGCATTCTAAACACTTATCTCTATACCCACAGATAAGTCCAGCTTTCACCCTTCATCAAAGAAGCATCTCTCTTGCAATGGACAGAGACCATTATAGAAAACCACATTCAATCAAAATGCGGTTAACAACTGATCTCTGGGGTGCCCACATCCAGTAAATACATCTACAACACAACTCCTGCACCTAAGGCTCAGGAAACAATGGTAATGAAAGGAGCACAAAGATTATAAGAGCTAGAGGACCAGGGAATCTGTGAGATTGTGTCCCCTGTAAACGGCAGGAAAGGTTCACTCATGATACACCAGCAACACTGCTGCCTAAACAAGATCTGAACAAAGAAAATACCAATAGACATGCTATCATGGAAGAGGCCAATGTCATGGGTCCCCATCCATAGACAAAGAACTATAGATAACTAAAGACTGCCAAGAGAGGGAGACTTAGTCACCTCACAGATGAGCTAGTAGTTACCAAATACCAAGTAGTCAATCCTGAAATTATATACACACAAACAACACTAAATGGAGCCAAAAAGTTGTATAAAAAAGGTCATGAACTTGAACGGACACAAGGAGGTAGAGATAGGGATTGGAGGGAGGAAAGGGAAGGGGGAAACTATCTAATTCTATTTTAATTTTCAAAAGAAGAGTAATAACCATGCTTAATCCACTGAGCCATCACTCTAACCCCCCAGATGTGGTTCCTTAAAAACTGACATCAAACCTTAGATTCTTGAAAAAATCATTCACGACAATTAAATAGCCCTCTGGAGTGCTTGAGGTCTGACCAATGACATAGAAATAGATCATTTCACCTCTAAAATAAGCACATCTTGGAGCCCAAAGGGGGTTACTTCTAAAGTTACTGGTTCCATGAAAGCTTTCCTTGGGGAATAAATAGTAGTGATTTATTCTGGTCCATTAAGTGGGCTGGGATGCCTAATTTCTCCATAGTTGGAGAATAAACAGGATGAAAATCATTAAAATGTCTTTATTGCTACTAAGATAGGAGAGGTACATGTCTAGACAACTTGTGTGCCTACATATATACACAATTAAAGTTGTTTACAATTTTGTTTTTTATCATTTAATTGTAAGACATGCAAAGTGTGTTCAACTGTCAGGAATTGCTGGAAGAAAGGAGAGTGGTAGTTTATTTAGTTGATTTTTGTTTTGTGTGTCTGTGTGTCTGTGTGTTATGTACATGCATGTGTGCACGAATGTTCACATATATATGGTGGTGGCACATGTGCACATGTGTGCATATGGAAACCCAAAGTTTACATCAGATGTCTTCCTCAATTGTGTTTGACCTTATATATTGAGGTCTTGCTGAATCCAGAGCTCACTATTTAGGCTATCCTGGGTCATCTGTTAACTCCAGGGATTATCTGTTCCTTATTTGTTCCACCTTCTATGTACTGGCATTACAGAAAAGCCACCATGTTCTCACCTGCTGGGATTATACACAGGCAGGGATACTCATACCCACTTGACTTTTACATGAGTTCTGGGAAATCCAGTCCTTACTGAGCCATCTACTCATACCTGGTCATAGATTTTTGTTTTAGGCAGTTCAACATATTGAGACAACAAAGCATGGAGAGACTGAACCAGTTGAATATCACACAACAAAAAGGTATAATGCTGATATTAAAAATAAAATAAGTGGGGCAACAGAGAATAGCTCAGTGGTTAAGAGTGTAGAGAATTGAAGTTTGGTTCCCAGCACTCATTTCAGGTGACTCACGTCTGCCTGTAACTCCAATTTCAGGGGATCTTATGCCCTCTTTTTGCCTCCATGTGCACAAATCCACACTCAGATATACACACATACACATAATTTATTTAAAACCATAATTAAAATAAAAATGAAAGTGCATTCTTCTTATTATCATATTTCTATTCATCTGTCTGTCTACCTATCTATGTTATGTCTATGTAGTGAATATGTTGAGACCAGAGGACAACTTTTAGGTGTTAGTTCTCTTTTTCCACCATATGAGGGTATGGAACTCAATAAACCAGCCATCTTGCCAGTTCTCATCCCAGGTCTTGGATCTTGTAAAGCTGCATCTTAGCCTACTAAAAGTCACCCATGGTTCTACTTTAATCAATTTAATTTGGTGCTGCTTTGCCCTTGCTGTCTTTATTTTGGCCAAATGTCAACTCACAGCAGTTTCTATGAAGCCTTGCCAATTTTAATTTTTCAGTTCTCATCATGCTAGTTGATAGCTACATTTTGACCTCAGATTTGTCCAGTAATGGTTTATGTTTGGAAGGGCATGATGTTCATTTACTACTGTGAATCTGTGAGAATTCCAGGATTAGGAACATCATGGTTTTATTTTTTTATTTTTTAATATAATTTATTATTTATTTTTAGTTATTCTCTCACACATTTTCATCCACATTCTGATTTTAAATAAAAATAAACAGGCTCCTTTATACAGAATAATATTCCTTATTTTAAAAGTTTTTTATTTAAACATGCCTATTTCTAAAACCACATAGCTACAGCCACCTACTTTTTGACAAAGGTGTTAAAAATATACATCAGAAAAAAAGACAGCTTCTTCAACAAACGATGCTGAGAAAACATTTGCATGTTGAAGAATGGGGTTAAATATGTATCTCTTATCCTGCACAATAACCAATTTAAACTGCATAAAAGACCTTAATAAAAGAATGAAACGCTGAAACTTCTAGAGGAAAACATAAATAAAACACTTGAAGATACAGACATAGGTTAAAACTTCATTAAAAGCAAACAGCTTTTAATAAACAGCTGAGTGAAGAGACAGTCCACAGAAAGAAAATCTTTACTAACTATACGTATGTCTTTTGTTGTTGTTGTTGTTGTTGTTGTTGTTGTTGTTGTTTTGTAATCACCTTGGCACAAGCTAAAATCAATTGAGAAACTGCTTCCATCAGATAGCCTGTAGTTAAGCCTATAGTACATTTTAAAAATTAGTGATGTGAGAAGGCTCACCCCATTGTGAGTGATACACCCCAGGGGAGTTGGTTTGTGGTTTTTTGTTTTTTTTTTTTTTTTTTTTTCAGAAAGCAGGCTGAGCAAGCCATGAAGAGCAAACCAGTAAGCAATGTTCCTTCATAGCCTCTGCTTCAGTTCCTGCCTTTATGTTCCTGCCTTCAGATTCTGACTGTGATATGGAAGTATAAGCCAAATAAACCCATTCCGCTCCAAGTTATTTTTAGTTTTGGTATTTATCATAGCAGCAGAAGCTATAGCTAAGACAATGTCAGAGAGGGGATTAATATCTACAATATATAAGGAATTCAAAAATAGGTGTCAAAACTTACATCAACCAATAAGTGGGCTATGAATTGAACAGGCTTTTAAATTAATTAATTAATTGACTGATTAACTTTACATTATGACTGCAGTCTCCCCTCCCTCCTCTCCTCCCAGTTCTTCTCCCTCCCATTCCTCCTCCCTTTCTCTTCAGAAATGGGGAGGCCTCCCATGGATATCAACCAGCCTTGGCATATCAGGTTGCAGTAAGACTAGGCACATCCTCTCCTATTAAGGCTAGATGAGGCAGCCCAGTAGGAAGAAAAGGTTCCAGAGGCAGGCAACAGAGTCAGAGACAGCCTATGCTCCCACTGCTAGGAGTCCCACATGAAGACTGAACTACACACATTTTTTTAAAAGAAACGCAAGGGATAATACATATCTGAAAAATTTATTATCTTTATCCATCAATGAAAACTACACTGAGATTCTATCTACAGTCAAAATAGCTGTCACCAAGAAAACAAATAACAGATACTAGTGAGGGTGTGGAGAAAGAAGAACCTTTATATACTGATGGTGGGAATATAAACAGATGTAACTGCTATGACAATTTATATAGAGATGCATTACTTACTTTTGACCAAGACAGCTTATAGAAGGAAGAGTTTATATGGGCTCATGGTTCCAGAGGAATAACCATCATGATGGGAAAGCATGACAGCAAGCAGCAGGTATTATAACAACAAGCTAAGGGCTTACATCTTGAACCACAAGCACGAAAAAGAAAGCAAACACTGGAAATAGTGTGAGGCTATATACTTCCTCCAGCAAGTCTATACCTCCTCCATTTCCCTAAACAATGTCACCAACCGGGTGCCAAGTGTTCAAATACATGAGCCTATGGAGGACTTTCTTATTCAAACCATCACAAAATATTCTTTTAAAATATGTGTAACTTCCATGTATTGCAGCTATACCACTGTATACCATATATGTATTGAATGCATGTCCTAAAAATTTTGAGTCAGCATACCATAGAGATACTTGCTCATCCATTTTCATTGCTGTGATATTCATAATAGCCAAGGTATGAAACTAGATGTTCATCAACAGATAAATGGGCAAATAAAATGTGGAATTTTATCTAGCTTTTAATGAAGAATTAGCAATGTCATTTTCAGGAAAATGGATGGAGCTAGGTGTCATTTTATTAAGTGAAATATGTCAGACGGAAAGACAAATATTGCATATTTTCCTTAAACATTGGCATTATACATAAATACACACACATGCATGAGCTCATGTGATACATTTTGTACAGTCAATAAACCAATAATTATACAATTAATCAATTCCTGTACTTTATTCATTTTTATACCAGGATCCTATTCAGTATACCACATTATATTTAATAATCATATTTCCCTAGACTCTTTCTGTATGTGACAATTTCTCAGACTGCCTTTGTTTTTGATGACCTTTACAATTTTCAATATTGCTGTTCAGGTATTCTGTAGAATACACTTATCTTGGGATTTTTTTCTTGTCGCTTTTTCATGATTAGACTGGGATCACATATTTTGATGAAGAACAGGGGTAGCATTTAATGAAACATGCTATCAACATAACACTTGATATTGATTGTGATCACCTGCTGGTCACAGTACCTTGCTTTCCTGAGTAAAACCACACCTTCCCTATTTTCATAATGTACTTTTCAAAAAGAATACATGTTGATAGCCTACACTTCAAAGAGGGAGAGATTTATGTTGCCTGAAGGATAGAATGTCTACATGAATTAGTTGAAATTCTTGTGCAGCAGAAATGTGTCTATTCTCATTTATCTCCTTATTTGTTCAATCATTGTTTCTATCAATTGTAGCTCACGTGTATTTATTTCAACTTTGAGTTATGGTCCAATACTACTTTATTTACCCTGTATCTCAAATTATTCCAGCTTTAGTCTTGGGGAACATTTTTAGTTGGCTCCCATGTTCCTTTGAGCTATGTTTTTTTTTGGTTTGTTTGTTGTTGTTTTGTTTTGTTTTAGTATACAAGTTAACTTTTTTCCTTTGAGCTTGGTTTTTGGCCTACTATCTTCTTCCATTATTTAAAAAAAAGACACATATATTGCATTTAATAGACCATCAGATTTCTGAAAACATCTATCATTATACCTCCAGTTCTGTCCAGACTAAGCGTTTCCCACCCATTCCATCAGCATTCCTCCTATGATAGATTTATTGACCTCTTACCATCTTAGTTGCTTTTCTAAAAACAATTCATTTTGTATTTACTTGACTTACTACCATTTACTCTTCTCATCCTAGACATAATCATAAAATTTAAGAGAAATTAAAGACATTTCTTCTCCTAGAAACTGTTATGTGATGGTACCTAGTATCCAGGCTATGTAGTCAGTGAATAAGTGAATGATCCTTTGCTAACCACCCTAGGAATCTGAAGGAAACTATGTACTTATTTTGTGAAGAGTTTAATAGTTTTCAAGGCAACTTTAAAAATCTCTTTACTTTCCTCACTTCTTCATGAAGTAAATAAGCCTAGAGTCTGGGGATGTGGCGAAATTCTTGCCTTCCCTCAGGGTTACCTGTGGCCCCACTTGGGGCCCCTCAGGATCACCTGAGTCTTTGGCGGTTTCTAGCCTGTGCTCAACCAGAAACCAGGCTGCCTTACACGGTCCCACAGGGTAGGTAATGATATGGAAAACTAAAGCCCAGAGACAGTGTTTTATCCAAAGTTGTCATATGAGTTATAAAGAACTGGGTTCTCCTAACCTATTCTATGAACCTTTACATTTTGTTTAAACTTCAACTGTGTAGGCCCTCAGTTTTAATAGGAAATATTTATGGGTTGAATATCACATGGGACATAAAATATGTGAAAAAGTAAGTCTGAAATGCAAGCATTAAAATAAAATAGAACCTCATTTTTTTGTATGATGATAGATAATGATGGATTGGTGAAGCCAGGACCTAGAATGTGTGTGGTTAGCTTTGGGAATAGAAGCGTGAACAGAACAAAAATTAATGTTTTCTAATTGTCCTTGCCTGCTGCAGATATTAGGAGCTAGCTCTGTGTCTTTTAAAAAACCACTTATCAAATACTAATGGAAAGGTGCTGAGGTGTCGCTAATCCCAAACAGTGTAAAATCCCCAAATAATTTTTATTGTAATATCCTGTCATACATCCACACCCCAGTGCCCTATCCCTGCTGTTCCTATTTTAGAAGATTCGGAGACTGCACTGAGAGATTTGGCAAATGGGGTCAACTTTTATTGCTGGGCTGTCTGTGTTCATTCACACACAGGGTAAGAAATTTGTAACTGTCTTGTCATATTTCCTTTATATGTGCTCTAGTGGTCTGGGAAGAACAAAAAATATAAAGAAAACTTTACTCCTTTGCTACCTGGCCACTCCATCAATTTTAATATCAATTTGGACAAAGTATAAATTGTGGTGTGTACAAAATATTTCAAATCACAGTTCCTCGAGATAAAAGATTGCCATACCCAAAGAACCTGAGGCACAAGTTGTCTTGTGCTGAAAAGAAATAGCCATCTATCTGTGGTGCCACCTACTGGCCAGAATAGGATGGAGAACGTAGCAAAGGGGAAGGACTGAATTTCCAGTCCATGCTAGGAGTAGGGGAAAAGAGCTAGACTTTTCAACTTCAGTGGCAAACGGTGGGAAGAAACAGGTGAATATGGACACTATCTTCGCTTGGAGAGTGAAGCTTGTTGACAATTGGGAGCACCTAATTAATATTAAGTTTTAGCTTTAATGAGTTATGGGTCTCTAAGACGAAAAACTTGGGAATTGTGATGATATAATTGAGTCTCCTAGCGAGGAAGGGAAAAATGAGGCAGATTTTTAATTATCAAAACCTGTGATCACTCTGTGTTTGCCAATATGGACCTTTTTACTGGAGAAAAACTAAGTCTTTTGGACATAAATGTTGTATCCCCAAATTATTTGGTTTTGGAGATATGGTTAATGTGATCTTCCCCTAAATTAGGAAGTTAATGGCACCGCCAGGGCAGCTGTGAGTATAAATTCAAATGGATCTAGATGATCTTGTGTTTAGGCAGCTTTACATAGAGGAGACTAGAATCTTTACAAAATATCCAATGAGCCCAAGATGAGACTTTGAGGGGAAACTTCACACTACTTGTAGATGCTATCAAATTTTGTGTAGACATATGCTGAGTAGTTAAAAAATTCTTCCAACTTGTCTGATTCCAGTTTTCATATCTTCCTCTTGGATGAAATATCTTCCTGTTCTTTCTTTGATCTCATCATTCGGCCTCATATGTATTGAATGGATGAAATTTAAGTATAGTAGTTTTAATTTTAATAATTTTATTGACTTGGCTTGCCGAGCTGTGACTTTACACCTAGACATGTGTCTTACATCTCTAATCAGATGTATCTTCGATGTCTGTAGACACATGAGGGCAAAAACCAAAATGCCTGCATTTTTAGTCTTCTATTTGCTTTGCACCAAGAGGCCTAAGAACTATGTCTACTTTATCTTCTCTAGTGGTGAAATAAAACATTTTCACTTTTTTATTACTAGAAATTTTTTTGCTTTTTGGATTATTCAGAACCTTCTATCTTCACTCCCCAACTGTTCAGTGCCACATGTAACAAAGCATATGGTCATTGTTCTTAGGTGTGGGGGGAGGAAGCAAAAATTACAAGGGTTAAAAACCAATCAGTCCATTTCTGACATTTAAATTCTAAGTCAGCATCTTTATTTAAAAAAAAAAACCCACAACTGTCTGGCTCTCCCTCCTTTCCTACCCTCACTCCTATACATAAATATTCTCTCCTCTTTGTTTCTCTTTTCCACCTTTGCTAATATTATGGGCCGACTGACAGCTCAAAAATACTCTAATTCTAAGGAACTAAATTCAGTCTTTGATATTCCATTGCCCCCGTGGTTTTAATTAGGTGTAAATTCTCCTATGCTTGCTTTGAAACATGCCTCAGGATCTTAGAGAGATGGCAGGCAGATGGGGTATTAATGCAGGGAGATGTTTCTCTCTTCATGGTGCCCATGCAACATTTATTGTCATTAAAATAGTGTCATTCAAATGAGGTGGCTGATATTGGAAAATGAATGAAAGTTGATCGTTGTTCTGTGGATCTGAACATTGGTCAAGAGGTTGAATGGAAGGCAACATTTCAACCCTGCCTATGCAGTATGCATCTATGTATCTATGACTCAATAGAAAACCCCTGACATGAGGACAAAGCTTCAAAGACTATATTAGGGTTGGGGGATGAAGATACCTGTCTCTTCTGCTTTCCAAGCTGAGAGGAAAATGTGAAAAAAAAAACCATGCAAAGTAGCCAGTATACTCAGAAGGAAAAACATGGCTATCTTCTGAGCCCTGTGTAAGATCTTCGGGTAATTCCTTTGAGCCTTGCCAAGTCCTGGAAGCCCTGTAATATTTTTTTTCTTTCCTAATCAGGTTTTCTTCTGATGCCCAGGTTAAAGAGAAATTGATTCCTTTCTGGCTGGTGTTTAGCTTTTGTCCTTCTGTATTCAGGCTTTGAGTTGAGAAACCCTCTTTTAGTCTGTAGGACTGCCTGCTGATATTTAGGCTTAAACATTAAACAATCTTTCAGACCTAATTAGTATTTATGGCTTGTGGCCAAGTCAACTAATTTTGCTTTGTAGAATTTCTGAGAGGAAAAAATTATACTTTTAAAACTTCCTTCGAGATGTCTCCTTGAAAATTGAAGTGTTGCTGACCCAGTGGAAATATTTTGTAGTAGACTAGATTGGGAACAACTCTCACAAACACACTTTTCTATACTGTGTTCTTTATCACATCACACTGGGTTAAGCTGTGAAGAGATGAGGACGATAGTGGCCATTTTCTGAGAAGTAGAATAGAGTGAATCAAATGTCTAGAGAACACTACTTGATTAATTTAAAACTGAAGGCCTAGCCTCCCCAGTCTCATGCTCCACAGCAGCAATTTCTTCTTGGCTAGAGGCCTAAGCATCTGTGTCCAAACCTCATATTCTTTTCTGGATGGATTCAGCAAGGCAAACCTTGAGTTGCTTAGAATTATTTTCTTCACCATTTCCCAATTTAAGTTAAATTTAAAAATGAAAGCCATTAAATAGCAAAACAAACAAATACAAGGATAATAAGAGAACATTTTGTCCTGGCTCTCAGAGGTCAATTTAATGTGATTAGCAGCATAAAACTTCACAAAAGCTTTCACTGGAGGATTACCAGAAGCAGCATCATTCAGTGAGTTGCCATGTACTGCTATTCTTCCACTTTAGCATTGTTTATTGATTGTAGCAGGAGCACAGTATTTGTACCTATTAAGTCTTTTAGTTTCCTTTGAGCTTTTCCAAAAAAAAAAAAAAGTTAAATGGCAACCATTATTGTTGAACTGCTCTCAAGGCTAAAAACCTCCTGAATATTGTTTACATGCATGGTGACAAAGGCAAGTACTGAGGCAGAACTGCTCTACCTGATTTGATTCTTATCGAGGATAATGCTGTGTGTGTGTGTGTGTGTGTGTGCTCACAGAAGTGAGTAGAGCACGAGTTTTAAGGAAGGGGGACTGAAAAGAAAAATCTTTCATTGAATTAAAACTGCATACTGAGAAGATTCTGAAATTTAATTAGGAAAAGATGGCTGTGTTTTTTCTCTCACCTCCTCCTCCTCTCTCTCTCTCTCCTTTCCTCCGTCCTTCCCTTTGTAACAGCACTGAACTGAAATGAGACTATGCAATTGAAGCTATACACCCACTGTAGGTCTGTTTTGAGAAAGGGATTTTTTTCCTCCCCACATTTACAGCAGCAGCAACAGATCTACTGATGAATATAGTCGCCATGTGGCATCGTGCCAGTGTTCTGCTCTTTCCCATCTCTTCTGTGCTACTCTCTGGTTGGGTAAGCAGAGTCAAAGCTCTAAGTGATCAGTGTGTTCACTTTTAATGTGTCTTGTGGTTTCCAATGTGCTCATTCATCGTTCAACCACTAACCCTCTGCTATATAGCTTGAGAGAGCTGGAGATTCCGTTTCTGACTTTAGAAATGCTCAAGTGTACAGTGGGTTTACCCCCGTGGACACAGGGTCTGTTGGGAACTTTTGGGAAAAGGATAGAACATGTTTTTAACATAAGGAATAAGAATGTGTTTAAAAACAAATACATAATTCAAATAATGCATTTTAAAGTACAATTGCATGAGCTAAATTCGAGTTTCCCCTTTAAATTTTAAATTTTTTTCCTCTTTAAATGTTAGCTTTTTGTCTTTAGAGTGCCTGTACCAAAATCCCCTAATAATTTTCAAGTCAGTTGTCAACTGATCTAAACCAGAGCTTGGGCATTTTCTTAGTCTTTTCTGGCCCTTGTTTTTTTTTTTTTTTTTTTTCTAGAATGTCTTTGGTTATAAAAATTAAATTGTACATACTTAATATTGTACTTACTGCTTCTTGTTTCTTATTTCTGAGATGTACACATTGTATATTTAGATACTAGAACATGATTGAAGTCATTGGATATGCACCCAAGTTGGGAGAAGAATAAGAATATATATGATGATGGTGAGCTTCCAAGAGGAACTAGGTATCTGCTTAGAGTGAAGGGAAGTGGTTATAGGGTAGGAAGGACTTAGAACAGTGTTTCTCAACTTTACAAATGGTGCAATCCTTTAATTCAGTTCCTCATGTTGTGGTAACCCCCACACTCCTGTGATCACTATTTCTAAGGGCTTATCAGGATGACCAAAAAATTATTTTATTGCTACTTGAAAACTGTAATTTACTTTTTTTGCCACTGTTATGAATCAAATATGCAGGATATCTGATATGTGACCCCCAAAGATGTTGCAACTCACAGATTGAGAACTGCTGACCTAGAAGGAAGACAACTAAAGCAGGCTGAAAAGCACTGTGTACTTAGTTATGGTCATCACCAGACAATATTTACTGCTTCTTGTTTCTTATTTCTGAGATGTACACATTGTATATTTCAATGCACAGATGCTCTATACAGCGTCAATCATTTCATTATTACTTTAATAGAGTTTTATCACTTTCATGGTCTTTATTGGCTCTTTCTTGTTGATATCTTTTTAAATCTCAGAACTAGATGTACCATTTCAGGGGGAAAATGAAATTGTGCCCTTGGAAGATGAATTTACCATTCAACCACATACATACCTAGCAGACATTTTAAAGACCCACATTCTTCATTATTCTTTGTGATCCTAAAATTCTCTTGATGTTACATCTCTCTCTTTTAATTTAAAAAAAATTATTTGATATTTTATTTATTTACATTTCAGATGTTATCCCCTTTCCCCATTCCCCCCACCCATTAATCCCCTATCCCATCCCTCCTCCTCCTTCTTTGCTTCTATACTGTTTAAATTACAAGCAAGTATTAAGGTCGGTTCTAGGTTGAGGAACTAGCAATACAATAGATGCAGATAGTCAAGGAACAAGCAAGACAATAAACCCAGCTAGTCATAGAACATGAAGGACAATAAACAGAGGCCAGTGATCACTCCTGTGATCACTATTTCTAAGGGTTTATCAGGATGATCAAAATATCTGAGCCTACTTCCCTGTCCTAGCCCAAAATCATTTTCATGTCTGAAGCCTACTTCTTTGTTCTAGGCTAAAATTTAGATTCCTGCCTGATACTACTTCTTTGTTCTAGCTCTGTTGAGCTTTGATGCTGCAGATACTGCTGATAAAAATATCCATGGCTTGAGGTCAGTATTTCCATTTTGGTCAAACCTCAGGAATGACATATATAGCTTAATCAGGCTAGATCTGGGAATACTTTTATTCCTGCCCATCATGTTAAAGCTTGTCTCTAACTACAACAACAGGTTGGCAGCCAAAGTACATGTCTTGAGCCTGAAAATGGACCCCCAGACAGAGCCATTAATTTAACAGTCTGGGAAGCCAAGGATGGATTAGATTCTGCACAGAGCCTTACCAACCTAAGATAGAAGTGCATTGCTTTTGATAATGCATATTCCACAATGAATAAGGAAGGCATTCTTGTCAGAACAATCTAAGACAGGCTCAGTCTGGTTTATGCAATAAAAAAGGGGGAGATGTAGAGAGCTTTGGGGGCTGCCTCGCAGGAATTTGACATTGGCCAAGGACAAGGAAATGGGCTTCAGGCAGGAATCTGACATTAGGCTAGAATAAAAAAGTAACTTCAGGCAGAAATCTAAATCCTAGGCTAGAACAAAGAAGTAATTGCAGGCAGGGTGTTACATCTCTTAATCTGAGGTTTATTTCCCTTTTTCTGATAATCAGGATCTTCTATTTGCAACTCAGCCTTGTGACCTAAAACTGACCAGTGACCTAGGACAACTTTTAACTTGCATTCTTCCTGCCTGAGCGGGATTGAAAGTGTGTGTCCACCATACCTTAATTTTAAAATAAACAAAGCTCTGTGTTTAGATAAATTTAGGAAATAATGAAATACAAGATAAAATAATGTCTTTACTACACATCTTGTTATAGTCTTTCTGGTATGTATATTGTGATTCTGGTACAATGTTACTCAACTAAATTTGCTGTAAACATCTTTATTTGTAATTATGATTCCTGTGCTATTTGCCCTTTGCCACATCAGTGCTTAAACAAAAGGAAACTTTTTTATCCTGATGTCAGTACTTGGCTTCCTTCCATGTTACTGGTTTTCATTTTCAAAGCCCAACAAGTTGCTTTCATATCCCATTCTTTTCCTTGCTACCTTTCTGCTTTAGCCGTGCAAATTCACATTTGCCATTCTGATCCTCACAGAGCAGTTCTTTCTCTGCATGGCACACTTAAACATTAGAGGGTATAATAAGCTCTATATAGTCTTGCTGAGATTTCTAGTTTTTAAACACTTTTACACCCATCGTCTCGTGGGATCCTCAAGACCACCCACAGTAGGTAATCAGTGAGTGATTATTCCATTCTAGCTCAAGGCCATGCAGCAGACTAAAGGTAGGGACAATAATGTTTATCGATAAATAAGTTTTAACTCACTATCAGTTCCTCAGCTGGGTCACTTGGTGCTTCAGTGTGCCATGGGAAGTTATGATGAAAAGAAGGATACCAAGACAATCCTTGATACAGCCATTACAAAGAAGAATCATTACTAGATTGCTAGGATTCTTTGCTCTTGCTGCAAAGGTCTACTTAATCATGAAAACCCATGACCTCTCCCTGGAAGGACTGATAAGGGTAACAACTAGTTAGCCCTGCATATGTTTTTCTAGCGTGCTTATTGGAGACAGGCTACAGAAATCATTTTGGCACAAGACATACATTCTCAATTTGGGAAAGTTTGCTATTTTGGACATCTGGCAATGTTTAGAGACATTTTTACTAAGAGCTTGGTTGCTACTGACATCTAATGGGCAGAGATTAAAGATGCTTCTAAACATGCAATCCATCACTACCTTACACATACAACAAAAACTAATCCAACCAAAGACTGAGAAATTCTGGCCTGGGCCTCTCTTTACAAAATTAGTTTGTTTTCTTACTTTCTCCCCCAGTACATGCACTATGTGTGTACATGTATAGATATTTTTCTTAAATATCCATTTTTTAAAAGTTTATTTATCTAAGAATAGAATAGCCCTCAGATAATTTGAAGAATAGTACTGTGCTCCAAAGAAATAATTGTGAGTGAAAGTAGACTGGATATTTACTTGGAGTATTAGTTTCAGATGGGATTTCAGGTGTATCACATATACAGGAGGACATAGGTCACCTGCTAACACTCATGTGGATGTTTTCTCTAGTATGTTTCTTCATCACTGTGATAAAATATTAACCAAAAGCAACTTAGGAGGAAAGCTAGTTCCTCTTACACTCCCCTTCCCAGTTCATCATTGAGGGAAGTCAGGGCTAGAACTAAAGCAGGAACCTAGAGGCAGGAACTGAAGCAGAGACCATGATAGAATATTGCTTACTGCCTTGCTTACTGCCTTGCTTCCTGTGGCTTGCAAGGCTTAAACAACCCAGAACAACCTGCCAGAGGTGGCACAGGCCACTATAGGCTAGGCACCACTTCTACATCAATCATTAGTCAAGAAAATGCCTCACAGAAACACCCACAGGTCAATGTAATGAAGTCAATTCTCAATCGAGTTCCCTGGTTCATGTCCAGGTGACAAAAACTATCACAGTGCTTCTTATATTGTTCTTGATTTTCCAGTAATTCCCAGACTTCATAGGCCTCAGCTACTACTTTGAAGTGGGCAGAAGGAATTGTGGTCAGCTTTAAGATATAAATCTAGTGGGATTGCTTTTAAGGTCTCTGAATGCAGATGGATTGAGTTCTTTCACTTAAATAAGTTGAGCTAAGAGGAGTGCTGAGGAGATAGATTCAGTGATTGTTGTCTGGGGTTTTTTCTCAATTATCTTATATGTAAGAAGATATTTTAACAAATTCAGCCACTACAGCTTTCAGTGTGGAAGAATCTAAGGAGAAAGCCATATACATGAGAGGAAGAGTTGCAGACATTTGGTGAGCATCCAGGTATGTTTGATCTTTTGAATTTGGACTTCAACTCAGTGTCTTTTATTTGTATAATAATTTCTTTCCACTCCTAATTTCTCTTGACTAAATGGTGATGAAAATTTTCAATTTTGGCATTATAGATAATGAATAGAGTTCATTTATACTTTACTGTAGTACGGATGTGGCCTCCACATGCACACACATGCACATATGCCCTATGTGATGGTTTGAACGAGAGTGACACCTGTAGGCTCATATATTTGAATGCTTAGTCCCCAGTTGGTGAAACTGTTTGGCAAGGATTAGGAGGTATGGGTTTTCTAGAGGAAGTGTGGCCTTATTGGAGGAGAAATGTCACTGAGAGTGGACTTTGATACTTAAAAAGTCCATGCCATCCAGCTCATGCTCTCTCCCTCTCTCCCTCTCTCCCTCTCTCCCTCTCTCCCTCTCTCCCTCTCTCCCTCTCTCCCTCCCTTCCTCTCTCCCTCCCCTCTCTCCCTCCCTCTCTCTTTCCCTCCCTCCCTCCCTCTCTCCCTCCCCTCTCTCCCTCCCTCTCTC
>NW_021604652.1:1762274-1808929 GCF_004785775.1 Grammomys surdaster
CCTCTCTCCCTCCCCCCACCCTCTCTGTCTCTCTCTTTTTCCAATTTGTGGATAAAATGGAAGCTCTCAGCTACTGCTTTAGCACCATGCTTGCCTGCCTACTGCCATGCTTCCTACCAGGAATTCATTCCTACTGCCATGAATTCATACCCTGAAATTGTAAGCAAGCCTCCAGTTAAATGCTTTCTTTGGTCATAGTGCCTCTTCACAGTGATAGAAAAGTAACTAATACAGACATTAGTACCACCAGAGTGTTGTATTTCTGTGACAGGCCTGACCATGCATTTTTTAAAATGTGGAAAACTTTGAGACTTAGGGCTAGAAAAGTGATTGAATTCTAAAAGTAAGGCTTAATGACCCATCCTTGTAGGATCTTGGAAGACAGTGATACTTTAAAACAATGTGGACTATGGAAGCCTGGCTCAAGTGGTTTCAGAATTTGCAACTGAGCCAGAGACAATTCTGTAATTGCAAATTATTTTGGCAAATAATGTGGCTAAGTTTTGCCCTTGTCAGAAAATCCGTTGGAGGCTAAACATTCTGAAAAGTTTTTGACTAATTTCATTGGCAGAGGTGATTTCAAGGCAGCCCACTATTGACTGTGTTTTATGATTATTAGTGATCACTCTTAGGTAGAGCTACAGTTAAAAAGCGAAAGCAGGATAGAAATACAAAATGCACAATATGAGAAAAAAAATGCCAGGGAATATAATGTTTGAGGCAAGGCTTGTGCTGAAAGACATGAGATGCCTGAAGAAAAATGGAATAAAGGGAGTCATGGCCTCAGGGCAAGATCCCACTCAATACTGCACCAAGTAGGAAAGGCCTTAAGAATTATCTATTCCTCTAACAAAACATCAAAGGAAAACATATGCAACAGTAATTCGAGGAGGGGGCTAGGCTCCATCCCAATCAGGCAGCAATGGCTGCATAACTTTGGAGTCATGAAGCATAGAAGAGTAAATGGACAGTAGAATCTCTTCTCCATACAAGAGTACAGGGGTAGTGAAATCTCTTCTGCAGTTAAGTAAAGCTTCTGAGGCTAGACATGTGACAGGGGAGTTCCTGCATAGAGGCTCAAAGAGGCAATTGGATGAAGCTGCAGAAGTAAAGCCTGGATTGTGAATTGTGTTGGAGACTCCAAGATGTTGGAGTTGCCAGAGCTGTGGGATATCTGCTGAGGAATGCTGCAAACAGGGAATGTATTGCAGTATTCAAAGCTGGCAGAAGTGGGAGATCTGAAAAGCCCTTTGACTTTGGACATACAGATATAGGACTTTTTTCACTAAGTCCCCGTTCCTCCTTTTTAGACTACCAGTGCATATTCTATGCCATTGTATGTTGAAACTATGTAATTTGCTTCTTGATTCTACAGGGGGTTACAGTTAAGAGATTGTCTTGAGTATCAGAAGAGATTTTAGATTGTTATGAGACTGAAAGACTATATGGGTACTTCTTTGAATTGGATTAAGTTCATTTTGAATTATGTTGATGGCTATAAGCCTATGGTGGCTGGTGAGTGGAATGTAGTAGTTTGTATGAGAATGGCTCCCATGAGCTCATATTTTTGAATGTTTGATCCCTAATTGGTGGAACTGTTTTGTATGAGTTAGGGTCACTGAAGGTAGGCTTTGAGGTTTCAAAAGCACATGCCATTTAAGTCTTTGTCTGTTTCCAAATTTCAGATAAGATGTAAACTCTAAGCTACTGCCCCAGCACCATGCCTGCATGCCTCCAGCCTTGCTCCCTGCCATAATGGTCATGGATTCAACCTCTGAAACTCTAGTTATACCTTCAATTAAATGCTTTCTTTTATTAGTGGCTTTGGTTACAGTGTCTCTTTACATACAGCAATAGTATGTAACTGAGACACCCCTTACATACATGCAAACATATGAACATATCCACATGTACATGCAAATAAAAATATTAAATAATCGTAGCAGGTAATCTATAAAGGAAAATAATTCTAAATTAACATAGGTAGTTCAATTATATCATCTACAAATGTTATAATCAATATTCAGTAGTTACCTAATATTTTATCACTATTCTGTTTATTCTTGAAATGATAGTGCCTTTTTATTGTATATGCTTTGTATAATTTTCCTGAAATTAATTTTCAGGTGTTTTCGTATGTTGAATATTGTAGTCTGGATTTAAAGTGATGAATAACTAATTATCTTACCTTTTCCTACTTTTCTGTTGTTCTTCACTTTGCTGTCACTAGCCTCTTCCCTCCTAGTCTCATACCATCATCCAAATAATCCAAATAAAGTAATTCCAGATGAATTTGTCAGACATATCATGTATCTTGGTGCGGATGTCTCTGAGTTTATACTTGGAGTTTATTGAGCTTGCATATGTACATTGGTCATTATTTCTTCAATTATTTATTTTTCTTCTTTTTATCCAGGAATTTCATTATGCATATGTTAGTGTATGTGATAATTTCAGCAGGTCTCTGAGGTATTGTCTATTTTTCATCATGTTTTTATGTTCCTCAGACTGGCTAAACTCAGCTGGCTTATCTGGAAAGTCATTGACTCATTCTGCTTGTTCAATTGTTCAATTTTGCCTTTTACCAAGTCTTTCATTTTATGCCCTTTGATCCCAGATCTATTCAGATCATTTTTATAATTTCCATATCTTTATTTATAGTCTCTGTTTGTTGAGACATTGTTCCTACACTTGCCTCTAGCTCTTCAGATATAATTTCCTTTAGTTTTGCAATATAATTAAAATTAGTTTGTAGTGTTTTCCCAGTAAGTTCAACATTTGAGCTTCTATAAGAGTAGTTTCTGTTAGTTGTTTTTATTCTGTGTATGGACCATACTTCCTTTGGATTTCTTCATGTATCTGTTTGTTTTATTTGTTTGAAAACTGGAGAGCTTAAATAATATGAATATTTTAAACGGTAATACAGGATTCTATCTAGAAATCACTTCATTTTCCTCCCTCCATGGATTATCGATTGTTATTGTCTAGTCACTTTCAATAATTAATTATAGTCTATTTTTGTGTCACAAGTGGCCAACGAAGTCTGCTTGGTTACCTTAGTAGCCAGCAATGAATGGATAGAGATTCCCTTAAACATCCACAATCAATAATTCTTCTAGTCTTTACAGGGGAGCTTTATAAACTTTTAAGAGTATACTTTTAACCCTAACCTTTGTGTGTTATCACATTGTGCTTGTGCAGAGCCTCAGGATAAAAGATTTGTAGTGGGTAGAGATACAGCTCAATTGATGGGGTACTTGCCTAGTATGAATAAATCACTGGATTCTAAACTGGCCATAGTGACACAATGACCTGTAATTTCAGCACCCAGAAGATAGAGTCCAAAGGTTTAGAAATTCAAGATCATCATTAGCTACAAATTCAAAGCTAGCCTGGGCTTTGTGAGACTATCTCAAATAAATGAAATAAGAACTTGGACCCTTTTCAAGTGTTTCCGAAGCTTGCACACAACCCTGAACATAAGCACAGACTTACACATATATGTGCCTACAGAGATATCCAGGAATGTGTGAGAGTTTCTCAAATCCCCCTTAGAAACATTTCGTTCTCCAACTTTTTCTTTTAGGCCCTTTCTTAGCCTGCTATTTTTACCTTCTGTTAACTCATTCCATAATACAGCCATGATGTTAAACAATTGCCATTGGTTATTCTCAACAAATGGCCCAAGGAAGAGGCCATTCACACTGGGATATTTTCCAGTCATGTCAAATAAAGACAAGTTTTGTGACTAGGATATTCCAGGAAATCACCAGAGAAGTCAAATAATGGCAGTTCTCTAAAATGGGTTTTTTATGATCCCCACGCCCATTTTTCCTCTCCAATGACTGCTGGTTTCATTGTGTTCTACTGATGATTTTCAGTGTCATTGTGGACTTTTGATTTTCAAAGCTATAGCAGAGATTATAATGAGGAGGAGGTGTGGAATGAGAATAAGGAAAAGTAGAACGCCCCCAAAGCTTACTCTTCTTGCTGGGACAGTCATTGTTTTGCATAAATTCTCTGTGAATTGCTCTGTCTTTGGTTAATTTCCAGAGTTCAAAAACATCAATTTCGACAATGTCTATCAGTGTTCTTAAATATTAAAGGGCAAAAAATTTTAAGATCATAGTTCTGTCCTTCTGATGTCATTCTGAACTCCTAGATATTTAATTTGATTTCTTGATGTTAGTATGGTTCAGAGTTGGACGTGTTGGAACAATGTTTGCTTAAAACTTTAAATATATTTTTATTTATGTCCACATTTACGTGCCTGATTGTCTATATATGTATCACTTGCATTCAGTGCTGACGAGGACCAGTAAAGGGCATCAAATCTCCTGGAGCTGGAGTTATAGTCATGTATGAGCTTCCCAGTATAAATGCTGGGAATTAAACCTGGGTCTCCTGCAGTGGCAGCAAATGTTCTTCTTTTTAAATTGTATTTTTTGCTAATAAATCATTTATTATTTTTCATTTTATACAGAGCAACCTGAAGTCTACATCATGACTTTAACAGTTACCCAGGGTGCAGGGTTCAGTGTGTTTATCTCAACAGTGTGGTGCTAGAGTTGAGATCCACACAAACACAGGCAGGGGCTTTGGGATAAGGAGGGGGCACAGCAGGAATATATCTCAACCCTTTCTCAAAGAAAAGGCAGTAGAACATTCTCAGTCACTGAAAATCTGTGCAACTGGGGCTGCTAAGCTAAATGCCGTGCTATGAGTTCTTACCTATGGGAGGAGCAAAAGACACTGATAATTAAAGGACAATTTCTTTAACACAGAATGAGAAGAAGGTTTACTGTTTTGAGTGCCCCTATCCCTAGGTCTATTTTTTTTCTTTGGAGAGGAAACAGTTTATTTCATCTTATATCCTGCAGTACATTATGAATGGTAGTCAGGGCAGGAAATCAAACATGAACTTGGAGGCAGGCACTGAAGAAGAGACCATGAAGGAATAGAATTACTATCTTGTGCAGACTGATTTCTTATTCCAGCTGTTCAGGGATGGCACTTTCAATAGTAAATCATTAGTCAAGAAAATACACAATGATCTTTTGCCTTCTAGACAATCTGATGGAGACATTTTCTCAACTGAACTTTCCTTTTTCAGTTTGACTCCTACTACACTATATTTGATTTTAAAAAAAGATCAAGAAAGAGAGAGAGAGAGAAGGAAGGAAAGGAAAGAAGGAAGGGAGGGAGGGAGGGAGGAAGATTTTCTCAAAGAACTAGCTCCTGGTTTTGTTGATTCTTTGTATATTTCTTTTTGTTTCTACTTGGTTGATTTCAGCCCTGAGTTTGATTATTTCCTGCTGTCTACTCCTCTTGGGTGTATTTGCTTCTTTTTGTTCTAGAGCTTTCAGGTGTGCTGTTAAGATGGGCAGCAAGTGTTCTTAATCACTGAGTCATCTCTCCAGCCCCCATTTAAAACTTTTTATTTGGAAATAATTTCAAATTAATAGAAAGTAAGCAACTATACTGAATTTTTTTTTTTAGGTTTTTCGAGACAGGGTTTTTCTGTGTAGTCCTGGCTGTCCTGGAACTCGCTCTGTAGACCAGGCTGGCCTCGAACTCAGAAATCCACCTGCCTCTGCCTCCCAAGTGCTGGGATTAAAGGCGTTCGCCACCACCGCCCGGCTATACTGAATATTTTTAAACAATTTCACTCATATTTACCTATTATTAATATTTTGCCTCATTTGATTTGTAATTTTTCTTATTCTTCCCAAACTATTTGCAAATAAATTATATATCCTTATGTATAATATGGAGATATAGGTTACATGTAATTAAGTTTTGTATATAATGATGATGTTTTATATCTGTATATACTTATTATACTTATATAACCTTAAGTACTTCAGTATTAAAAATATATATCCTTCTACAAAAAGAGAAATATAAATATCAAGCCAACTATAAACCCTTTGATTTACAGTGATGTCCTACCTGCAATATATGCTAGAGCAATGATAGCAGAAAGCTTGTAGGAGTAACAAATCAATATCTGATTTGGCTTAAGACCCACTCCACAAAATGGAACCTATACCAAACACTGCACGGGTGGTCAAGAATCAGAGACTATATAGCCCAAGGACCTATAACTCGGTAATGCAAAATACTACCATTCTAAAAAAAAAAAAAGTGCAGCAACAAAATGACCCCTAATGCCATTCTGCTATACTTATAGGTCAATGCCTTGCTCAGCGATCGTCAGAGAAGCTTCCTACTGCAGCAGATGGGGACAAATACAGAGACTCACAGTCAGACATAATGCAGAAAATAAGAGACATTAGAACACTCAGCCCAAAACAGCATGTCTCTATCAAATCACTCCCCTCAGGGCTCAGGGAAGCCCACAAAAAAGGAATATTTTAGTTAAGATTTCCATTACTGTGAAAAGACAGACACCTTGACCAAGGGAACTCTTAAAAAGGAAAACATTTAATTGGGGCTGGCTTACATTTTCAGAGGTTTAGTCCATTATTGGGTGGAAGTGTAGCAGCTTCCAGGCAGACATGGTTCTGGAGAAGGGTTCTACATCTTGATCCACAGTCAGCAGAAGGGGACTATGTGACTTTGTCCAGACTTGAGCATATATGGCCTCAAAGCCTGGCCTCCACAGTGGCACACTGCCTCTAGCAAGGCCATACCTCCTCCAATAAGGCCATACTTCCTAATAGTGCCACTCCCTATGGCCAATCATTCAAACACATGAATCTATGGGGGCAATACCTATTCAAACCACCACAAGGAGGTAGAAAGAATGTAAGTGGGGGGTGGAGGACGCCAAGAAAACAAGGCCTTCTAAATCAACATGATCAAAGCTCATATGAACTCACAGAGACTGAGGCAGCATGTACAGGGCCTGCACAGGTCTGCAACAGATCCTCTGTGTAGATCACTTTCTTGGTATATATAAGAGACCCTTGATTAGATCCCCAGCACTAAAAGAACAAATCAACTTAAAAGGTGGCTAGGAAATGGATTCCATTTCTCCTTCATTTCAAATTTTTCAAAAACAAATTATCAGGTTAGTTAAAAGGGAAAACTATGTAGACCTCTGAATTTAGTTATATTCTCAGACTCCTTCCCAACACTGGGATTCTTTTGATTGTCTCCATTAATGAATGTCTCAAGCCTGTCTCCTTTTTCTTCTGAGTAGTATCCCTTTGGTACCTAACATGTGGCAGATATGAATTGTTTGGGTTTAATCTGTCAAAGTACATCTAAGTGAGAAGCATCACAGGATAGCTGGGGACCACAAAGAGCTTTCCTTGCAGGAAAGACCCTGTTAATTAAATTTTATATAAAGACTCACCAGAAGCATCTTTTTTTTCCAAGCCAAAGTTGTAAGAATTTTCCAGAGAGACCTCAACTCTGGGCTTTTCTGTGAAAATCAATTAGCGTTATGATTATGAAATAGTTTTCCTTTAAAAAAATTTGTCACAATGATAAAAGTCTACACCTTAACATAAAGAGAAAGATTTTTACCTTCACTTTTTTGCCTTTCAATTCTCTTTTTGAGTAGTCTACAATAAATACTTATCAATTTGTGTGTGTGTGTAATTAAAACTAGAACCTCATATATACTAGGCAAGTGCTCTGTCATTGAAATGCATTCCCACCTAAAATATATTTCAAATGGTTATTTTCTAGTGGATAGTACAGTAGACCCCTTCCCTATGCTGAATAACCTAGTCCTCTAAATGTTGTTTCTACCTTTATTCACTCGCACATGCACATGCACACATTTTTGTGTCCTAAACCGATAACTTTCTTGGTACAGGAGCCTATTATCTACTTATCCATATTACCATAACCTGTTAGTTCCTTAATGTATTTCAACTGGTAAACATTACTTAACATTAGTCTATTTTGTGTTAAAGTGTCTTTTAAAATTATTTTTTCTTTTATATAATTTTGGTTGAACAGTACAAATTTGTTGACAGAATTCTTTACTTTTAGCTTAAATATTTCTTGGTATTGTGTTTTCTATACTTCAAAAATCTAAGGAATTATATGCTTTAGTTGAAATCAAAACATTTCAACTAAATTCAAAAACATTTCTAAATTCTATTTCTTCTTTTGGATAATTTGATCCTTTTGATCATTTCTTTCCCATTTTCTGCTTATTGACTCCACACCCATTCTATTCTCTCCAACTTATGGACTACCTACCTTCTATTTCTGCATATTCAAATCTTCCCCATTCTTATATTACTTAACCAAGTGTATATCTTGAGATGATGAAGATGTTTTTAATTTATGCCACTAAAGAATACCTTAACACTGTATACACTAAACCTTGAAAAATTGAATATTGCATAACTAACTTATAAAGAAAAGATGGACTATGCATCCAAGAAGCTTTTCTTGGTAATTGTCCCCTTTTTTGTCAACTTATACAAACTAGAGTTGTCTGGGAAGAGGAACCTCAGTTGAGAAGATGCTTCCATTAGATTACCTGTAGGCAAGTCTTTAGGGCATTTTCTTGATCAATGATTGGTACAGGAGGGCCCAGAACACTAAAAGTGGGTGGTTCCACTCCTGTGCAGATGATCCTAAGAGTCATCCACAGAAAGCAAGCCAGTAAGCAGCATTGTTTCTATTTCAGTTCCTGCCTCCAGGTTCCTGGCTTGAATTCTTGTCCTAACTTCTCTCAGAGATTGACGGTAACCTGTCCAATGAAATAAACCTTTTTTCCCCAAATTGTTTTTGGTCAGAGTTTTATCGCAGCAGTAGAAAGCAAACTAAGACAGAAAATGTTCCAGGTCATGAGGTATTGCTGTGATAGACATAGCCATGTTATTTTGGAGAGGATTGTAGCAGGAGTTTGGAATTTGGGGCTGGAAAAACCTGTGACTGTTCAAATCATAGTGGCCTATTTTGTGAGGGCTTGGAAGATACAAGTGTTGAGAGCAGTACAGACATTGGGGGCCTGGCTTGTGAAGTTTCAGAGGGAGACAGAGACTCTATCAGGGTCATGTGATATATTTGAAATAAGGATCTGTGGTGTCACTCAGCTGGAGCTGAAAGAATCAGCTGTGATTAACAAAAATCGAGCATCATTGAAGTGAAACCTTTGCATTGCTAGGACAATTCATGCTGGCTCACTGAGGCTTAAAAATCAGCTGCTATTAAGAACAGACTTGCACCATTGAGGTGAAAACTTCTAGGAGTATTTCCTTGGGATCAGCACATAGAAGCTGTGGTCCAGAGTGGACAAAGGCTGCAAATAATGGTGGCAGAAAAACTTGATAATGTGTAAAGAGTCTCCCATGGGGTGCTAGTTTTGAAGGTATAAGAGGGATCATGAAGAGTGTCTGAACTTCAGCACTGTTTGAGAGGCTAGAAAGTCTGTTGGTGAAGGTGCCACTGAATTCCAGTGGAGACCCGAGTGTATTAGAGATGACATGACTGTGGAAAACTATCAAGGATAGCAGTAGCTGTGGAGTGGAACTGGTCCCAGCCAACAGGACAAAAACTGTGTGTTGTGGATTGGAAAGCCAGAGAAGTGGAGCTGCCCAGGCCCTTTGGAGTTCAGAGGATTTTGAGTGGGTGCCATATGCAAAGCACTGAACTTTTTACGCTGGTGAAGTTTGGTTTGCTTTGATTTGGTTGTGACTGTGCTCTGTTTTTTCCCTCTTGTAGTAAGACATTATGTTATTTCTGTTTTATTTTTACAACATCCCACAATTAATTTTGGACTTTAAAGGAGACATGGATATTTTAAAGAGACTGAACTTCTTGGCATGTTTGAACTTTAAAACTGGAATTTTTAAAGTTATTTGTGTTTTATGATGTTATTGTGTTTATTGGCACAATAATAGTGATGTTAACATTAATATATTGGGGATAGACTGCAAAAGGAAGGCTGACTGCAACTGATTGTGTTTTTGTTATCCAAACTTCTGTATCCCTTTTACCTTTCAGGCAGATCTGATTTAGGAATGTGTTCATATGGAAACTGGACTCCTTTAAAACTGTCATGCTGCTCATAGCTCTTTTTAAAAATCTTAATTATATGGGCCACAGTTTTGAGATTGATGTTTTACAGCATTTGGCATACTGTGTTTACTGAATGTTCTAAAGAAATGGATGAATGCCTATATTTATTAGAACTGTGAAATGGAAGTAAGAATATTTTTATGCTGAATCATCACCTATTATAAGAAAATATTTAAAACAAAGATGCTCCAATTCTTCCTAATTCAATTAGTATGTCAGGTTGGGTTACTATAAAACTTTATTGTAGTCTGGGTGCTTATAAACAATAAAATAACCATGTTTACAGTTCTGGATGCTGGAAATGCTAAGATCAAAGCCCCAACAGATTGAATGTTTGCTGGGGGCTTCCTTTCTGGTTCACAGACAATTTGAAGTAAGAAAAGTCCTTGTGGATGTAATTAAGCAATATCAAAATAAAGAGATTATTATGGATTATTTCTGTGTGCCGTGTGTGTGTGCCGTGTGTGTGTGTGTGTGTGTGTGTGTGTGTGTGTGTGTTATAAGAAAGGAAGAATCTCCTTAGGTCTACATAGAGCCCTGGTGCTACATTGATTTTAGACTTCTGACTTTTTGAACTGTGAAGAATAAATTGCCTTCATATTTTTAGGAATTTGTTACAAAACCATAAAAATGAAAACAATGTTTCAAATCCATGCTAATTTGAGGTCAACATATACCCAGTAAAACAAACAAACAAAACAAGCAAAAACCATGATGTTTTTGTCAGCTAGTTTGAATTTGATTTGTTTATCATGGAAGAAAATCAGCTTGTAGTGTTGATAAAGATATTGCTTTTACTACATTTTTATTCATTTTTGTGGGTAAAAGTCAGAAGACAACCCACAATTGTCAGTTTTCGCCTTCTACCATGTGGGTCTTGAGGACTAAACCAGGTCATTCAGGCTTGATACTTACTTACTTACTTACTTGCTACTTACTAACTACTAAGCTCACCAGCCTGATATTATCATTTTTTAAACAAATAAGAGAACTTTTTTACCACAAGAAAAAATAGAAATATGAAAATAATTATAATCCTAAATATTATTATTAGTTAATAAGCTATAATATTTTGTCTAGGTCAGACATGAGCTATCTATCGGTGATTAGAAGACAAATAATTCTTCCTTAGGATGTATTCAGTTGATGGGGAAGGGGTCAGTCAAGCTTGGAACTTAATTGTCTGACTATGTTGATTAAAGAGTCCTTTGATGAGATGAGTAAAGTGAACTTTATCTCACTAAGCATCTGACATGTAGTGTGTACTCAAATTGTTAATTCATGTTGATATTATTCTATTATATACTGCTACTATAAATAATGTGTAGCCTTGAATAGACTTGAAAGAATAGTGTGTGTGTGTGTTTGTGTGTGTGTGTGTGTGTTTGTGTGTTTATGTGTACCTGTGGAGGCCAGAAGAGGGTGATACAGGGTATGAACATTTAAAATTTCTCAAAAGGCACTTGTAGTTGAGGGAGTGAGGGAGTGAGACAAGGCTTGTGAACTGTAATTTTGAAGTAATGAATATTTGCTTTTATAAATCAGCACTTGCATATTAAAATGAATATTGACTTCTAAATTGGTCACTTTAGGAAACATATACATTAGTCTCACAAAATTGACATTACTTAAAAGTGTTTTGGAATTGCCTGGTAATATTTTCTTCAGATACTGCAGTATGTTGCTCAGAACTTTCTGGGTAGAAGCTATGTCACTTGGAACCTTCTTGTTCTTTTCTAAATTAACCTCTTTAAAGTAGGCCACATGTGTGCAAAAACTTAGATTTATTTTCTAAAGACAAGTTTGTTTTATTACTTTATGAACATATTTTATCAGTATTGAAATAGGACATCTAGGGCTGGAGAGATGGCTCAGTGGTTAAGAGCACTGACTGCTCTTCCAGAGGTCCTGAGTTCAATTCCCAGCAACTGCATGGTGGCTCACAACCATCTGTAATGAGATCTGATGCCCTCTTCTGGTGTGTCTGACAGTTGCAGTGGACTTACATACATAAAATAAATAAATCTTAGACATCTATTGCCAGTTACCTCACCATACATGGGTTCCTTACTTCCAATTTCTGATGAGAAGGGTTGATTAGAAATTGCTATTAGAAATTACTGTGTGTTTCCTAATCTCTTTATTTTTAAATTAAAGTACTTACTGGCATCACACCATTGTATATCAGATATGTGTTTGGGTCACATATTTTGCGTGTTTAGGCAAAAGTCCCTGGATCAGAAGAACTGTTTCTGAGGAGCAGTGTTTGCAAGACCTCATCTACATACATATTGTAATAACATCTTCTTGCCACTTTTCCAGCTCTGTCTATAAATTAGTTTGACTCGGCTCAATTTTTTTTTTGTTATAGCAACACTTCTAGATACAAATTTTTGTTTCATTTAGTCTTTTTTGCATAAAAACCACCCCAAAATGTATTTATTTAAAATAACAAAACAAAAGACAATCTAAAGACACAACTAATCCACTAGTAACCAGTTATATTGTTAGTCAGTCCTCTATAGCTAAATGAGATAAAATGTGAACATGGCCAATATAGTACATGAAACATAGAGTAAATATATGATAAATATTTATTACCTGTATATGTAGCTTAAAATGGAACTAGTTTCTAATTCTACCCCATTCTGTAACAAGAGTGAATTGTTACTTTTTCATCTACATCACAAAGCTTTATTTATATTAAAAATGTTGTAGTCATTAAAATATTCTTCCTCCAAAATCAACACAATCAGGTCCTTTTGTCATTCTCACATAGATAATGTATTTTTAAGGGAGAAACGAGTAGTACCAAAAGCTTGTTAGAGTCCACAAACCAGATACCCATATGGCACAATGATCTTGAAAAGATTTTGTGATGAGGGTAAAATATATCTATCTGGGCCTTAAAATATAAGTAGAATTCAGATAGATTGAAAAAGGACTTGAATGTATCCTTTATATGCGCTTAAAGGGCTTGAAAGGGTGCAATGATGAATATATTTATTATTGGCTCCATCTGCCTTTAAAACAAGAGAGGTTTTTAAGAGGAGGGGTAGCTGTAAGTAAATAAGCTTGAAGATGGTTTCATTCTTTAACTAGCTGTTGTAGCAGCTATAGGAACTGAGGATGGCTATGAGGAGAATCTGTAGTTTCTGGCAAAGTAGATCCTCTTGCTTTTGGAAAAAGGGATACTAATTACTGTGGATGCTAATTGTTTCTATTTGAAAATTCTTATAGTGGTTTTTCTGAAACATGTTAAGTGAGCATTAGGTGGGTAAGTAAATCACTTCTAGTAAAGTAACTTCTTTACTACTAGTGTGGAAAGACTTTGTTGCATAAGGAAATGAGCTTGGTACCTCCTCTTCTATTATGCTCTTCTTGGGAGCTGATAATTGAAAATGCTTTAAGAGAAAAGGTTATAATTAGTGTTCTGGAGTTGTGACTTGTAGCTTTTTTCCCTTTGAGGTTTTAGGTTTATTTTTTAAGTGACTCACTTGGAGGAATATCAGTTGCCAAAAACTCAGAATGTATATTATCCACTTGTATTCTTGAGTTATAACACAAAATGGGCTGAGTGTGATGACTTATACCTCTAATCCAAGTACTTGGAAGACAGGCAGGCAGATCTTTATGAATTTGAGGGCAACCTCGTTAGTTCTTGGTCAACAAGACCTATATAGTGAGATCCTGTCTCAAAAACATCAAATGCTAACAACAGTGTGTTTGAATGGTATTAGAATATCTCTATTTGTAATGACAGTAGTAGATTGCAGTTCATTTGTTGTTTGATTGCTCATATAAGCCCAATAAAAGTAAGCATCTTCACTCCAGCTTCTCCTCTTGCTCACCTTTACCTCAGTTTTCTGTTCACATATACCTTGAGATCTTGGCCTATCAGCTAATGAAATTTTTGAATCCCATGGAGTTTCTAGCCACCATCTAAATCAAAGTCATAGTGTATGAGTTATTTCAATGACATCTCAATTGAGACATCTGTTTAGTTTTAAAAACCACAGCTTTACTTTTGTCTATTTTACAGCTATGTATATTCTTATAGTAGATTGTCAATTTTCTGAAAGAGAAACAAGATAAAGGAAAGAGGGTAGATTCTTTTTTTTCATACCACAGTGAAAATGTTATTTGATTATTTTCATTCATCATAGCTTCTATTTTTAAATAGTTCTCCTTTTCTTCAGTACTGATTGCTGAGGTATATATAGTGGACACTCATTTTCAAAATGTTCAAATTTTAGGGTTTTTATTTCCTAAAGTCAGGGAGCATCTATTAGCTAACAGATGACATATGTATATACCATTAATTCTACATACAAATAGCTGCTCTGAGCTTGTTTAGTAAAATAATTATTTACCTATAGCCACTGCAAAAAATGGGAACAGTAACCAATAAATGAAAACTCTGACTCATTTGAAAAGTGAATGTCCAGCTGGTTTCACTAAAAACTAGTTTTGGATTATTGCTAGATATTATTACAGAGATTTTCCAGTTCTCTAATGCTTATGTTGCACTTTATCTTACAATGTACATGAGAAGAAGTCTAAAAGTGTTGAATTAATGAATTAAATCAGAGGTCTCAAGGACTGCTAAATCATTAGCAGCACCCCTTCCAAAATGTTTTATATCTATGATATAGTTATAGCCACAGTATAGAAAGGATGTGTTTTTATAGTATAAAAAATGACCAAGGCTGTTTAGCTGATCAGGAGAAATCAAGCTTGTCATGTAGAAATTCACTAGAAATCTCAGCCTCTACTTCCTACACCCCATCTATTAAACGTTTGTTAAGATTGCCATCGGAGTTGAGGTTTACTGTAAACAACCATTCTGTGTTATGTGAGAGAAGAGGGACTTGGGAGGCAGGGAGAACTGCTGAAAATTCCAAACATAGCCCATTATTCTGGAGTATTTATTTGTATATAGATCATGTTAGCCATGTAGCCTAAGCTGGCTTGGATATCACAAGCTTCCTTTGTGTTGTGCTAAAGTTGTAGTTATGTGCTGCTAGTCTTCGCTTAGTTTGGGAGAGTTTAATGATTAATGATAACTTAAAATTGAAAAATAAAAATTATAATTTAAAATCCCAATATGTGCAATGAATAATGTTATACAACTGTAATATTAGAAGGCTCCCCAGTCATCCAAAAAAGAAAGCATATGGGGTTGGGGATATTTCTCTAGAATCACTAGGAGAGCAGTCAAATATCTATGTCTTAACTAGACACTGAATATCTACTAGATATAAAGCTCTGTGGTAAATGCAGAGATGAGTAAGGCAAGATCTGGTCTGTATTTTTAATGAAAAAATCATGTCAGACTGGGTTTTTCTGAAATTTCACAAGATGAGCAGGATCTCAAGTGCTTTCTATATACCAGTTTTATTATGTGAAAAGGAATCAAGAACAATGAAAGTCACACGTTAACTGATCTCAGTGGAACAAAGAAGGAAGCAGCAGTAAGAGCGATTGATAATGGTTAAATGAATGCAATTGTCACAGCGTAGGGAGAACATGCATATTTTTCCAGGACAGTTATTTTTATGGCAACCGAACTTAGTTTATAGCGATGATAGACAACACTCCACTAAGAAAGATAATTATATCCTAACTAAGGACTGAGCATGTTAGAGTTTTGCCACAAAATTCACCAAGGGCTTAGATTGTAGGAGTATATGTGTTTAAGTGTATTTCGGTTTCCATTAGTTTGGGGGCATGCCATATTCTCTGCATATAATGATGAATGATGACACCAAATTGCATATAAGAATTATTTTTTCTTTATAACTGGATATGTGGGATACAGTTACATGGGGGTGGGTAGTTCTTCACTTTAACTGTGATTTATTACCTAGGGTAAAGCCTTAAACCCTAACAGTTTAACCCAAAAGGAGTACTGGAGCAGAGTAAAATCTTTGTCCACTGGTGTTTTCAAAGGATACCAATGTATTGTTAACATGTGTCAAAAATGTAATAGTGCCATATGCCAAACTGGCTGAAGGGGCCTAGCAAGCTCAAATATATAAGAATCTCCATTGAGAACATTACGAATTATTAGTCATAATAATTCATAGTAACGCATGCCTGCAATCCCAGCTTTGGGAGACAAAGGCAGGAGGACTGACTTTGGACTATATATAACAAGACCTTATCTAAATCGACAGACAATATACAAAAATTGTATTTCTGCATGTTTTAAAAATCTAATTTGAAAAGCAAAGTCAGTGTAAAAATCATCACACTTTAGTTATTTTAAACTAAATTTCCATTTAACTTAATACATTATTGCATAGAAATTTTTCCTTTCTAAAATGCCACTTAAAATGTTCATAAATTCAAATTTGAAATTCTAGAAGCCTTAGCCTTCTCTGTGTTCAAGACGATTAAAATTACCACATAGGTTATTTGGATCAAGTTCCTCTATATATAGGCTTAGCATACTTTGAATACATATACGACCACATCAGCGTATCAAGATTTTATGAATTTCTGCATTGGATATATAGCTCAGTTGATAGAATTTAACTGGAAGGTACAAGGCCATGGGTTCAATATCTGTACTGTACTCCAAAAGAAAAAATGTCATGAATTCCATTTCATATTCTTTGAACTAATATTTATATTCAAGGTAAATCTGAACTGAAAGTAGTTTTTCCTTAGGTCTAAGGCCTAAGACCATGATATTTACTATTTGAGGCCTGTTTAGATTACTTCTCCAATATACAGCATCACTCTCTTCTGTTCTTTCTCACCACTTACTGGAAAACTCACATCCCCACACACATATGCGCACAGTCAGATACTCATTTACAGACAGACAACTGTGCTATTCCCTTTAAATAGGAAATTGTTGTGTCTTTTCCATTAACTCGAGGATTATTTTTCTGTTCAATGTTGGATTTATTTCTTACTCTCATAAGAACTTGATCTGGTAGTTATATACAATCTTTGCCCCCAGGGCACTACTGTCTGATGGTTTCACTCTTTCAATTTCAGACCTGCATCGTTGTTTTTACTTTCTTTTCTTCACAGTAGTCTGCTTAGCTTGTCTGTGGTATTTACAGTTCTGCCTTTGTAAATGAGAAATACCTTGAAAATGCATAAAGAGTAGGAAGACAGGATAAAGCAGTAAAGACATTGCTCTTTTATAATCTACCTGTTGGGGCAACCAAACTGTAGACTATCAAAAGCAAAACCAAAAAGATTATAGTATCTGGTCTGTCCAAGGAGAAAGAAAATTACATTTCTTATGTTTGCTGGTACATAGAACTATTAGAATGTATAGAACAAATTGGGTATGCCAATTTCTGTCCTGTCTTGTGCTACTATCTATTACCTCTTCTAGATGTTTGTGCAAGGTGCTTTTTAAAAAAAGCACATATAGATATTGTCTATAATGAGTGCTTTAGTTTAGACACATAGGGGAAATGTATGGTCCTTAAGGTTGATTGTTAGCTGCTGACTCATAGCATAAGAAATTAATTAGAATAAGATTTAGGACATGTAGTGAACATGAAGATTTTATGTTCTTTATTGAGTGCTGGGAGGATGAAAATGGTAGAGTAATCCTTCTCTCAGAAGTTCCCTCTTCTACATGTTGTCTCACATACTTCTATGTATTGTCTCATAGGTGCTTGCTACACATAAAGACTGCTAAACCCAGAACAATTTATTTGTGAGGGAAAGGGACATAGCTGTATTTGAAGTCTACTGTTTCTATGAAACAATATGTTAAGCAGTAAAGGAGTGACCTGAAATTAAAAAGCACGTTCATCCATTATATGCCAATATCAATGTAGACTTTTACTTCCATTACTATATTTGAAAGTTTGTAATAGAGTGATCTACAATTATCATGAATGTACTAGATACCTGAAGCAGAGCAAGAGAATTGGGGTTTTTGAAGTGTTATATTACTTGGAACTATATATTGTATATATTTCTACAGCTATTTTGTCACCTAGTGTGACAAAATACTCCTGATCTGTTCTACTGTAGTTTTTAGGTATCGTTTTTCCTGTCCTCATTAGAGATTATTGTCTATCATCTTTCTTCTTCCTTTTCTTCTTCCCTTCCCCATATTGTCCTTCATCCTCACCATCTCACCCTAAATTCAGTGTGGTTATTTGAATGGGAATGACCCACATAATCTCCTATGTTTGAACACTTCATCCTCAGTTAGCCAATCAGTTTGGGAGGGAATAGAAAATGGAATCTTCTTGGAGGAGATGAGTCACTGGGATCATGGTTTTAGGTTTCAACAAGTCCGTGCCATTCTCAGTGTGTTCGTTGTCTTCTGTTTGTGGTTGTGGTTGGAAATGTGAGCTCCCAGATGTTCCTGCTGCCATGCTCCTGTTCTGCCATCATGGACATTAACTCTATGGAACTGTAAGCTCAATTAAATGCTTTTTTAAAAAATAAATTGCCTTGGTCATGGTTATATATCATAGCAATATAAAAGTAACTAATACAGAAGTTGGTGCCATACAGTGGAATGTTTCTTTGATAGGCATTGCCATATTTGTGTGGTGTTTTGTTTTGTTTGTTTTATTGTTAAGAATGTGGAAGCCTTTAGGACTTTGGACTAGAAAATAGTGAAATAGTGCAAGCAGAGGTTAATGAACTATCTTAGTATGGCCTTAGAAGACTGTAGTGCTGAGAGTTACACAAACTGTGGAGGCCCAGCTTTAGATGTTCCAGAGAGGAACATGTTAGCAACTAAGGTAGAAATCATTCTTCTGATATTTTGGCAAAGAATGTGGCTGTTTTATATCCTTGTTCTAATAATTTATCTAAAACAAAATTTAAAAGTAACAGACTAAAGTTTTGGTGGAGCAGATTTCAAGGTAACCTAATATTGACTCTATCATGTGATTATTAATAATTACTCATATGCAGGTCTACAGTGAAAAAGAACAAATAGTAAGAAGGAAATGCAAAAATGAACAGTTTGAAGAGAAAAAAGCAAAGCTTGTGCTGAAAGAAATAAGATTAAGGAGAGGCCAACTTTTCATTGGTGTAAGGGTACCCTCAGGGCAAGACCCCACCCAACTAAGCTTGTAAAAGGAAAATGCCTAAAGAATTAATAAAAGTTTCTATAACTGTGATCTAAGATGGCAAGGATTCATTACAAGCAAGCAACTAAAATTGGCAGTTTCATTCACCCAACTTTTTGCTTTGCAGCCATAAAGGATACATGAGTAAAGGGTTTGCCGACTCTTCTACATTTTATTGATTGCTGCCTTGGCCAAGTCTGTGACTGAGGAATCCCTACATAGAATCCCTGAGAGAACATTGTGTAAACTGTGAAAGTGAACCCTGGATAGTAATAGAGACCCCAAGGTGTTAGAGGTGCCACAGCCATGAGACATCTGCCAAGGCAAATATACAGGGAGTGCAAACAGCCAGAGAGAGAGACATACTTGTTGCTGGCAACAAAACTGGAAAGGCAGAGATGTCTATGCCTTCTAACATAGACATGGGACTACAGGATTCAGAGTTTGCCCTGATGGGTTTGGTGCTTGTTTTAGCCTAGTATTTCCTCACTATACCTGATTCCTCCCTTTTGGAATTGTAATGTGTATATATATTCCGAGCCTTTGTATGTTGGAAGTATGTTACAGAAAGTAGATTGGCTTGGGTCTCAGATGAGATTTTGAACTTTGGATTTTTAAAAATTCAAATATTGTTGAGACTGAAAGAATATGGAGACTTTTGAAGTTGAACTAAATACCTTTTACATTATGATATGGCCATGAGAATCTAGGGGCCAGAGAGTGCAATGTTGTAGTCTTGAGCATTTGGATAGTTAAACCCTAGTATTGGTGGCTGTTAGGAAGGGTTAGGAAATGTAGTATTGCTGGAGTCAATATGTCAGTGGGGTGAGGAGGAGGACTTTGAGGTTTCCAAAGACTTGTACGGTTTTGAGTTAGCTTCTATCTCCTGCTTGCTGTTTGAGATGTGAGTTCTCAGCTATTCCTGCCACCATGCTTTTGCTTCACCATTATAAACTCTAACCCATTGGAAGCATAAGTCTCATTAAGTGCTTTCTTTTATAAGCTGCCTTGGGCATGGTATTTTGTTTCAACAATAGCAAAGTAAATAGTACAGTAAGTTTAAAAACTTTCTACTTAAATATTTTTCTATCTACTAATCTATCTACTTTCCCTGTGCCCAAATCACCTGTTCTCTGCCTTCAAAGCTATAAGTAACCCGAAGCCTTTTCCAGCTCTCTTCATCATTGTTTTTGTACTTATGCATCCTTAACTTTATTTTGAAAACTATGGTATGGAACCTACTGTCTTGTTTAAATTCAGAATATAGAATCTATATGCACCAACTTTAGGAAGCATCTCACTCCTATGTCTTTCACTCATCTAGGCAACAAGACAAAATTACTTCTACTTTTCAAGAAGAAATGTGATATACTTCTAGTCTATATCCATCAGTTCTTGACAACACATTCTGTACATATTTTCCTAACTCCAAGTTTACCATCAGTAGCTACATATTGGCAGTAGTAGAAATTTGGCCTGTATGTGTTTGTTGGGCATTTGTGTCATTTGCGAGATGTCATTTCAAACCATTTGTCAAATTTCAAAGGTATATTCAAGTTTTAGTATCAAGTTGTAAATATTCTTTGTATATTCTCAACATATGCCTCTTGTCACATATATAATATGAAAATCTTTCTCATAGTCTGTGGGTTATTTCTCTGTTTGTTTCTTTGTAGTACCAATGTTTTCAATTATGAAATTCAATGCATTTTATTCTATTATTTATTTTCTTTTTAAAAATTGTTGTTTAATAGGACTTCATGTAGCCTGTACTGGCCTCATACTTGCTGTACCTGAGAATGGCCTTGAAATCCTGATTCTCTCCACTCTGTCTCCGAAGCTATGCTATTGTTTGAGGGTTTGTGTTTTGCATTTTTAGTGTCATATCTTAAAAAAAATGGTCAAAACAAGACCATGAATATTTATTTTCTTCTTTTTTCCCAAGGGTTATATATTTTTCATAGTGTGTGGAGTCAAACTCAAAGCTTCAATCATGGTAGCAACTACTGTACCACGAAGATTCTTTCCTGCACTCCATAGGACCTTATGGTATTATTTTTCAACTTAGATATTTAATTCATTTGTGAGAAAGGGGGGGTCAAAGTTAATTTTTTGAATATGGATATATAGTTTTCCAAACATTATTTCTTTCCATTTTTTCTTTTTTTCATTAATCACTTTATTTATTTACATTTAAAATATCCCCCTTCCTGGTTACCCCTCCACAAACTCCCCATCCCATCCCCCTTCCCGGTTACCCCTCCACAACTCCCGAATTCCATCTGCCCTCTTCCCCTCCTCCCTGCTTCTATGAAGGTGCTCCTCTACCTACTCACCCACTCCTGCCTCACCGCTCTAGTATCCCCCTACACTGGGACATCAAGCTTCCACAGGACCTCCTCTCCCATTGATGTCACATAAGGCCATCCTCTGCTACATATGCAGCTGGAGCCATGGGTTCTTCCATGTATACTTTTTGGTTGGTGGTTTCATCCCTGGGAGCTCTGAGTGGTCTTGTTGGTTGAATCCCCTTCAGCTCCTTCAGTCCTTCCCCTAGCTCTTCCATTAGGGTCCCCCAGCTCAATGTAATGGTTGGCTGTGAGTATCTGCATCTGTGTTGGCCAGGTGCTAGTAGAACCTCTCAGGAGACAGCTATATCAGGCTCCTGTCTGTAAGTGCTTTGCTTCTTGGCATCAGCAATAGTGTCTGGGTTTGGTATCTGTATGTGGGATGGATCCCCAGGTGGGGCAGTCTCTGGATGGCCTTTCTTTCAGTCTCTGTTCATTAAATGATTTTGACAATACTATTGAATGAATTGATCATATAATTAAGGATTCATTACTTTCTTAATTTTACAAGGTCCCATTTGTCAATTATTGACATTATTTTTCTGAGTAACTGGAATATTATTAAGAAAGTTCTTGCCACTTGGAGGAATTGAGTTGGAAGTGACTTGGAAGACCCCTCCCTGAGGACTAGCTCTAATACAGTCCAGAGATTATGCAAGCTGCCAAGAAAGAAAGGCAGTTAAAAGGTCCACCCAACCATAAAGCCTATGAACCACAACAAAGTTATCAAAGCAGGAGACAATTACAGAAACCTAGAACTGGTCAATAAACAGAACAACTGACTAAAAAGAAAAATGTGAGACTGAATATATAACTAATTTCTTGCTTGTTAACTCCCTGTTGGTTCAATTTTGTATTGTCATGGAACGCCAATAAACTTTCCATTGGCTTTACTTTCTAAACAACGTGCCCTGAGCTCTGGGATTGACTTACCAATATTCCAGTCCTTATTCTAGTCACTGTGTTGCTTCAACATTCCATACAGATCCCCAAAACATTTAAATCCCATCGAATTAAATCACTAATCAGGAAGAGTTTATTTAATCAATATTCTATAAAGGATATATACTTGTTTGAGTTGCTGCTAATAAATATGCTCAACAATTCAGACAGGTGAGTTTTATGTTTAGAAGATATGTAAGTGCACAAATAAAATAGTGATTTATACTTCACATTTTTAGATCTTCAGCTTCATCATGAAAATAGGTAATAAAATTTTTATTTTGTTTATCAAAATAAATAAATATATAAAAACCAAGTCCAAAGCTAATAAATGTTTTCAGGATCACTAGAAAAGATCTAGAATTAAAGCCTCGCTTGTAGTTTGTAAAAGCATGATGATTTCAAAACATCAAGTATAATTGTCTTGGGAGAATCCTTAAGGCATTTATTATTCTATAACTATAGTTGTACTAACCATTGTAATCTATTTCAACACTATCAATAGTATCTGTGAATCTCCCAACTCATGGTTAGTTTAAAGTAGTTGCTTGATATCTTCTTTCCTTGCCTCTAAGTCATTTCCTTCACTGCTAACAGAACATCTTTTTAAAATCCTCTTTGCACACGCCCTTATTTCTCACTAAAAAACTAGCAGTGATTTCCACTAGCATTAATGACCACTAGCATTAAGGAACTTCATGATCCAACTCTAGTACATTTGAACATCCTCTATCGCTATTTCTTCAGAGGAATTTCTGTCTTCTAACAAACTGTTCCATTAACTGTTGCCCCATATGTCTGTATTTCTATTTCTGTCTTAACTCCATTCATTAACCACAGATGGAATTCAATTTTACAAGTTTTCTTTGGCTAGCCGATTCAAGTCCTATCATTTTCAAAGAGTTTTTCCAACTACTATAGCTCAAATGACCTCTTTATTTAAACCACAGTTCACCTCTATTTTTTGTTCTTTAAAAACTTTTTGCCTGAGTGTATGTATGTGGACTATGTGCATGCTCGGTGCCAGAGGAAGTCAGAATAGGGTGTCAGGTCCCCTGAAACTGGAGTTACAGATGGCTTCAAGCCAACATGTAAAGTGCTGGGTATTGAACCCACCTGTGTCCTGTGTAAGAGCAACATGTGTTCTTCACCACTGAACCATCTCTTCAGCACTAGTTTTGATTCTTATACACATTAGCTACTGTACATTGTTTTACATTTTGTTTAAGCAGAATATCTATACATGGATAGATACTCTACACTACAGAATAAATATCACCACATATAATTTCAGGTTGGGATGTAATGACAAAACCACTATGGTTATGGCACAAAACAAGCACATGGATCAGTAGGACATACTAAAAAGCTGATATATACATATACACATACACATATACATACATATACACATATATATCAGCAAATGCTGTTACTCTCTTAACCATCTTACTGGTTCCAATCTCACATAGTTTGTAACTGTTTGTGTCAATTACATATTTAGTTGTATGTCGTTAGCTAATTAGTTTGTGTCAGTTATATACTCTTCCTTATATTCTTGTCTAGTTGTCTCATATGCACCAGACATAGCATCCTTAAGATAATCAGAAGCCTTCCCAGGACTGAAAGTGTACTACTCTTTATTTAAACCACAGTAAATATCATGAAACACTTATGACCAAAGTAAGATATTTCTGGATATTTGAGTCTGGATCCATTGTACTATTATGAGCCTCTATAACACTTTAAATTGCACGATAGTACTGTGAATGTTGACTTAAATCCAGAACATGATGTTATATTCCTAATAAATTTTCCAGAAATATTGTTAGAATGCTATAATTCAAGATTCAAACTATAAAGTAAAAACAAATAATTACCTGCAAATTGAGGTCAGACTGGCTAATGGATTATTCTTGGCTTTTCCATTTAAGTCTTCCAATTAAATTTTCTGGCCTCAGAGTTTCCTATATGAAAAATGAGACAGTGATTTATATGTTGGTAACTGTTGTGATGATTAAATAAAATTATATGTAAATATCCTCACAGTACCAATTCCTTGACAGAATAGGTAACCCATTGTCTGTTTGAGAGGGGATATGCTAGAGAAATGACACTCTCTCTTTCTGACAAATCCATTAAAAACAAATCCTGCCTGGGAGAGAAAATTAGCAACTTGAGCCTAACAAATAGTTTTGTGTAGTAGCAGCCATGAACTGATGATACTTAAGTTACTGTCAAGCTCTAAAATGCTCTAATTATAACATCCACAATCATTTTCATGTGTATTGATATTTATGATAAAAATGCTCTCACACCTCATTGGAACCTCAAACTAGAAATAAAAGTATAGAAATATTTATTTACTGAGCCTCTAATATATGCTAGAATTTAGCATATATTCTAGCAGCTAGACAAATAATGTGTGCTCAATAAGACCATCAAGTGCTAGCAGTGATATATCAGAGATACATACAAATGAAGGTTCTTGTCTTCATGGAGCTTACATTCTGGTGGATTGAATTCTGAACTCTGAGTGAAGCAACCTGAATTCTAGTCCTGATGTAGCTACTAACGTAATATTAAGAAAAAAATGTGTGCTGGTGGGGGTGGTGGGGTGGTGGGTGGTGTTGTGTGTGTGTGTGGTGGTGATACCAGAGGGAGCTCCCCTTCTCAGATAAGAAGGGAAAGGGAGAATAGGGGGAGAATCTATCTGTATGAGAGGGTACTGGGAGGAGAAGGGAGCTGATATTTGGATGTAAAGAAATAAATAAACCATTTCTGAAAACAAAACCAAAAAAGGAGAGAAAAGTGTGTGTGTGTTCTTACCTAGATGCTTTCATGGGGCATATATTGCTGCAAATAAATTATAGTTAAACTCAACTCTGTTCATTCTCAAAGCTCACTTAGAATACACAGATTTTCTGTGGTCTCTGTTTGGTAGCACCTGCTGGTATCTCTTTAAAAAAATCACTTTATATCAAGGAGAGACCCAAGAAAATTATTTACCCATTTTCAGCATGTTAGTTTATTCATTGGCTTCTTGTTTTGATTTTTGTTTTGTTTAAATCTTGAATTTAATACAGAGTAATGTGGAGTCTCTGAGTCCTTTGCTTTCTGTCTGTTTAATCAAGGCTATGTTATCTACTTCCTGTAATTCTATATAGGATCCCTCACTGAAGGGATGCTTTCTTTCTAATGTTTTCCCACCTCTTTTCTTATGCTCACACCCTCCCTCGGAGTATTGGGCCTATTAGTATTATTGCTATTTGACTGCAGGAGAAACTAATGTATAAAGTGAGTAAATAGTTAAGCCTATATTCTCTGTAATTTAAAATAGTGAGTGTTCCTTTTGGACTTGGACCTTATTCACTATCCCAAAATTCTGTCAGTTCAGCCAGCCATCACATTAGAAGAAGCTACATTTGTTCTGAACTTGGAGTCAGAAGACTTATTCTTTGATCCTGAGTCTATTTCTTTCATGACCTTGAACAAGCATCTAAGCCCTCTAGATTTCTATTAAACTAGATAAAAGATAGCTTTTCTTAAGATTCTCATATTTTCCTATTCTTTGGAAATCTTTGCCCATCTTATCTTCTTTTCTCCACTATTTTTAATCTTAGCTTTTATTCCTTTTCCCTCGGAGATGTCCATTCCCTTGCAGTACTGACTTTTATCATCTTGGACCAATCTCATATTTGTTTCAACCTTACATTGTCCTATGTAATTTCCTGCATTCTTCTTGAAGTAAGAGAAAGTGAGTGTAATATGCCATCTTCAGATACACCGGAAGAAGGCATTGCCTCCCCTTACAGAAGGTTGTGAGCCACTATGTGCTTCCTGGGCATTGAACTCAGGACCTCTGGAAGAGGTTCTTAATCGCTAAGACATCTCTCCAGCCTCTAGGATACTATAACTTAATTTATTACTTATTAGAAGAATATCAAGTACTAAATACAATGACAATTAAAAATCCTAAATAGCTAACAAAGAACTTCATTTAAATTATTTTTAATGAAGAAGCTATCAAGCCATGAAACCTACATGTTAATTTGGTATGAAGGTGTGTGCGTGTGTGTGACTGTGTGTGTGTAGTTAAGTATGGGTAGTGTTTGGATTGGATGTCTTAATTGTGTATACTAAATGAGTTGTTGCTTGTGATTAATAGTGAGTAAGATTGCTTCTGAGATGTGCTAGTTACTATTTACTGAGGCTGAATAGTAGAAATACTGATAAAATGAAACTCTCCTTCCTAATTACTCCCAGGATCCAATTCTGCCTT
This sequence comes from Grammomys surdaster, assembly GCF_004785775.1. Taxonomy (NCBI): domain Eukaryota; kingdom Metazoa; phylum Chordata; class Mammalia; order Rodentia; family Muridae; genus Grammomys; species Grammomys surdaster. The sequence continues at coordinate 1,788,932 of NW_021604652.1, forward strand.
CTATCTAATCTTCCCTAAATCATAACAGCATGTTTTTCAGCAAATTATGATTTAGACAATCTGTTTGGGAGAGGAAAGCATACTTGAATCATGTAAATGCTCTCCTTGAAGCTAGATTTTTTTCTTTTATATGCACCTCACACTGTTTTTTCTCCATGCTTGGAAACCAAAGATAAAGAGTGCAAAAGTTATCTTACCACATCACCCAAGAATGTAGCATCCTAGGGTTCTATGAGGGACAAAAGAATCCAGTGACCATACAAATAAAGTAGGAAGCTGGCTGTGTAATACAGCTGGTTTATTCTTCAAGTTAGGAGAGTGTGGATTAGAAGAATCCTAACTAGCCTATGCCTAAAAGTTCAGAGAAATGGTTAAGTGACATCATTTTGTTTAAAGGAATTTTACTAAGAACAAATGAATATTCTTAACTCCTATTTACTAGTCTTTTTGGTCTAGGCTAAGTGACAGCTACTGCTAGCTGAGGAATATAGATGCAAGAAAATACCTTAAGCTAATAGAGGATTTTTGTTTGTCCATTGGTTGTGCTAAAAATATGAATTGTAGTTTTAATATTTGGCTAAGGGGAAAATGACATAATCAGTAAGACTTTGAAACGGAGACAAACATGAGTAGAATACTTTCCTGTGTGTTTCTTTTGGGAAAGAATGAAGAAGACCTATAGAAAGCATATGGGAAAAAAGAGAAAATAAAAAAGGAAATCATATTTGGAAATGATATTGGAAAGATAGTAATAAACCTTATCTTGGAAGATCTTCCAAGACTGAGTTGATTGAAACCTTATTATGTATAATACAACTAGAGAAAGTCTTATGGTCTGGACAAAAAAAAAGGAGCAGAACAATACAGGTTTAGAATTTAAACAAACATGACTTTAAATTTAGCCCTTAACTGCTGCATTTTTTGCATGGGTCACTTTTTTTCCTTTCTACAGCCTGGATAATAGTAATTGTCTTACATAATTTTCAGTCTTAAATGTTATAAATATAAAGTGAAATGATATTTATACAATTGAGTGCCTGGCTACTCAATAAATAAATGTCATAAATAATCCCTTTGAGTCTAGTTTGATAGTAATAATTGTTAATGAATATGAAAATTGCTGTATAATTTTCAATATGTAGAACAGTTTTCTAACCTTCATATATTATATTATTTTATCTTCATGTTAACCTATGGAATTCATTAGTACTAGTACATTAGGGAAAACAGGCCTAGGCTGCTGGTTTCTCTAGTTACAAAATAATGTTAGAGCTAGGAATAGAATCCAGATCACTTAAAGCTCGATTCAGTATTCTTTTTATTATACAATACTCCCAAAACTGAGTTTATATTACTTTTACTTTGATTTGTTTCTGACAAACTTTTGGTAAATTGTATTGGGTGTTTTTTAAAGTAAAAGCTACTTAGGTATGGTAGCTCAAGGTGGCAACTTCCAGTATCCAGGAAGACTATTGCTGTGGATTTGAAGTCAGCCTGGGCTAGACTGTGAGACCCTGTCCCAAAATAATGAATAAATAAGTAAATAAATACACAAATGAATAGGTAAAGGTTCTTAAATGTAACAAGGTTGTTACAGATGTATTACCAATCCAGCATTGTATGTAAACTCGCTACGCCTGCATCTGTCCCTGTCATATCCATGAGTTCTAGTATTTATTAAAAATTAAGTGAACAAAATACCTCTTGTTCTTGAGACAAGCTTTTGTAATTTTCTTTTTAAGAATCCTGATTAGAAGGGACCTCCAGTAGATAGGCACAGCCTCCCAAGTTGAAGGATGGGGCCACCCACCCATCTCAAAATTGTTAACCCAGAAATATTCCTGTCCAAAGGAAAGACAGGGACAAAAATGGAACAGAGACTGAAGGATCCACCTAAGGATCCATCCCATCTGCAGACACCAAACCCTGATACTATTACTGATGCCAAGAAGTGTTTACTGACAGGAGCCTGGTATGGCTGTTCCCTGAGAGGTTCTACCAGCACCTGACCAATGCAGATGCAGATACTCACAGACAACCATCGGATTGAGCCCAGGGACCCCAATGGAAGAGCTAGGGGAAGGACTGAAGGAGAGGTAAGGAATTGCAACCCCATAGGAAGAACAATATCAACTAACTGGATGCCCTGCCCCCCAGAGCTCCCAGAAACTAAACCACCAACCAAAGAGTACACATAGAGGGATCCATGGGTCCAGCAGCTACATATGTAGCAGAGGATGGCCTTATCTGGCATCAATGAGAGGGGAGGCCCTTGGTCTTGTGGAGGTTTGGTGCCCCAGTGTACAGGGATGCTAGAGCCGTGAGGCGGGAGTGGGTGAGTGAGTGGAGGAGCACCCTCATAGAAGCAAAGGGGAGGTTGCATTAGGGGAATGGGATGGGGGGCTTGTGGATGGATAACCAGGAAGAGGGGATATCATTTGAAATGTAAACAAATAAGATGATTAATTAAAAAGAAAACAGAAAAGAAAGAGAGAAATAAAGAGAATGTTGAGGAATGCAAATGTCCAGTGGTAAAATAAAATAAAGACTTACAGAAACTAAAAAAAAAGAAGGGTTTGTAGCATTTAAGCAGGGACTTAGGGATGCTGGGAGAACCTGGAGGTCAGGTCTGCTTTGATATGTAAAATATGTACTGCAATCTCTTGTCCCAGGGTCCAATACCAACTGGGAACCAAATTCAGATCCTCAGGTTTGGGATGATCTACTGAGATATATCACCCAACCCCTTTAATGTTTTACTTCTTGACTATCCTCTTGACAGACTTTTGTACAGAAAATAAAAAGATAAAAAAAGCAATAGAAAGTTGGTTCAGTTTATAACTTGCAATCACTATCTTACTCTGTCTGGAGGAGAAAACATATTAAAAGTTACCTCTTTTCCAAAAATTGTAAATCCATATTGATATATTTTCTTCCTCTTGTCAGATGCATCTGTTAGAATTATTTTTGTGATCTTGTTTAAGAGTTAGTGTACCAGTCATGGAATTTCAGTTTTCAGGGTTTCACTGTTTACTATTTAGCTATGGTGTTTTTCTTCAGTGTAATTTATAAATACTAATCTGTGTTAAATATCACACAAGATACAAGCAAAACTGACACCAGAATCTTCTGGCTTTGGGGACTAGAGTGGGTAGTAGTTACTCTTGTTGCTGTGACAAAAGGAAGCTTAAGGAGAAAAGGTTTACCTTGGCTCCAAATTTTAAGGGTAGAGTGCATCATGGTGCGGGATGTGTGGCATTGGGAGCTTGAAACAACTGGTCGCATTGTGTCTACACTCAGAAAGTACAGAAGGATGAACAAGAGTGCTCCCTACTTGATTTCTTTTTACTCAATCCAGGGTAGCAACCCATGGAATGTTGTACAACCTACATTCAGGGTGGCTCTTCCCATCTTAGTTAAACTTCTCTGGAAACTCTCACAGATGTGCCTCATTCATAGGTGACTTTTAAATCCCATTAAGATGACAATCAAAATTAATCTTCACTGTGTGTGTTTGGAGGGGGTGCTTCAAAAGCAGTGTTTTATAGTTCGTTAGGAAAAAACCTGGTTTTAGCATAGAAAATCTGGGTTCATGCTTAAGCATGTCATATAACTCAGTTTCCTCCCTCTGTTAAGAGAGGCCACTAAATTCAGCTAGTTTCTCATCTCCGTGTTTGTGGAACGAAGTTTCTCTACAATTCTTAGTTGGATGCATTGAACTTTTAAGGTGAAATTTGCAAGGTGACCAATTCTACAATTTTTCCTTTATCTTAAAGTTTTCATTGTAAAAGGTGTTTTTTTATTTTTTTTTTTGTCTCCTCAGTTAAATAACCTTAAGGGTTTTATTTGAAACTATTGTGAAAGTGGTTTTCGTTTCTTGATTTCTTTCTGAGCAAGTTCTATTAGTATATAGAAAGGCACCTGACTCCCCCCCCCTTTTCTATTAAGGAGAGACTTCAGATTAGTATACCAAATAATGGGTTTCTCCATGGGCTACTGGTTTTCATATACTGATTTTGGACCCTGCTGCTAAGCCTTCAAGTTTTATGGTGGAGTCATTAGGGTTATTTAAATATAGGATTGTGTCATCTGCAAATAGGAGTACTTTGGTTTCTCCCTTTCCTATTTGGATCCATTTTATTTCTTATTGCTGAAGCTAAGACTTTTGGGCATTGTATTGGATAAGAACAGTGGCAATTCACACTTTAGCCTCGATTCTGATTTTAGAGCAAATGCTTTCATGCTTTCCCCACTTTGTAAAATGTTGGCTGCAGGTAGCCTTTTATGCCAAGATATGTTTTATCTATTCCTAGTTTCTTCAGGACCTTTATCAGTAAGGGATTTTGAACTTTGCCAAGGGCTTTTTCTGCATCTATTAAGATGATTTTTTAATTTGGTCCTTAATATTTGTGTGTTGTATTACATTTATTGATTTGCATATTTCAAATCAATCTTGCATCCCTGTGAGGAAACCAACTTCTTCATGGTGTATGATCTTAATATGTTCTTGAATTCAATTTGCAGTATTTTTACTGCAAATTTTTGCATTTCTGCTTACCAATAAATTGGTACATAGTTTTTCTTAAGTTATAAAGTTCTCTAGAATTGAAAGATCAGAGAGGGGCCACATCTGGCACTCTTGCTGGCAGTAATGCTGTCAAGCAGAGTACGTTTGATAGTGTTCCTTATTCTTCTGTTTTGTGGAAATCTTTGAAGAATATTACTGGTAACTCTCCATTAAAGATTTGGTAGGATTCAGCAACTGTCAACCCCTGGGCTTTTCATTTGGGGGAAGACTTTAATTGCTATACTTGAATTTGCTTGTTAGGATCTATTTAGGCTATTTGTATATTCTTTATTTAATTCTACCAGATGGGATATGCCTAGGACTCTACCCATTTTTTCTATATTTCCCAGGTATTTTGAAATATAAATTTTCAAAGTATTCCCCTAGAAGTCCTCTGAATGCCATCAAATATATTGAAACATCCCTCCTTTCACCTCTAAATTTTATTAACTTGAGCTTTCTGTTTTGCTTTTAGTTAGTTTGACTCTATGGTCTTGCTAATATCCTTACCTTTCCAAACAATTACATTTAATTTGATTGATTCTGTAAATGGTTCTTTTTGACATTTTTATTAATTTATTCTCTCATCTATTACATCCTGATCACAGATTTCCCCTCCTCTTCTCTCAGTCCCTCCCACCTCCTCCTTCCCCATCTGCTCTTCTTTCTCCCATTTTCCTTCTGAAAAGAGAAGATCCTCCAGGGATATCAAACAAACATGGCATATCAGGTTGCAATTATGTACCTCCCCTCATATTAAAGCTGAATGAGGCAACCCAGGATGAGGACAAGGGTCTCAAAACTATGCATAAATATTTTTAAGTCTATTTCAGTAATTTCTGTGATGACTCTTGAAATTTCTTGCCTATGTTTTTGATTTCTTCATGTTTTTCTAAGACCTTGGGGAACATCATTAGGTAATTTACATGCAGTCTTTCTGATTTCCTAATGTATGTGCCCACAGCTGTCAACTTTTTCTTAGAACTACCTTATCATCTGAGTATATATCTCAATTGATAAAGTTCTTACCTAATGTGGTGGTTTGAATAAGAATTGTCTCCAAAGGCTCATATATTTGAATGTTTGGTTCCCAATTGGTATGGTGGACAGTTTAGGGAGGATTAGAAAGTATGACCTTGTAGGAGGAGGTATGTCGCTGTGGGTGGGCTTTGAGGTTTCATAACCCCACCCCAAGCCCAGTCTTGCTCTTTTTCTGCCTACTGCCTATAGATGAAGATATAAGCTCCTAACCTGTTGCCACACTCCGTGCCATGATAATCATGAACTAATCCTCTGAAACTAAGCAAGCCGCTAATTAAATGGATTTTTAATAAGTTGTCTTGGTTGTGGTGCTTTGTCACAGCAATAAAACTCTAAGACAGAAGTTGGAACTTGGGACCCAAGTATTGCTGTGACAGGGCTGGGCATGCTATCCTTTAGAGAAATATGGAAGACTTTGGGACTTTGGACTAAAAGGCAGTGTAATGCTTTAAGAAGGGCTTAATGGGACATCCTAGCAGGAGCATGAATATGGTAGTGCTGATAGTAATGTAGACTATTGAGGCCTAGCTCGAGTGGTTTCAGAGGAGAATAATATTAGAGGTGATTCTTGTGATATTTTGGCAATGAACGTGGCTCTTTTCTGCCCTTGGTCAAAACTCTGTCAAAAACTGAATTGAAGAGTTTGGGACCAGTATTGTAGGCAGAGGAGATTTCAACACAGCATAGCATTGTTAGTCACATGGTTATTAGTGATCACTCTTATGCAGATCTACAAGCAAAAAGAGCAAAGAAGGCAAAAAGAAATATGAAATTTGCGTTTTGAAGAGAAAAAGGTAATATGATCTGCTCAAAGAGATATGATGTTTAAACAAAGGCCTGGTGCTAATTGTAGTAAAGGAATGACATTCTCAGGGCAAGACTTTACCAGCTAATCCTGTAATCTGAGAAAGGAAAATGTCCAAGGGATTCCCTTGGCCTAAACAGCAACAATCCAAAGTTTATACAAATGCAATTCAAAAGGGGGGCTAAGTTCCAGCTGTAGCAGGTAGCAGAATTTGGCTACATGGTTCTGGATTTAGAGCCAAGAAGGATACAGGAAATGGATTGTGGAATCTTCCTCCATGTAATGGAAAGCCACATAGACCAGACATGTGACAGGGTAGTCCCTGCCTGGAGGCCATTGCATGAAACTGTGAAGGTGAAACCTGAATTATGTTGGAGACCTCAAGATATGGGAAGTAGCAGAACCATGCCAATGAGAGCTGCAGAAAGGATGTGGAACCAGCCCAAGAGAAAGAAGTGTTACAGTCAACAAAGCTGGAAGGAGCAGAAGATAGGAAGAGCCATCTAAGTCAGAATTTAGATTTAGCCCTGCTGGGTTTCTGAGTTGCTTTCATCCAGTATTTCCTTTCTTTCCGTTTTGAATGTATATTCTGTGCCATTGTATGTTGGAAGTATGAAATTAGCTTTTTGATGTTACAGGGTGTTACTGTTAAGAGATTTCCTTGAGTCTCAGAAGAAACTTTGAACTTTTCATTTTGAAACAGTCCTGAGACTGAAAGACTATGGGGACTTTTGAAGTTTGATTGAGTGCATTTTGAATTATGATATGGCCATAAGCCTATGGGAGGTAGGAAATGGAATGTGGTGGTTTGAATTAGAATGGCTCCATGGACCTCCCTCTTCTCAGAGAAGAAAGGGAGAGGGACATGTGGAGAGGGACTATGTGAGGGGGAACCGGGAGGAGGAGAGGGCTATGGTAGGTATATAAAATGAATAAATAATTAAGGAAAAAAGGCTCATATATTTGGTAGTTTGTGTCCCAGTTGGTGGATGGTTTAGGAAGAATTAGGAAGGGTGGCCTTGTTGGGGGAGGTATTTATTAGTCAGGGTTCTCTAAAGAAACAGAGCTTATGTATAGGCTTGTAGCTACTGATCCAGCACTGTGCCTGCTTGCCACCAAATTCCCCACGATAACATCATGGACTAACCCTCTAAATATGTAAGCAAGCCTCCAATTAAATTCTTTCTTTTATAAGTTATCTTGGTCATAGTGTTTTGTCACAGTAATAGAACAGTAACTAAGATATCTAGTATGCACAGAGTCCTGAGTTCAATCCCTAGTTCCACATAAACTAAGCACAGTAGTTGGTATGCCTGTAATCTTAGGAGGATCTGAACTGTAAGGTCATCCTAAGCTACACACCTAGTTAAAGACTAGTTTGGGATACATCAGACCCCATCTTAAAGAAAATATAAACTGCCTGCCTAGGCTGTATCCCAAAGGTCCCGGAAGGTTTTTCATTTTTCAATTGATTCTGGATATTTTTTCTATTTCCTCCCTAATTTTTTTCAGTGACTCAGTAGTCATTTGAAAATAAATTATTCAGTCTCCAAATATGTATTGCTTTTTGTAGTTCCTCTATTAATCTCCAGTTGTATTCCACTATAAATTATAACAAGAAATAATTTTGATCATAATTATAATCATAATTATAATCTAGATCACAAAAAGCTTGTTTTGTGATCTAGAAAATGGTCTATGTTAGAGAATATTCTGTGGACTGCTGAGAAGAATGAATGTTCTATTTCTGTTGAGTGGAATATTTTGTATAGATATCCATTAGGTCCATTTGATACATGTGTAATTTAATTCTGACATATCTTTATTGGTTTTTAGTTTGAATGACCCATCTAAGGATGAAGGTGAAGAATTGATATCATTCACTCGCTATCATATCTAGAACTAAAACATTTTTTATGCTTTTTAGTGTTTGTTTTATGAAATTGGGGATTTCCAAAACTCACTGTATATAAATTCACTGTTAATATATCATTTTGCTAAATTGTTTCCTTTGTTAATATGTAGTTTGGTGTCTACTTTATCAGGTAACCAGGATAACTATGTCAGCTGACTTTTGCTTTCACTCACTTGATAGGTTGATTTTCATCCTTTGACTATCAGTCTGTGGCTTTCTACACAATGAGATGTGCTTCTTTAGGATAATGTATTGTTGGATTTCATATTTTAATCCAGTCTCTTTATTGATGAGTCTCTATATCTCTTTATTGACTAGCCTAGCCATTTCAGTTAACATTTTAAAGCTATGTTTATTAATCCTTTTAATCTTATTTGTTGTTTCTCTGGTTGGTTGGATTAATGATTCTTCTTTTTCTCTGTTAGCACTTGGGATTCCCTGGTTCAGTGTGTTGAACAAAATAGATTTGTTCCTAGCTCTCCTTTGTACAGGTATTCATCTCCTGAAATGCTCTTGCATTTGAGACTCTTCCTCAATCTGTGTATTCCTTTAACTGTCTTCTGCTGTTGCTGCCTTGGTGGTTGTAAGCTGTCATAGTTTATGCTTGTGGTGAAATGTCCCTATTTCTCTGCCAATTTTAAAAGATACTTTTGGTGGATATAGCAACCTTTGTTGGAAGTTATTTCTTTCAGGGCTTAAAATAATGCTGTTCTATGATTTCCTGTTTATAGGGATGCTGATTAGAGATGTGATGCTATTCTGATGTGTTTGCCTTTGTTAGTTAGTTGGCAAGTTTCTTTTACAGCTTTTGGTATTGTTTCTTTGCTCTGTTTTTGTTTTGTTTGTGCCAGTTTGTGTCTTTTATAGTGAATTTTATTTCTTCTTACTCCCATTCTCCTTTCCTCTTCCACTGAAACCATTCTCCTTCTAAAAAAGTCATTTTCTGCTTTCGTGCTGTTTTGTGTATGCCTTACTAAGTTTAATTAAGGTTGCTTACATGAGCATAGGTAGGAGATACTGGATCATGGCTGCGTTTCAGTTGGCATACCACTGAAGAAAATGACACCCTCTTCTCCAGCAACCATTAATTTCCAGTAGTCTCTCAGGAAGGTTCAGGAAGCCTTAAAGAAGTTGCTGGAGAAGCAATGAATGGAAACAATTCTGAAGAAGGCATCCAAAACCAACAATCAGAGTAGAGAGTAAAGGAATGGAGGACTTCAAGCCAACCTGGACACATTCACAAAGCACTGCGATACCACAAATCAGCTGGACCAAGTTGCTGTTCATCTGGGGTGGTATTAAGGGAAGCAGGAGGCCAAATGGATGTGTTGTTCCCTGTTCCCTAGAAAGTCCTCACTTGCCTGGTGCCTCTGCTTAGACCACATTTGTGAAACTCCCTCCTCCTGGAATTTGATTAAAATCAGACTGTCTTTTCAGTGGATCTTGCTTTCTGGGTAGTACCCCTTTCCATTTGGATTTATTGAGAAGTTATTTCAGGATGAAGACCACACCTGTTACATCTCACACTTGGAGGCCTGTGACTGTCTTTACTTGCTGCACATGACAGACCCAGTAAAGGAAGCTTCTGCATATGAAACCCCTTCAGCCACCACAGGAGGCTAGACCTACTGTGATCTCAGCCACTTGGCCATGGAACCACCACAGCCTAAATCATGGAACTGCCAGTCACATGAGGAAAGGATGGAACACAGATATCCTCTCTTTCTAAGGAAATGGCATGTACCCCGACCCTTAGTCTATCTAGTGGCTGTCACAGTGGACATTGCTAAATCAATCCCAGTTCTTCTCAGTGATTGCACTGTGAGCCTCACTACCTTAAACATGGGGATCTAAGCATATGGAACATGCCAGGAAGCCTGTTTTACCTTCCTGGCTTGAGGACACAACCAGGTGATAGTGCTAGCACAGACATGGGCACAGTGAGATGGGAGGGCCCTGTGCAGATAAATGCTGCAGAGCTGCATTGTTTGAAAGTCTAGATGAACCATGTGAGAATTGCTGTGTGAGCTGTTGGGGGAAGCAATCTCTGTTGTTGTGGATACTGAAAGAATTACATAGGAAGCACTGGAGCTGACATGTAAAGTAAAGAATAAAACAAGTACCAGCCATGAAGTAGAGTCTGAGTGTCATCTTTACAGGCTGTCCATCACAGGAATGCTTTTCTATTCTACCCACATGAGGAATGTGCCCACTGCAAAACTACTTCTCAATTCTCAAAACATTAGAAGAGGCTTTTTAAAGGTGTATATTGTTTCTTATTCTCCCTCTCCCTCTCCCTCTCCCTCTCTCTCTCTTCTCTCTCCTCCTCCTCCCCTCCCTCCCTCCTTCCTTCCCTTCCTCCCTCCCCCCTCTCTTGTCTGTGTATTCTGAACTGAAGACTTCTTTCAGATTTGTGGAATACATACAATATGTAAAATCTACTGTGGTGTCCTAGTGAGGGAATACCAAGTCTACACACACAACTCATTTCTGTTTTATATGCACCTATACACACAGCCTGAAGATCATTTTATGTTATTTTTTTCCTTTGGTTTTTAACTTGAGATACAAAATACACAATCTTTTTTAAAATTTTGAGTATGAGGCAGTTATATGGTGTGAAATTTTAGATGTACTTTTTTGTAGACAAGATCTCATTATACAGCCCTGGCTGTCTTGAAACATCCTAGACTAGTTTGACCTCAAACTTATAGAGATCCACCAGCTTCTGCCTCCCAAGTGCTTGGATTAAAGGTATGCACAGTGCTGTGCATGTTTTAGTTTTTAATGAGTGATGTTCAATTTGTACTTTTGTCACCATCAGTACTTTCTTGTTGACATAGAGCTTGTGGCAATGCACCTGCCATTGCCTTCTTAGTGCTAGGAATAAACTATACCCTACCACACCCAGCACTTTGTGTGTGTATGTGGTCTGTCTGTCTGTCTGTCTGTCTGTCTGTCTGTCTGTCTGTCTGTCTGTCTCTGTGTGCATGTATGTATATGCTAGGAATGTACCCGTGGAATCTAAAGGTTGATGATGCCTGGCTTCCTTGTTGCTGTACACATCATGTTTGAGATGGTTTCTGATTCGGCTTGAATGAGAAATGTCCTTCACGGGCTCATGTATTTGAACTCTTGGCCCCAGTTAGTGGCACTGTTTGGGGACATTATGGAACCTTTAGGAGTTGGAGCTCTTTTGGAGTAAACACATCATTGGAGATGGACTTTGGGAGTTTCTAGCCTTACCCTACTTCAGGTTCACTCTCTGCTTCCTACATGTGTTTGAGGATGTGAGCTCCCTACTTCTTGCCACTACACTTGTTGCTTAATGTCATGCTCCCCACTACCACCATTGTGGAATCTCCCTCTGGAATTGTAATCCAAAATAAACTCTTGCATAAATTAAAAAATGAAGAAAAAGAAAAATATGATACAAGGAGGAAAAACAAAAACAAATAATCAAGTGTTAGATAGTTTCTGAGTCTTCCAAATTGGAGGCACTCAGTTACATGTGAAAGATGGGGAGCAGTTGAACTTATGATGTCTTATCCCTTCTATGGCTTATAACGGTGTTGTGTGTTAGACAAATTTTGTTGTCCACAAAAACAGTCTTCACTTTAGTAACCTCTCCTTTTTGTGTACCAGGAACCTCTGCCAATCACATTTAGCTTTGCTCTTTGTGGCCTGCACAGATTCACTGTCTCAAAACTCCCCACATCATACCCTTTTTCCATAGGTAATGTTCTATGTGAGGTATCTTCTAAGTGTGTTAGGGATATGGGAAACAACCACAGCACTGAGCTCTATAGAGGTGGGTGGCCTGTTTTTGTACTTTCAGGAAATCCTCAATACTAACAACCCTGCTGAAGTGATGCATCTGTAGGTGTCAAATAGACCACTTCAGACTCTACAGAAAGGAATGACAGATAGGTGGTTACAGAGGTTGATTTACCCATGACCTTAGGCTCAGTACTATCAAACTCCAGAGTTATTTTCAGTTAATAAGATCTGTTCCTGGCTACCAAAGGAAGTGGTGCTTTTCCCTATGCACTTTACTATCTGAGCCAAGATTCCTGCCACTTAATGCTTCCTGGCTTTTCAGTATCTGTCCGTTTTCTCTCTTCTAGGCTGTTACCTTCAGACTTTGGCAGATTGCATTCAGGTTCCTTAAATGATAGTTGTTCCCAATTCTCAGACCCCTAGCATAGCAAAGTTTCAAACAGTAGGTTCTTCTCTTAAGATGATGCTTGACCCTGAATTCTGAGACATGTCAAGTAATAAAATGTTATTTCTTCCTGATACTGACCCACCAGAAAAAAACTGCAATTGGTTTTGACTTGTGTAGGGTTGTGGGATTTTCCTGGGAGTAGTCTCTGTTGGCCAGGGTCATCTGGCTTCCCTTTTTGAGGAGTCTTGTCTACCTCCCACTCACTCCTGACAGGGAACCACACAGCCAAAGCTTTGGCTTGGCTTCTTTTTCATATCTCACCTGTCTTTTTTACAACATATTTTCAGGTATCTTATCACTATCTTTGTGAATTTCATAAGTACTCCCTTACTTTATGTCTTTGAAATAGAGTCTACATTTTTCTTATCCTTTGTTGTTTTGAGAGAGAATAATATTTGTTTTTATTTTTTATTTCAAAATTAGCTGACAAACGAAAAGGATTTCCTACTACATTTGTATACATACTTTATTTTTGTTGAGTCCCTCTTCATTTCTCCCTCAACATCTTCCTATCTCTGACTCCTCTGTACCTTTTCACTCCCTAATATTTTCTTCTTTGGTTTACTATGTCATTATTTTGTCTTTCTTACCTACCTTCCTTAAAGCAGTTTCCCTTCTCATGGACTCCCTTCTAGTTTCTTGTCCTCTGTCTACATTCATTCCTACCTACACATATTTAACTAGTAGAATCTAGGATCAATGTATGAGAAAGAACATACAATATTTGTCTTTCTGTGTCTTTCCATGCTTAATATAATGCTTTCCAGTTCTGTTCATTTTCCTGAAAATTTAATAATTTCAATTTTCTCTATTTCTAAATAAAATCCATAGTACCTATATACCACATTTCCATTATCCATTCGCCTATTGTTATATATCTAGGCTAATTCCACTTCTTTTATGAAAAGAGAAGTGATAAGCATGGATATAAAAGTATCTCTGTAATAAGATAAAAAAATAAAAACATCCAGTAGTAGCAGTGATCCTATTGTCCTAGTTTTAGTTCTGTGAGCACCCTCTCTGGACTGATTTCCACAGTGGCTGTACACTTTACCAACAGTGGATGAAAATTTCACATTCTTCACATCTTTGTCACCATTTATAATCAGTTGGTCTTTGATGGTGGCCATACTGACTGAAGGGAGTGAGTAGACACTCAATGTAATTTAATTTATGTTTCTCTGGTGACTAGAAAAGCTAAGCACTTTTTTGAATATTTGTATTTCTTCTTTTGAGAACTGTCTGTTCAGTTCCTTGGTCCATTTATGTATTGTCATTTTTGTGTTTGTGGGGGTCTTGATTTTTACAATTCTTATTTACTCCTTGTCTGAAGCATGACTGGCAAAGACTTTTCCCCATTCTGTAGGCTTCCTGTCCACTCTGTTGGTGGTTTCTTTTGCTGTGCAGAAGAAGCTTTTTCATTTCATGCAATCCTGTTTTTTCAATTTTAGGGGCTATGTCCTCTGCTGTTAGGGTTGTATTCAGAAATGTGTTGCCTATACCTATATCCTGAAGTGGTTTTCCTATGTTTCCCTTTTGTAATTTCAGCATCTTGTTAGCAGTTTCAGCATTTCTTGTTTTAACTTAACATCTTTGATCCAATTTGAAATTATTTTCATGCCTAGTTAGAGATACAGATTGAATTCTATTCTTCTCTTGGTACAGATCCAGATTTGTCAATCCCATTTATTGAAGAGGCTATCACTTTGCCAGTAACATATACCTTGATACCTTTGTCAAAAGTTAGATGACAATACCTATGTAAATTAATTTCTGGGCCTTCATAATGTCCTGTTGGTCTATATAGCTGTTTTTATACCAGCATGATCCTGATTTGTCACTATGGCATTGTAGTGGAATTTGAGGTAAGGTAACATGATACCCTCAGACATGTTCTTTCTCCTTAGAAATGCTTTCTCTAGCTGTGGTCTGTTGTGTTTCTATATACATTTTAGAATTATTTTTTCTGTCTTTGAAAAAATATTACATAATTTTAATAGATTTTCATTGTATTTATAGATTACTTTCGGTAGTATAGCCATCTTCATAATATTTATTCTGCAAATCTAGAACATGGAAGATAGTCTCATCTTGTAATATTTTATTTCATTTCTTCTTCCTGTATCTAAAGAATTTTCTTCACTACTGGCTTAGTTGTCATGAATTACCTTAGTTTCTGTTTGCCTTGAAATATTCTTTTCAACCTATTTTTGAGATTATAATATAATTATAACATTTCTCCCTTCCTCTCCTCCCTTCAAACCCTTCCATATGTCCCTACCTTCTCTCCTTTAAATTCATGACCCCTTTTTTACTAATTGTTATTACATGCATGTGCGTGTGTGTGTGTGTGTGTGTGTGTGTGTGTGTATAATACATATATATTCTAAATATAACTTTTCAGTCCATATAATGTTACCTGTATGTTTGATAGATCATTTTGCTAGGCATAGTAATCTTTGTTTTAATTACTTACTATCAAGGCTTGAAATCTATCTTTCCATATTTTCCAAGCTTTTCGGGATGCTGGAAACAGACTTGATATTCTCATGTTTCTGCCTCTAAATGTTATTTGGCATCTTTCCTTTATAATTTTTAGTATTGTTTCTTTGTTTTGTATTTTTAACATCTTTACAATATATGGTGGTATGAATAAAAAAAATGGCCCCATAGAGTTGTATATTTGAATGCTTGGTCATCAGGGAGTGGTACTATTTGAAAAGGATTAAGATGTGTTGCTTTGTTGTAGGAAGTGTGTCACTGGGGGTAGGATTTGAGGTATCAGAAGCCCAAGTCTGTCTGTCTGTCTGTCTGTCTGTCTGTCTGTCTGTCTGTCTGTCTGTCTCTCCCTCCCTCCCCTCTCTCTCTCTCTCCCTCCCTCCCTGCCTACAGATCAGGTTGTAGCTCTCAGCTACTGCTCTAGTATCCAGAAACCACCATGCTTCCCATCATGATGAGAATGAAATTGTAAGCAAGCCCACAGTCAGCTGCTTTGCTTTATAAGAAATACCATGGTCATGGCATCTCTTTATAGTAATAGAACAGTGAGTAAGACAGTATATGTTGTAGACAGTTTCTTCTCTTGTCATGTCTGTTTGCTCCTTGTGTTTGGATGTATATTTCTGTCTCTATGATTGGGAAATTCTCACTGAATATTTTCACTGAATAGATTGTTTAAGCCATTTGGCTTTGTCTCAGATCTGTCTTATATCTTGTGAAGTCTTGGGTTTTGTCCCCTGAGTGTATCCCAGACTTCTTAAAAGTTTCAGTCATGTTCATTGACTTATTTTTATTTCTATATGTTTGTGTGTATTATTGTCTCAACCTTGTCCTCCATCTTTGATATTCATTTCTCTGCTGTGTCTTATCTATTAATGATACATTATGCTGTGTTAACCATTTGACAAATTGATGCCTTCATTTCCAAAATTTCTGTTTGGTTGTTTTTCAGTGTCTTTATTTCCTTGTTGAATTTTTCATTGATTTTTAATTTCATTAATTTTCATCGCACATGCACACACACACGTGTGTGTGTGTGTGTGTGTGTAGAACAAAAACTGAAGTTAATTGTCTTCCTCTATCACTGTACACCTTATTTTTTTGAGACATTGAACTTCTCACCAAACCTAGAGTTTTCCATTTCTGTTAGACCAACTAGCCAGTAAACCCAGAACATACAAGAATACAAGATTCACCAAGAAGGAGAGACTCAAGTCTCTCAAGTTTTTCATTGACATCCACACATGTGTGTGCCCCCTCACACAAATAAATACAAGAAACTTTCAAGACTAAAAAAAATTTGAAAACAATGTATAAGCATGAATGAACAGTAAATGGAAATAGATTACATATGCTCAGTCACTGCTTCATCCTGGTTCAAGGGGAACCTGTCTTCTGTGTTTAAATTAGGTCTAGCCATCAGGACACTGCACTGGTACAGTCATAACCTTGGCCTATTGGTTTGGATCCTTTCTGCTATGGCATGAGTGGGAAATGTTGGTGATCTCTCAACTCAGACTCCCTTACCACCCTTCTGCTAGTTCCCCAGATTATGTGGTTTGGGGCCTATAGCTTATATCTAGATGCAGAAACACATTCCCCATTTTGCCTACATACCTCTCTTTTACTGCATTTGTGAGGCTTACTGGGCTGTTCATTTTTGCTGGAGACAGTCTGTAGGGTGTGGTCAATTCCTTTAGAGCTCTTATCCCCATTAGCAGTCCTGTCATATTCTGCAATGCCACTGTTTGTTCCTCTAGGTTAAGATGTGTGTCCTCTGCATGATATGGAGTGCTGGAGCCATTACAGCATTTTCTCTAGGGTCATACATAGAGCTGGGCTCTTGGACACCAAGCCAGTGGCATTTCTTCTGTTTGGTCAGAAGGATTAGTGCAGCCTTGTTGGTTCTGTGTATTTGTCTTTCTTTGTTTAGGTATTCTTTCACTTTTTAAAAAATGTAATATTTATATTAATTCTTTGATAATTTCATACAATGTATTTTGATATTCACCTTGTACCCTATTCCTCTCCTTAATTCCCAGATCAATCCCCCATCTCCCCTTTCTTTAATTATTATTATTATAAATATATACATATAAATACATAAATACAGCTAGTTTATTCAGTGTTTCTCATAACATTTTTCTTATTTTAATTTTTAATTAAAATATAATTACATTATTTGCCACATCTGTCTTTTGCCTCATACTCCCCACCCCTCCTTTATAGCCATTCCAAATTCACAAGGCCTCTTATGTATATGAATATGCTTTTAGTGAAGCTCTTCCTCAGTTGCTCACTTTGGAATATTCTCTTTTATTCCTTTTGTGACTCTACTTAACAGCTGTCATTGCTCTGAAAGCTCTAGTCTACTATCTTAACTGAAAGTACATTTTCTTCATATTCTGAATGTTCTTTTCTCCAGGTAATGCTGAGATAGCATCTAGTCAACCATCTTACCTAAAAATTATTTTTTAGTGTTTTGAGATTTGAGTATTGAGTGGAACTCTGTAGCTGAGGCTAGCCTCAAATTCACTATATAGCTCAAAATTGGTTTCAAACTGATATGATAATTCTTTTCCCTAGGATTTGAAGTCCTGGGATCACAAGCAGGCACTACAAAATTTTAGCCCATTTCTTCTATTTAATGCAATATTTGGATGAGTATTTGTGTTCATTCTTTTTTATATATATATAAGATTGATAGTATTCTGCAGAGTATCCATCTGGTTCTGGGCTTCTGTCTGCTCAGTGCTACATACGTATTGCTTATATAGATCTGTTTAAGTTGTTTATATCTTCTTGGTATAATTTTGGAAGGCCATATGTTTCTAGAAATGTATTCATTTCTTCCAGATTTTCCAATATATTGGAATACAAATTTCCCTTGTACTCTATAACAATCCCCTGGATTTCGTTGATATCTCTTATAACATTCTCATTTTCATTTCTAATTTGGGACTTCCTCTTTATCCCTCCTCCTTCCTTCCTTCCCCATCTCCCTCTTTCTCCCTCTCCCTTTATTCATTTGGTTGTTTTTTAACTGGTTAAAAATTTATAACTCTTATTTGTCTTTTAAAAACTCTTTACTTTGTTGACTTTATTATTCATTTACTCTACATTTCTGTAATGATCTTGATTTGTTGCTTCCTACCAAGTTTGGTTTAGCTTGTTCTTATTTTTCTGACCTTGAGGTGTATCATAAAATTACGAATTCTCTCTGAATTTTTAGAGTAGGCATTCATACTTACAAACTTCCCTATAGGAACTGCCTTTGCAGTATCACAAAAGTTCTGATAAGTTATAGTTTTATTTTAATTTGATTCTATGAATATTAATTTTTTTCCATAACCAATTGATCTGTTGGGAGTGTATTTTAAATTGGAGTCTGTGATTTTTGTAGTTACTCTACAAAAGATGAAAAAATGGGCAAGGAGAAAAGTGAAAAGTGATGGACATAGTTAAGAGAGAGAATAAAAACAATTGACAGTTAGAGAATGAAGGGAGAGAAATCATAACAGCACAAAATAATAAAATTATTACAAATACAAAATGAATGAATGTATGTATATATAGACATGCATGTATGTATTCCAAGCTATTCATCAATACTAGGGGGAAAGATCACAGTAGCACACCATTGTAAAACCAGAACTGTAAAGGTAGAGCTAAGAGGATCACCAGTTTGAGGATCAGTGTGGCCTACAAAGTGATTTCTAAGCCAACTTGAGCTACCTATTTAAGACTTTGTCTCAAAAAAAAGTTTTAAAAATTAAAATGTTATGTCCTCTAGGTAGTCATGTGAACAATAGTGGATGTTCATCATGTCTACCAATTGACACGTCTATGTCCATATGTCTAGACCTATAAGCTTATTGGAGAAAGCAAATGCAGGTGATGGTCACCTTTCCTTTTCTGTTGTCAGCCAATCTGACAGTGTGAGTGTTTTAGGACTACATATGTTAGAATATCTTTGTTCCAAGCTTTCTAGTATGAGGTCGTATGAACTAATGTTCCCTCAGCCAGATTTTACTCCAAATATATTAGTTAAACATACTTTCTACACCGCCAGCCAGGGCCTGCCTGACCCTGAAATCCACTGTATGTTTGGATCATTGGCTTCCCAAGGAAGCCCACGTAAAGGATGGAGAAACAAACTATACAAGGTAGAATCATATAGTGAATCTCATGTTTTCCTTACTCACAAGTATAGTTTTTTGAGTCCCAGTCTACATTCAATCATATGTGCTTTCTCAGTCACTGAGCATCTTCATTTGACTACTGCACTGCCTATCTGAAAGGGAAAGGGAGCTATAGTCCATTCCACATCTCCCACTTGAATGTACTACATATATTTTTTAATGAGCTTTCCTAAGCAGCATTCTGCTGGGGCTACACTAGATGCTGCAAGGGACAGAGTGGAAAAATTCACCTTGAGTTCTATAGAGAAGGAAACTGCGGGGACATATTTCTCAAAGCAAGCAGCTTGAACATGACCTTTTAAAGATGTGAAATGTGGAGCATTTCCCAAGCACCAGCATGCTATGCATCTCCAGCAGCTAAGTTCAGACTTTCTCCTCTGCATCTGTCTCTGTGCAAGTTTTGCCCACTAAATCTTTCTCTTTTTCTGATAGTACCTCTGACATGCTGCCAAGTCACTACAGGCTCAGTGAGGATGCAACCTTTTCACCTTCTGTTCCAATAGCCAGAGGCTCTGAATTTCTCCAAGTCTGTGTCTGTCTCATAATGAACTTTAGTGCATTCCCTCCCTCACTTTCTGAAGAAGCTATTTTCTGACTGTTCTGATTTCAAGTGAGGAAAAGTTTAAAAATTCTGTTTGTTTCTAATACAAAATCTTTATATATATATACATACATAAATAGAACAGTCAGAAAATAGCTTGTTCAGAAAGTGAGGGAGGGAATGCACTAAAGTTCATTATG